>NC_137462.1:247288510-247875145 GCF_964235325.1 Thermobia domestica
TTTTTCTCCTCTGGTGGGTCCAATTGATAGTTGAAGAAAACGACTAAAGCAATTATTTACGATTTCCATCTAATACAATGAAGATTTGTTGAGTATGCGAATTTAAAATAACTAGGTCAGTTGATATTAACAAATGGTCAGTTTATGCAAAAGAACGGTCGTAAATGTTCCTAGATTTAGCAAAGAATTTAAAGCGTTCTGTTAGATTCCCAACCAGAATCTTAGAGAATACAGAGTTCCACTAATTTACGAAAAAATAAATTTTCATACGAGTTGCGAATTGCAGCATAACTGTACCAATTTTTCTTGAAAATTGGGAACAAATTTCTCAAATTCTAAGTGACAGCATTGATGATAAGGGAAAATATTACAATCTTATATTCAAATGACTGTCTAACATACAAACATTATACTAGAATAGGAAATTTTGAAAATAAAATGTAGGAAATGAGAGGCATTGGTTCTTGCGGGCGCTCATTGGTACCAATAACATTATTCAGATTCTAGGGGGGGGGGGGGGGGGAAAGTTGTTGTAGCTGAAACATTTTCGGAAATTATTTGCTATGTCAATGAAACACTAGGAAATGGTTAGTCCAGCAATGTGTGAGTTGTATTTTTTTTATTTTAAAATAATTTTCTATTACGATATTTGATGTGTTTTTAAAATATAGTTTTGAAACACCCTTTATAATTATTTACTAACGTAATAATTATTGGAAGTCTTTGCGTTGTATATTTTACGCTTTGTAGTTAGATTTATTATAAACGTAAATTTTATTTTATTGTTTTATAATAAATATCAATTGTTTAAGGGAGAGAGAAAAATGCAAATGATTTATAATATAAGTTCTTTTTAAGTAGTAATTTAACATAATTTTACATTCCACGGAGCTCGTAACAACTGGAGTTGGGAATAGTTTGTGCATAACAAGTATAAAATCTAACGACTGCCAGCGCTAAACAGAAGAAGAAATAGCAAGCACGAAGTTAGCATTAAGATACCAAGCTATGATTTTTGAAATAGGTATGACGGGTGCTCAAAATTTTTTTGTCACTTAGGCGCCAGTTTTAAAATCTGCGCCTAATAATACAAATCACTTTGATACATAGGCTATCTTATATTTTGTCCTTAAATTATCTAGGCGCCAGACTCGTATTTTTTGTCGCCATGGCGACCTGTTACCCGGGATTTTTTTAGCCCTGGCTATGGTAGATACATCCCGAAGCTCCCATTATTATATTTCAGTTGTAGATTATTGGATCAAATGATATATATTTCAATCAAAATTTTTCTTGTAGGCCTTATATCTGGAAAACTACATATAGTGTAGCCAAACCCAAACCATCACTTAACTCAGTATGATGTGCTTATTCTGTAGAAAATACGAAAACTCGATTTAAGAAATTTTGTGGCCACTGATTGGCCAAGATTGCAATCTTTTGATTCATTTTTTCCCCCTTAAGATTCTTGATCATTATTTAGTTCAGACTTAAATGATCATGCAGAATGAATAAAAATGAAAAGCGTCCATCTATGTGAAATAGGAATATAACTTTTGGCAGAAGTAAATACATAATATCTACATGTGTGTGTGTGTGTGTTCAATGCATGTACGAAAAACGATTGCTTGAAAACTAATTGAAATGAAGCATTATTTTCCAGCTTTAATGTTGGTTGGTATTAAAGAACACGGCAGAATATAAAATTTTTAAATGTTCAAAGTGCGTATTTATCTCTGATTCACGTTTCTTCACTATCAAAAGTACATGTACTTCGGATTCTTCATTAAACTCTGTTTTCGTCTAGTATCACTTTGGTACCGAAAAGAAATGTTGTACTTTAAAATATAACCAGATCTAATTAAGAAAGATAAAGTTAATTACGTAATGGGAACAGGAAATATATGGAAAGAAGTCATTGACAGATAAGTGTATATTTTTTTAAAATTAATATTTTATTCGCAACTGAAATTTCTTAATAATAAATGTGGAAGAAATTAATGCCATACTGGTAGAAAAGTTGAACACATTTTAAGTAGTATGTCTCTTTAAAAAAAGTATATCAGTTACTAATACTGAAGTTATAGCTGATCTGGGGTAACTGGGTTATTGTTGAGCTTACTTTTGGTCTCCTAGACCCGGGCATGATTCCCATGGGCTGTTTGTTAGGTTACCAGGCATATTTGGATATCTGTGGGACATAAAAATAAAAGTACCTGTTGTTTAAAATATTATTTGTAATTATATAACTAACGAGATAAATCAAACATTTTTCGTATTTCGACACTGTTTGGAAAACTGTTTTTTAAATGTTTGAAGTTTACTGGCAACTTAATTGGATGTAAACATATTCCCATTGCATATATTACGTATTCATATATTTTCTGTAACTTCACTGTATATCAATATGCATAACATAAGACACTATCAAAGATCTAACTCCTCTTTCCCAATTAATAAGACGTTCCTATTGTAGCCTTTAGAATTAACTCACCAATGAAACAATTCATAAGAAAGGGCTCTATACTGATTGATTCAAGCTAGGAACGTTTTCCAAACTAATGTGTGTGATGATGTTTTGCTTTTGTGAATAATTCTGATATTGTGAATGTTTTATCTGTATATAATGTACTTTTTGTATATTTTTTCCTTAATTCAATATTGAAGACTGCAAATGTTTGTCTTGTTCCAAAGAAGTGAGAAGCTTAACTGTCTTAAATATCTTGATATTCCTGTATTATGAGGCTTGCCGAAAAAAATTTAAAAACATAAGCCATTAATGTTGTACTAATATATATAATATAATCAGACCTACAGTGCAGTTGGGAACTACACTAATTCAATCTGGGAATCAGTTCCGAGTCGTTTAAACGCCTTCGAAAGGCATTCAAAACAAAAGGAAGAGCCTTTTGATATGGGAGATGTTGAATCAACTACTGAATAACTAATACCTTGCACTGAGCGATTTTTATTTGTTCCTTCACATTAAAAGCACAGCCGAAAAAAAAAAAAAAAGTTCGATGATAATGTGAAAAAAAGAAGTATGGTTTACAGGTTGAATAACGGCTGGGGATGATTGTGGGACGTAATTAATTCCACTTTTCGTTGTTGTAGGTGAAACTTTATAATGTCTTTGTTCTTGCTTTTCGTACAAGCCTCGTAACTGATTTCATTTTATGTTTTGCTATAGTATGTTACTGTATTGTGCAAAACGTTGTTAACTAGTGAAAAACAGTTGGTTAAGTAAGTTATTTGATGTCTATAGTTGCTAGTCAATAATACTGAGTAATTCCTCATTATTGATTGTTATTCTATTCTGTAAGGCCATTTAACATATTAAACTTATAGGTGAAGTACTATATTGAAACAACGTCAAAAGCGATATAATTGAGTATTTAGTTCAAAAATGAGGGAACTGTATCACCTCTGTTATTAGTTACGTACACTCATGTCCAAAATTATTGTCGCATATCTATAACTATCTTCTTGTAAGAATATAATTTGATAATGATTTTGCAGGGGTACTTTTAATACTGATACTATGTGTATAATCGGAATATATATATATATATATATATATATATATATATATATATTTGTGATCAGTTTCATAGGAAAAGTGTTGTAAATACGAAAATTATAATGAGTAAAATAAAATGTTGCTAAATGGACAAGAAAATTTTATTTTCGTTTTATTGTTCTTATTTACTCTTCTTTTGACATGAAATTTGCCACATAGATGTCTTTGCCGATTATACACATACTAACATTATAAGAAATACTGAGCGAATTCTTTATCAAATTATATTCCTAGAACAATATACTTATAGACATGCGACAATAATTTTGGACATGAGTGTACAATTAATCTCCAAAATCTGATAATTATATTTTAGTTGATAGTTACAACAGTTAACATCGCAGATATCTGAAAAATACGTTACGTGGTTAATTGAAGAAGGGAATATATTCCTTTAGTACATAGTTAGTGTAATGGATAGAATAAATTTAATATTTGGTCAATTGTTGTAATGTATGTGAACTCGAAACGATTGGAGAGCTTCTGTAACATAAATCGTATCACATGTTGAAATATCTCCAATCAGACGAACATCTTATTTCAGATAATCTTTCATTCGTCCAAACATCAGTTGGTATCATTTTCAGGCGACGTTTTCTGAAAACTCGTTCGAAACAAGTTTGGTATTGTCTTGTATGTAGGGTATAGTCATGTCATCAAAAGTTGTCCGGTTCACAGAAATAGTTTTCGATGTAATTATGGATTGCCTAAGTAAAATAGAATAAGTTTTATATGTCATATAGATGAATACATTATATATAATGATCAGTTTTGTTTAGAAAATCGGAAGTTAGGGCAAAAAATATTTTTGCGCAACAAGTAACTTTTAGTGACGTTATTGCGTATGAAAGACCCTAAATTGTCACTTTCAGTGGCCTAAATATGTTTTAAAGTAGCAAACTTCATTTAAAAACGTACTGTTCAATTATAAGAGTTGGTTAAATAAAAGAGAGTGAGATCAAGTCTTTGGTAAGTTTTGAACGGTAATGGTCATTGGTAATTGTTATTTGTCCAAATTTGTTACTAAAATGATTACTAAAACGCAAAAGGGAGCAATATTTAGAGAAAACTTACAGACAATTCGTTTTGAAAATAGCTAAGCCTTAGTGGGAAAATGCTGAGGTTTGATTAGTTAAACAGTATACATTATGATAAATGGAATGGAATTAGGTGATAAAGTTCGTGAACAAACACTGGAACAAAAGATGAACAGTTATGATATGTTGATTTATATTTTTTTTAATGTATGGTAACCTTTATTATAATTGTATATTAGATATATTCAGTGATTATAAAATAAAAATAATTAACCAGATTGATAAATCTTACCGAAATATTGTTTCAATGCAAAAACACAAGATAAAGTATTAATTTAATAAAGTAATAATTCTAAGTCCTTTGTAGAGTAGGAGAGTTGCTTTGTCTTCCTTTCTATATGAATATTGATACACTTATTTTAAAGTACTTGTAGAAAACATTTTGTAATAGCAGGGTTTTCTCAAGATAGTTGATAAGAGAAGCCTTTGCTGTGGAAGTCTCTGATGCATGGTCAAAGGGCCTTAAGTCAAAAAAATTACTTTTTCAGGAGAGCCAAAACAAAGTTCAAAGCTCTCCATACCGATTATATATTATAAAATGTGACTTAAGGCATATTCATCATTGCACTCAGACATAAGCCCATAATACCAATCGAAAGAGTGTGTTGCCCTTGTCACAGTCAAAAAATTAGTTAAGCCCCTTTGACCCTGTACGAAAAATTTGGTCGAGGTTATTTACGTTTCATTCTACGGTGGATAATCAGAGTTCACACTATAGCAAAATCCCTTTTATAAAGTGAAGATTTGAAATGTTGACAGTGCACGTAGATGATTATTCCGAGTTTCCTTTCTTTTTTTTTTCTCGAGAATGTAACATGTTTTCCTTCTTGACTAATTTTTAAACAAAGGTGAAGAAGGAAATTTAAATACGAATATAAAATTGGCATAAAAATAATCCAGGAAAGTGTGTCAAGCCTTATACTTTTCACATTTTATGGTAATGACACAATGATGTATATATCTGAGAATGATGCTTCAAATGGTTTTCATTACATAGGAAATATTTGCTAATAACCACAAAGGATATTGGAGAAAGAAAAATCGATCCAAGGAAAGAACATGTAAACTGCTAATTTGAAATTACGCTTTTGAACAAAGAAAAAAAAAGTGACTTGTCACTTGATTTCCTTGGATTCGTAATATGTATTCAGTGACAGTAAGTTGGGTTTGTCTTCTGTGTAATGATTTACAGTATCTTAGTTGCTAACAACCGGCTAAATTAATATATGCAATTACTAACAAACCACATGATGCATTTAAGTTGCACAAACAATATGATCTCTCAACATAAAATATTAATCGTAAATTAAATAATGTACGCCAATGAATTATAAACTCTGAAAATGTGTGTAAGAGAAGTCAGAACTTATATATATAATTATGGTGGACAAAATTTTAAAATAGGAAAACTTCCTGTTGGAAATCTGTAGTTAGAAAGGCAAGAAAAAGTGGCTCCTCGTATAATTAAAACAAATGGGTACTCGAAAGGGTAATAGTTTGACCAGAGCCATTCCGAGTAGTACAATATTCAGTGATAGTATATGATTTTTGTTTGAATTCTGCAATTGATTTAGCAACATGCTGATTTTAGATAATAACCTTCGTTTGCATTCATAATATAAAAGTTAGTTTTATCATTGTAAAGATTCTAGAATTTTTAAAATAGCAATCCAGTGTTAAAACCTTAAAGCAGAAAATAAGATACAGAATGCTGTTCATATTGGCATTAAATTTCCAAATATTCTTGTAAGTTCTGTCGTAAACACAAATATAAATCAAATTTATGGAAGACATTAGATCACATAAACGGGAAAACTGTGTAACAGTGCAAGACTGTGAAACTTCTTATAAAATTATGGTGTCACTTGTTCATAATGAAGCCGCATACGTGTATACAATTTCAGGAGGTTAAACAGGCTTGGAACATACTTTTAAATCAGGATTTTTTTTTTAAGTTGCTGTACTGCGAATTTAGATTCAGATTTCTAAGCCATTAACTGAAGTTTGGAAGAATTTAAATACTTTATAAAATATATATTTTATTGCCAAAACTTTTAACTTATTTTCTTAAACATTCTGGAACAGTCAAGCTGCCTACAATGAATGAATGCGGCTAACCTAGTGATGTAAGAATGTATGTTTTATTCATGAGAAATGGTCTGATGACATCATCTAAATGTACGTTATTTTACTACTGTCTAGTAGAAGTAGGGGCCCAGTAGTTGGCAACGCACCGGTATATTAACACATGCAAGTATGTTGGAGTAAATATGCTCCTTAGATAGATTCACACATTTTTTCTTTGTACATATTTTACACGTTAAAGCACATCTTATATTTTATGTTCGCTTTACGACATGCATATGATCATTTTATAATCTAGTGGTTGTGAATTTTTAAACCATATTCAATTCGATGCAATTATCTGCTTTCTCTGTCAAAATTGAATAATTGTATGTAAAAAAAAGTATATCTCATAGCATGTTTGATCCCTCAGTTGTATGCAAAATATCAAAATAATATATTTAGGTAATTTTGGCTTAAAATTCGTGGGCTTAATTGAAAGCTAGAATTACAATTGACAGGAACATTAAGCGTATTTAATGAGGAACCAAACATACTATTAGGTGTGGAGCTTTTTATTGATTCTTATATTCATATTGAATAGTTAACGAGAGAATTGAGTGAAGACATCGAGAGGTTTTCTATTTGAAGCTGCTGTTTATTGAAAAATGTTCAAGTATAAAGCACAAAGTACAGTTGGATTTCTCAGATAATCTTTTAAGGAACCATCGTCTTTGTGTAATATTTTTTATCGCTGTTTTTCATATATATATATATGTATGTATGTACTGACTGAAGTATTAATTTCCCTAACCAAAGAAAAAGAAGTTAACACAATATAATTCTTTTCAGGTAATTTAATTTAAGGATTTTTTTTTTTTATCATATGCAGTTTTAGTGAGTACATCACAAGTAGATTAAGTGCAATACTTTTATTATAGAATAATAATTATTTATTATTGTTTGGTAAAGGATAAATTATATATTTGATGTTGAAGATGGAATTAAAGAACTGTGATCCTACTTACTACTATGTTTGTTTCATTGTAGAATTCATTCCTACTTAACCAAGTATGTGTAGCTTATTGTGTATCGCATACCACAAATTCTTCACCTCAAAGAGTATGGGGTTTCTTTACACCATAGGAAACTGCACATTAGTAATGCAAAATCTAGTCTGTGTAGACTTAACAGTAAGGAATTTATATTCTGTTTATAACAATAAAATATTGAGTTTGAATACGAGGAATTGAGGTATCTAGGAAACAGAGGCAAAGAAAGCGAAACAAATAAATGAAAAGAGTAGCGAAGAAAAAGAGGAAGGAAGGAAATAAGGCATATAAGAATGAAAGCAAGTTGTACATTATAGAAGCCACAGTGTGAAACATACCTGGAAAGGGACAAATCATGCAACTGTAAAAGAAAAATAGAGGAATTTTAAAAACTAAGCAAGAACTCGTCGATAAAGTCAAAAGAGTAAGACGAGTTATAGTACGGCCGCTGTATCTCTGGCTCTGACAGCTATACGAAAAAGAAAGCGAGGGTTGATACTACGCTGACCCACCTCCATAAGGCCCAATGAGTGACCGAGCTGTCACCGCGCTCGCATGGAAACCAGACGTTGTTGCCGCTCCGTGTTCTTCATTTTGTTTGTGCATAGTTGAATGAAAAGTGCTTTGAGATTGTGTTCGGTTATTGCGACTTCGTGTTTTTTTCTTTCTTTTCTGTTTGAGCAATTGGGTATGCTGTTAAGAATATTGTAATTAATGGGTGACAATGGCTACTTCTTCAGAACTGAAGCCAAAGAAAACAGGAGTGCATAAAGGACAAAGCCAAGAATTGATATACAGACTTCGTGAATATTTTGAGAAAGAGTGCGATAATGGTGGCCCTCTTCCTCCTGACCAGGGTGATGGACAGAGTGGCTGATGCCCTGCGTGTGGGAAAGTCCACTGTTAAGAACATAAAAGAAAAATGTCCTAAAGAACTGAATTAATCTTCTGCAGTTTTGGTTACTCCAGAAGAAGAAGAAAAAATCGACCCAATGTTAAAATGTCTCTAGATCGTTTACAGGACGAAGCTATAAGCCAACACAACTATCAATATTATATAAGGAAAGAATTTCCGACTCGCGGTAAGCTTTTTAAGTCCTTGAAAGAAGCAGGGCTTTTCGAGGGAAGGAAAACAAGCTTGAGTGTTGTGTCAAGGCAAATTGGTTTTAGGTGGAAGAAATTCTCCGGAAGAAAAGTTCTTAGATAAAAGCAATACTGTTGCGGCTCGTTGTAAATTTTGAGCGTGATGAAAATGAATCCGGAAAACTTAACGGCTGGACGAAACATGGGTGAATGCAGGACATACGAAAGTAATGCATGGATAGACGATACATGCGAAAGGACAATGAAGACGCCTATTGGCAAGAGAAATTGACTTACTTTGCTTTATGCCGGGACTGTTCGCGGATTCATACCTGAGGCAGTGTTGCTTTTTAAATCAAAGAGCACTCGTGATTATCACGAGAAAATAAATTTCACACCAAATATTAACGAGAATTCCGTAATCGTGCTTGACAACACGGCTTATCATTCCGTTCAAACGAATAAACCTCCAAATACGAATAGCAAAAAGGAGGACATGATAAGGTGGCTTGAAAGAAATAATGTTCCTGGAGTATCTATCACCAGATATGAAGAAAGCCGAATTAATGGCATTAATACAAATCTATAAGCCGAGACAGCCATCATATGGAATCGATGCAATTGCTGAGGCTCACGGGCATACAGTTATTCGACTTCCACCATATAATCCACGAAAATTCATCATTTATTAATCAATTCATTTCGATTGTATTTGCTTGCTTTTCCTGTTTATTCTTAGTGTGTGCGGTTAAACCCACGACAAATTGGCAACATTGTTTCTTCCACGTGTAGAACTGTCAGAACCAGAGACGCAGCGGCCGTACTATAACTACTTTACATTTAGAGTGTAAATTCGACAAACAATTAAGCATTTGAGGGATTAATGAAAGGATAGCGTTCGGGATGATTTTATATAGTAGAAAGTTAGAAGCAAATACAAATATATATAAATGAAATAAAGATACTACATACAATGTACACCCATACTCATTAAATTTTGGGCGTACTCTACTCTAAATGTAGGGAAATCTTTAGATAAGGAAAAGGAATACTTTGCTTTAGAACTGGTGAATTAGTAACAGCATTACTCGCTCCCATAGTAACGTTATCGATTTCATTGCTCTATTAGCAACATGTAACACAGTAAGAAAATTATCTATCCGTTTAGGAATGTAGTCAGATGCATTAATACCAACCAGAGGAAAACGTGAATCAACCTTGAATTTAGAAATTAGCAGAATAAGTACTATTTTAAATTCAATGTTTTACAGTGAAGAAGAATGAAGTCATTGCGATAGGATTCTTCAAGAAGTAAATTATGGAAAGTTGTAAAAAGTCATTCTTTATTTGATTTTTCTTTCGGCCCAATACTGACCTTTACTTCCTATGTAAACAGCACTTATTTCGTTTTTATCATGCACAATGAATTGATTCGGAACTTTGATAGTGCATAACTTGGAATAATAAGCCTGCATAACAAAATATTCCACACTCTTATATAGCAGGTCAAATTCTACCATCATGCCAAGTTTCATCCCAATCGGTTGAGTTCCGTTGATGATTTTTGTTTTGTATATGTGACTGAAAATTTGATTGCTCATAATTCAGAAACCGAAAGCCTGTACGATATATTATTTCATACGCCTAAATAGAATGTCAAGGTCACCAACATGCCAAATGTGATCCTGAACTCGTACGAAATATCCTTGATTTTTCAGGAAATAATGAAATCAAGGATGAAAATACGCAAACAATTTGATAAGTTCCCGGAATGGTGCACTAGTTCTCAACCGAATACTTTGTTAATATAGGCCATCTTCCGTTATGCCAATACTATTATCTGGATCAGTAGACAACAGCTGAAGTTGTAGGTAATTGTTGTGCAATTATAGTTACGCATGTAAGTGTTTGAGAAGATTTTCTAGGGGAGTCGAATTTTTTCCTACCCTCAAAAATAAGGGTAGTTTACTGTAGGATGAGAAAATTACGAATTCTTCCAAAACGATTTTGTTTATATTGTGCAAATTAATACAGGCTTAAAATCGAATCTCAGAGTGGAGATAGTGCATGGAGTACGAACAGGCAGCTTCGTCCTGTTACTGGCAGGTGGAAATAGTTTCGTGCGCCAGTCCAGAGACCGTTTTTGCAATGGAAACAACAGTGTGAAATGTACACGTAACAGCGTATGATGATGATTTTAATGAAGGAGAATATAACACCAGCTGAAATTTACAGAAGACCAGTGATAATGCAGCGATGAGAGAGACAGCCGCAGTGAATGGTGCAAGCACTTCAAAGATGGCCGTAGGTCTGTTACTGGCGACTTCGGTCGCTGTGAATTCCTGCCTACAGCAGTTATTCCTGGGGATTATCATCGTATAACTTGTCGTGATATTGCAAAGATGTGCAATCTTTCATTAGGAACAGTAAATACAATAATTTATAACCGTGTGCTTTCCTGAGTGCGCACGCTGGGTTCCAAAACAGCTTTTCACTATGAGAAGGGAGACATTTAGCGCCAAGTGATTCCCACCTGTTTGAACCCCTAAAAAAAAAAAAATCCTTTCGTACCAGTGCCGTGCCGTGAAGCGATGGGCCCGGGCGCCTAAGTAAGGAAGCGCAAAATTCATGAGGAAGGAAAGATAAAATAGAGAAAAAATTACTTCGAATATTTTAGATCAACAACAATATTTTTCAATCTAATATTTAATTTGCATGTGCATATACATAAAATGGTAGGAAAAAAGTAATAACAAGTGCTCAAAATCTAGGAAGAGCAGGGTTTATTTTTGAAAATTTTCTTTTCGTGCCAACCATGGTTACGCTTCTTGGCTGGTCTATCGACCTCACTCATATGTATGGGGGCTCCGTCGTATACTCTCGCCCCGGGCACTTATTTTCCACGGCACGGCACTACTTCTAGATCAACATTTCTACAGTGATGAAGGAGATTGTCCTAGAATGGTTCAGACGTACTGATAAGTCTTTCTATACCGAAGCCTTCTAGGCATTAGTTAAAGGTTGGGATAAATGTATTACTGTAGCGGGAGGTTATGTGGAAAAATATATTTTCCACTTTCTGAAATTTGTTGTACTATTTTATTTATTTTACAAAAGTCTCGGATTGACTTGAATGTCTCCGTAAGTCTAAATACACCACTGCAATAACCAAAAACAGTATCAGCAGTCACATCTTTCTCTTCTGAATAGGATAAGTTGGAACCTTTCCTACTAAAACAACGTGAATGAACAAATACAGAGGTTGATCCGTTTCCATCGGAACAATTTGCACACAGCGATGTTGTTTCACAGCAACAAAACTGTACGAAAACATGCATCAATTTCTTAACTGTTGTTTCACAGCAGTGAAAGTGCTGTAGGACCGTTTTCGGGAAGAGTACGTCCATGCAAGCTTTAGCATTTCCCACATATTAGAACAGTGTCGAAACAATGAATTGGTGGAAAACGGACCACTGTTAGTGGTATAATTATGCATAGCAACTCCTCTCCAACCCACATCACCAAGAAATCGCATTCAAACAGGACATCAATTAAACTTACAAGACTTGTGAATGAAATCTTTTTAAGTTTCACGTCTCACATTTATGTCGGCTAGGCTATAGGAGACTGTGATGATGAGGAATGTATTAAATGGTGGAATGAAGAAAACGGAAGAACCCGAGAAACCTCTCATACGGTGTTTGTCCACCACAAAGTTTACTTGGCGCGAATTGGGATCGAACCAAGGACCCCATGCACCAGAAGTGAACGCTCTATCACTGAGCCACCGCGGCCCGACTTACGAGACTTATGTTATAGAAGATTCGGAGAATCGCAGTAGCACAGAATGTTATAGCCAAACGATTACATGAACACTGGATCGCGCAATCCTCCACAAATTCTCAGGCTAGTGTGTTTCCACTAACATCACGCCACATCGCTGAGCGTAAGAGCGAGGGCAGAACACTACGAGCACCATCTAGGACCGATGGAAATGTAACAATGGTTGAAGCATGGATCTAACTAAGCACCTGTGGAAAAGTTCGGGCCATCACCTACAGAGATGTTCATGAAAAAAAAAATCCTGTAATTTTGTACCTTAATGCAAAGAAAGTTTCTCGAAGTATTTGATGGTTGTTGCAAAATGAGATCCGTGGGCATCGACCAAAATCATGTTTGGATGAGCTTCTCAAGAACATCATGGAAGCAGATCTTCAGAAAGTATTCGTGCCATTGCAGATGAGGGGTTCGATTCCTCGGTCAAAAAAGTGTCAAAGCTTTTTCAAGCCAGCCATTCTGAATGAGATTTTCCTGGGTTTTCCTCATTCAAATACCGGGATGGTACCTAACATGCAGGTCCTAGGCCGCTTCCTCCCTTCCCTTTCCTCGGATAGTGTGATCGCCGAGGAACGTCATCCCTGATACGTGACGGACTAACACGGCTATAGATGCCGAAAGCCCAGAAATCTAAATCCTAATCCTAATTGCAGACGAGTTAGACAAACACTATGCCACTTCGTTTGGCGGCACCGTGTAATCGATAAGGTGAAAAAGTTGGACTTGTGGGTGTTACGTAAGTTGGACAGTGGCCAACAAGAATCGCTGTGTAGACAGTGTGCAGTTCTCTGAATGTAGGGAATAATCGAGAAAATTCTTACATTGGATTGTCACGTTTGATAACTGTATCTGCTACGAACATGGTAAACGGTCAGGACAATAGCTGATCAAAGTTCGGGAGTTTCTAAAACCTCTAAATTATGTTGATCATAGAGTGATTTATGTTCGGGTTGATTCATCATGTCTTTTTTCGTCAAAGCCAGAACGTCACTGTGGATCGTTACAGCTTGCAAGTATACATAAATTGTCAAAAGACATGGTGTCATGTTGCGTAAACAGTGTACGTGCAAATGTTTCTTAAATGACGTTGCGGCCTCTCCATGATTGCAGTGTAAAACCTTTTCTCACACACTCTATTCTCCTGACTACCATCTCTTCCGGTATTTAGAGCATTCTTGGGAGGGAAAACCTTCTCTGATCATTGGGCGGTGCAACATGCCTTTTTCACGTCATAATCTCCAGACTCTTTTCGCCACGAAATGTAATAGCCAAAATGAGGGGTTGCAGATGAGAAGCTCAAACCTTTGCCACTGTAGTTTCTGATTAACCAGGTTTTGTAGTTTTCATTTTTTTCCCCTTTGGAAACTACTTTTCCAAAGCTTTATTATTGAAACAAATGGCGTAAACGTACGCGTAATATGGTTTTAAAAGATCAATGAAAAAGTGACATATAAATGTAAGGTTATTTATAACATATACTTCATCTTTAATATTTATCATTAAAATTTCATATTTTGGAATTTTAATTTTCATATTTTCTCATTTTTTCCCTCATATTTTACCTCTCTCTCTAGTTATTACCATTCGTCTTGGATAGTTCCTTCTAATTGGTTTATGCACCTCAGCAATAATTTGGTATATCTCAGCTTCATTTAGATTGTTTTATTATATATATATATAATATGCTTTTTTTGTTTCCACATTTAACACTTTGATAATGTGTAAGACTTACAAGTTTTATTCTTTTTGCTAATAGGATTAATGTTATTTGTTTCGGTTTTACATTCAGCGCTATATGATGTAGCCATTTATTTATAACAAAAATTAATGAAATGAATTCTTTAAGTCCCACGTTATACCGGCTAGGCTAAGGGAGACATTACCGTATAATTGTATTACGATCAGAAATGAGCGGAATGGTGGAATGAATAAAATGGTAGGAAATGGGGAGAACCCCGAGAAAACCTACGCACATGGTGTTAACAAAACTTAATATTTACTTACATATTTTATCTTATAAAAGGAGCCTCATAGAACTTTCAACATTACAAATAATTTTAAAGTTAAAAATATACAAGATAATATTAAAGTTGAATTTGAAATCAATAATGAAACTCTCGAATTCAAATAATGATCAATGGACTAAATTCACTACAAATTTTTATTTAATTGATTGTGAATATTATACACATTTCCATTATAAATATTCACATAAATTCAATGCAGTAGCGAAACCTAGTGTCATGGAAAATATAATAACTAGGAAATGAATAATGCCACATTACAACTACCAAAAATTATAAGTGAATTTCGAGATAATGTCCATTCGGAATGGATTTCAATTATCCAAAATTTATCAGAAAACATCAATAGAGAGTTTTGAAATAAAGTCCATTGGAAATATATTTCAAAGTATCAAAAATTACAACAAAATTTCGAGATATAGTTGATTGGGATAAATTTCAATTTTTCAAAATTTATCAAAAGATTTATTAGAGAGTTACATGATAAAGTTGAATAGGAATGGATCTCAATTAACCAAAATTTATCACAAGAGTTTATTGGACAGTTTCAGGATAAAGTCCATTGGAAATATATTTCTAGATCAAAAATTATCAGAAGGTTTTATAAGAGAATTTCGAGATAAAGTTTACTGGGAATGGGTTTCAGTTTATCAGAAGATTTTATTAGTTTCATGGTAGCCTTCTGGAGTGGTATCTCCGAAAAGCAAAAATTATCAGAAGATTTTATTAGTGTGTTTCGGGATAAAGTTAATTGAGACGGTATATCAAAATATAAACATTTATCAGATTTCATCAGAGAGTTTCGAAATAAAGTTCATTGGTTGTATATTTCAATTAATCAAAAGACTTTATTAGAGAGTTTCAACATAAATTTGGTTGGTGGTATATTTTAGGCATCAGAAATTAACAGAAGACTTCATTAGAAAGTTTCAGAATAATGTTTATTGGAGTCGCATTTCTCAATTCCAAACATTAACAGAAAACTTTATTACGGTCATAGGATAAGATAGATTGTGAGGATATTTCAAACTATCGAAAATTATCAGAGGGATTCAACAGAATTTCGTGATAAAGTGAACTGGGAAGTATGATGTTATCCTATTTTTCTTTTTCTATGTAGGTAAAAACAAATAGCAGCTGTCCTTCCTTCGCAGGTTTTGTTAGTTTAAAAATGATGAAACTATCCTTTTAAAATTCAACAGGAAAATATTCAATTAATGTTTTGTTTAAAAATACATTTATAAAATATCTAATAGGATTTTATTCAACATATCATAGAGAAACTTATAACTATTTGACATGTTATATATTCTAAAGATTGGTTTATTACCAGTCTTTGTTCTCAATCGACATACTATATTTATAGTTTCTTTACTTATAATTAGATTACGTGTATCATATTTCAACCTTTGAAATTATTCTTTCGTAACACATTTAGGTACCGCCTGATTCTCAAGTTCAATATTATTTTGTTTGCAGCCATATATATCCATTTAATATGAGAAACTCTTTCACAATATAAATTAAGGTAGATTGGGATATCACTAATTTACTTTCCGAGGAGAAAGAAAGAAAAAATTAAATGGACAATTATTAGCTGATGACTTAAGATGTGTAATTGTTGGTCCAAGTAATTGTGGAAAAAGTTGTTTATTGTTGAATTTCATTTTGAGACCTGGATGAATTAATAATAGATACGTTTGTGTTTATTCTTAAAGTTTATACCAACCAATATACGAGGGATCCAAATTTAACTGGAATTTCTTTGTTTCTGTTACATAAAAGAGACAATATAGAATCAACTACTACTCTTTTTGTACGTACTCCCCATGTACACGCATACACTTGTCTCATTGGTGTGAGTGTGCTCGTATCCTATGACATAGAATTCTTTGGGACAATCTTTCAGCCACTTCAGTACCGCGACTTCGTCATCGGTGTAGAATTGTTGTCCTCCCAATACTAGATATGAAGATTCCGCAACTGTTTCTGCAAGTTGGTGATAGCTGTGACCGTTGTCGGGGCCGTATTTGGACGCGCGCTGTCATGCATGATGAGACGACATCCTTTACCGTATGTGGCCGTTTACTTCTCAAAGCGTCTTTGACTGGTCCTGAGGAGGTGGTTGTAGTACGTTGCATTGACTGTGGCCCCGCATGCCAGGAAATCAGTGCATATCACTCCATCTAGTTCCAAAATACCGTCACCATCACTTTGCCAGCGGACGCTTGTGCCTTGAAATTTTTTCGGTGGCGGAATTCCGGGTGCTTCCATTTCATGCTGAAGCGCTGTGACTCTGAAGTGTAATGATGCACCCAGCTCTTATCGCAGGTGATTATTTCTACAAGGAAGCTCGTAATGCGAAACGTAACGTAACATAATTTAAAACGAAACCAGGGTGTCTAGTAAAATTCCAAAATAAAATTTCGTGACTTTTTCGTGGCCTTTTCTTTACGAAATCATAAAATTTCGTAACATTCAAGAGCAACTTTGGGTGCGAATTAGGTCGAATTTTCATGCATGCGATAGAAGCGTGCTTTGCTTACGATTTGGTAGCGTCTAAACTCGACCATAGACATTTTTGTTGGTGTATTTTAACGTTTTATAGAACAAAATTTTCCAGTCTGTACTTATATTTATACAGATAAAAAAAAAAAAAAAAAAAAAAAAAATCGTGACCCGAAAGCTAAATTTCGTGACTTTTTCTTTACTTTCATGACCGTTTTCTTATTTCGTGGCTTTTTCGGAACTTTCGTGACCGATAGACATCCTGGTAACGTCGCTAAACTTTTTCGTTTTTTATAAGTAGAATCGTTCGATGAAAAAAAAAATATTGAGAGAAATATAAAGGAAGAACCTATAAAAGGTTTCAAAAATTGGAGAAAAGAAAGATCAATACAACAAATGGATAAGAGAACAACAACCAATTATTGATGTAATAGAATTAAAAAGAGAGAGAGAGAGAATTAGTTCCAGTTGTTCATAAAACTTCAAAAGTATTTGGTCTAGGAATTAATTCGTGCGGTTGGTACGCACACATTGAAGCTGTAGTACAAACACAAAATACATAAACACCTTAAGAAAAATATTGTCCATCGCTAGCCACCACTTTCGCCCATCTGTCAGGCAATGTACGGATTCCGTGGCGAAAGAAGTCCTCATCCTTGGAAGCGATCCAGTCAGAGACCCATGTTTCGATATCTTCTGAAGAAGTAAACCGCTGTCCAATCAAATCGTTGTTCATGCAATCGAACAAGTAGTAGTCCGAAGGAGCAACGTCTGGTGAATACGGCGGGTGGGGTAAAACTTCCCATCCGACATTTTCTAAATAGGTTTTGACCGGTTTTGCGACATGTGGGCGAGCGTTATCATGTTGAACAATAAGTTTATCATGTCTGTTCTCCCATTCTGGTCGTGTTCTGGCCAGAGCTTGCTTCAAACGCATTAATTGTCGTCGATAACGTTCTCCATTCATAGTTTCACCCGGTTGCAGCAGCTCATAGTACACCACACCTTTCATATCCCACCATATGCACAGCATAACCTTTGCACAGTGAATATCTCGTTTTGGTTGTGATGGACCTGGTTCACCTGGTTTCACCCAGGCCTTTTTTCGTTTAGGGTTCTCGTAATGGATCCACTTCTCATCACCCGTAATAATTCGATGCAGAAACCCCTTTCTGCTCTGTCGTTGAAGCAGCAATTCGCAAATGGTTTTTCGTCTTTCAACGTCTCTGTCTTTCAATTCATGTGGAACCCAATGTGACATCTTTTGAATCATTCCCATGGCTTTCAAGCGTTTGGAGACTGTTGTTTGATCAACGCCTAATGCTGCTGCAAGTTGTTCCTGCGTTTGACACGAATCCTGCTCGAGGAATGCTGTCAATTCTTCGTCTTGAAATTTTTTTGGCTGTCCAGCTCGCTCTTGGTCTGCCAAGCCGAAATCACCACTTCTAAACCGTGCAAACCACTTCTGACACGTTCGCTCAGCTAGAGCATGGTCACCATACACTTCCACCAAAATACGATGACTTTCAGTCGCACTTTTCTGCATGTTAAAGTAATGCAGCAGGACACCCCGCAAAAACACTTTATCAGGCACAAATTGCGCCATGTTCACTTAACTACAAACTGGTGTTGTTGACGCTTTAATCCACTGCCCTATACTACGAACGATACGCGATGACAGGGGTTTGCAACACGTGTGTGGATACACGGAACTGTGGGACGCTCCGTTCGTTGCGCCATCTCTTGTCCACCCGCACGAATTAATTCCTAGACCAAATTCTCAAATAGATTCTAGGCTCATGTCAACTCCAAAATATAGAATGTACGAAAGTGAAATAGATAACGACACGTCAATAACAGAATAAATAAAACTAATCAGAAAGCATATTTAAAGTTCAGTTAAAGGTACAGGACCAATTCTTATAAGAAATATAGCTACTAAATACTTAAATTCTGAAAATAGGAATAGAATGTTTGGTATTTATCCTGATGGAAGGAAAAGTTATGTTGGTAAGTTAGAAGTTAAATTTTCAAATAATGATTTAATACTTGGAAATGAAAAATACGATGAGAAAAAATCCGGAAGATTACAGACACTGCTTTAAATAATGACAACGACATTTTGATAAAAAGTGAAGCAGTATGTAACTGATCGACCAGAAAATAAACATCTAGTAAAATTCTAAATAGGAAAGATTCATAAAATGTATATCGGAATATATAAGGTCAAAGTTTCCTAAATTTGGAAAAGGAATTGGAGGTTCTATTAAAAAGTATACAAATGTCACAAAAGAAGTTTTATGGATGGATGATATTAGAAAATTAATTGATTGTTTAGTTGTATTAGCTGAATAAGAACTAGCCGGTAGTGCTAATACTTATAATGAAAAAGTTTGTATTATGAACATAATTAGTTCGAAGTTAAATGAACTTGTTCCTAATAATACTAAAGGCGTTGGTTATTTAATCAGAATTATTAATATATAACCACCAAGATTTTGGAATAATCGAAAGTATGGAAAAGGATTAATAAATGATATTGATAACTTACCATTTGAGCTTCATATTCCTGAATATAATTATTGTGGTCCTTATACTAAGTTAAAGGAAAGATTACCAAAAGGAGGTTAAGGAATCAGTCCATTAGATGAATCTTGTAACGAACATGATATTGTTTTATTATGAAAATAAAAAGTTAGAAACAAGACATAAAGCCGACAAAGATTTAGAAAGTAAAGCATTTGGAACAGTATTTGTATCAGATTCAAACTTAATTACAGAAAAATTACCAGCTTTTGGTATAGTTACTGTTATAAAGAATTGGTAGGGTACCTAAATGCTAATAAGGTATTTCACATTACAAATAAATTAAAATTGTAGGATTTTATCCTTCAAAATAAATAAAATATGTTTAATACTTGATGACACTAATTAGAATAAATTTCTGGGAGATGTATTCTCCATTCAATGTGAAATATTCAGTCGAATTCATTATAAGTATTCACTCATCTAAATTTGTGCTGAAATCAACGCTTTACGTACATTTAATAACTAAGTTTTTCAACCTTTTTGGTTTACTCCTATGCAGTAGACAGCCGTGCTATTTTTGTAACATAACCATGTAAACAACGAATTAAATCGTAACCGTTTGATGAAAGTGTAACCTGTTAATCGCCGCCTGTTTGTTAAAGGACTTTCGTGCAGTACAGCGTGAATAATGGAAGATCAACAAAGTATTAATTTCCAAGAGCAATTACGTTCTATGTCACCTATTTGATTAGTATGCAAGCGAGAAAACGTGAGCGGTTAAAAACAAAATTATGTTTAGGATCTCTGAATGGCTATTCCGAGTCCAAACACAGAATTATCACGATATTTCTAGAAGATTCTGTTACATTCTGGAATAATCTAGATAGTTCGAAGACCAAATGATTGACTATATATTAAAGAATACAAGACAGCAGTGGCGGATCCAGGGGGGGTGATCGCTTCCCCTCCCAGAAGAGGACACTTTTTTTATTTTATATATAGAAATAAAACCCATCCCAGAGTTTGGAGCTCTTAAAAGTAGCTGTAAGTAGCAGTATTACAACCCACCGCCCCCTTCCCCAGAAGTCCGTCCTGGGTCCGCCCCTGCAAGACAGTTTGTTTCTTTCTGTTCCTATCGTTTTGCTTTAACGAGTTGTACTACTTCGTAATCGATAATACATAGGTGAGCGAGTTCCGAACTTTTCATCAAAAATAATAAACTACACCAATAATGACATAATTGATATTAAAATTGCACAGTTAAAAAAGAAAATATCCTTTTAAAAATAATGTCAAACAAAAGAAGTTCACAATTAAACAACAAATTGAACAATTAAGAGTTTTGGAGCAAGATGTGGATAACATCGACAAATGTATTATCTATGAAAGTGTTAAAACACTAAACAGTGAACGTGACCCTATGGACATGAATTATATTAATCAGCTGGATATAAAAAAAATCGTTGGTGTTTGTCAAGATTTGTAAGTTAGAATCCTTCTGCTCCCATTTGGGAGGAAACAGGATCATTTACAAATCTTTTTCTTCTAATTGGCTCTCCAAAATTAATGACAAACTTCGTGAAATTAAAATTTCATTTCTTTAACTGTCTCCAATTTCTTATGTGTTAGAACCCTTGTGGATGTGACGACCATGAACATGGTGAAACAGGGCAATACATAAGAAATCTTGAATTGGTTTCTTTTCTTCTAAATTTGTCACCGCCTTCTAATGCTGTCAAAGCCTGTCTCAAGCCAGGTTGAGAAAAAGCAGAAAGGAAGGCTTTCTATTCTACCAAAGAATTTATTGACATACTCGAGATATGAGATTATATGAGCTTCACAGGCCATTTTTGACATGAGCCCAGACCTTGCTTAGGTTCGGTTTCCAGCTTGGGATGGAAGATACTATATTTTAAACTATTCAAATTTACATATTTTCCGTCGCAATTGTATATAAATAAATGTGTAATTTAACTCTTATTTTTTGTTGACGTTTATGTTTTCAAAATTGGGATACTTTTCTTTTGCAATTTTAGGAGGAGTTTTATGCATTTTTAAAAACTGCCTAAAATGAAACTGCGCTGAAACCGGTACTTTTAAATCTACTGATGGGAGATATCAAATTTCAAATTATTCTAATTTGCATATTTTCTGTCGACTCATGTTTTTTTTAAGTTCACTGTTTTCAAAATTGGATATTTTGCATTTTTAGGGTTTGTTTTATGTACTTTTTTTCTAAGTGCCTAAAATGAGGCTGCGCTGAAACCGAGGCTTTTATATCTACTGTTAATAATAAAGACCAGTTGGCGTGAGTTGGTATCAAACCAGCGATCAGGAGTATAAAGTCATGCTTTTGATTAAGCAACATTACCATTCTGTGACATTCTGCTTAGGTTGGTTCATGTGTTATGATTTACCTTTCGACCAGCACTTCTCTTAAATTTGTAGCTGTAAACAATATGGTATAAAGAGGAAAATGATGTTTCACTTCTCAAGTAATATGTCTCTTATTATTTTTCCAGCTTGAAGTTCATACGAGAATCATTACGTAGAAGATAAAGTTACTACAGACAAATAAGCAAAAGAAATATCGATATTTTTCTTCCTTACTAGTGTATGTTTATTAGGATAAGAATAACGCTTTTTTGTTTCATATGATCATATCTATAGGTAACAATTCACTGATTTTTAAAGAAAGATATATATTACAACTGTATAGCAACTGTACTACCTATATTTTTTATTTTCAGTTTTCCAGATCAAAACAACATACAATCTTTATCATATACATATATTTCATACAAAGTATACAAAATTAATTTAGAAGTTCTTAAAAAATATTCTTTTTATTTAAAAAGAAAATAAAATAAAAATCCAAATACTTATGCAACGATTTTTCTCTTTGGTTTATTCTAAGTTACAGGAAAAAATGAACATATAACGCATATAGATGTATGTAAACAAAATACACTAATTCCAATGTATTGAGTTTACATCTAATCTGTAATTTGTTTGACAATACCTTAGATTGTTTCATTATTTCTTAAATGTATTTTACGCATTGAAAAGACACTATCATGTCTCTTTTTATCTTCTTTTTATCAATGGTTTCACTTTATCCGGAAAATCACTTTGTTTTTTACCTAATTTGTATGATCTCAGCCGATGCTTTATTGACGGCCAAGTTGCTTAAAAGGCACACACTCATTGTCGCAAGCAGAGAAATTCCTTTCTTTCTGACGGTACAAAGAACTCCTCCCTTTTTAACATTTCATTGGTTTCTTTTTCAATCAATTAGACCAGAAAAAAAATTCTCTTTCAAAAGTGCAATGAAAAGATATACAAAAAAGCACAAACCTGGCAACAAATGTGAATTAGACAAGACAAAATACACTACGCTGCTGTACTTTGCAGTTTTTCTAACAACTGTCTCTTTTCTTCCATCAGTTCTTCGCACCGTTTGATGTTACACAATTGTCTTTGTTCCAATGCTTTCACCAATGGTCCACTCACTACTTCAGTAATATGACACAGAGACTTCGTAAAAACTGAAATATAAGAGAAATGGACTGTACAGTAGTTACATATTAGTCATGACATGCACAGGAATATCCATGAAGTACTGACTAAGGAAACATAATTTATGTTTTATAGTAAATATCCCCGACCTTTCGACTACCAAGGAAAGCAACTGAAGAATATCAGAAAAAAACATTATAATAAAGATGGAATCAAAATATTTTCTTCATAAAAGACCCTTGGCGCTGATCAAAATCTAGGAAATCCTAGTTTACCTAAGAAGCTTTACATTCAGCAATTTCTGCTGAAATGCTCGCATGCGATCTGATCCTATAGTCCATTTTCACAAAATCGCATTAAGATTGCGCACAAATTATCTCTTATGTTCTGTTTAGATGATATGATATTTTTTTAAGAAAAGAGCAAGGTCTTTACACTTGAGCCCCCTCTCTCGTGTTATAAGTGAACAGCAAGTATAAACGAAACAAAACAAAGTCATAAAGTATTCTAGATGTGAAATTATTCGGTTGCTAATTAATCTTTACGAGAAACACTCTTGTTTATGCCTCACACCGTTCTGTACCTACATATCACAGTTAGCATAATGTGCTAGCAACTCAATAACAAAGTAGCTAAATATTGTTATAATTTACACTGGTAAAATGGAAGGCTTTTGATTCGTAGGGCTACTACAACGAAGTACGTTCAATACAATAAAGCTTATTTTCATTGGCCCTATTCTAATCGGCCTGCCAGTGAGAGTGTATTCGATACAAGAAATGGCTACTAAGATCGAAGCATGGGAAAGAATTCAACTCCTGCGAATGCGGCGTTCTTGGCTGTTGTGTTGGATGTTTGTTTCCCTGAATGTCGACACGGCACCCAGCAGACAACGACGATAGAGCATTGTTGCTGAAGCTTATGACATCCCTTTAGGATGTTTTGTACGACAGGCAGGCTTTAACAGAAGGCTACCCACAATAAAACGAGTTCACCTCGAACCACTTGCCTTTTCTCCACCACCAATTATGTTCAATGTGATGGCCAAAGCCTTGAGCCCTACCGATCGGCCGGCAACGTGTTTCCGCTATAGTAAACTCCTGCGTAGAATTAGATGAACGTCTAGCTATTACCGCTTTAACAACTTTCTGAAGACCCAGCAAGGTACAGGCACGGCGTTGAGAAAATGCTTATTTGAGAAGCACAATTCCACAGTAGTTCTTTGGTAAGGTGTCTGGGGATTCCATAGGAACGTATTAAAATGGGATTAATCAAACTCCCGTCTTTTCTGACTTCCTTGCATAGAGCACCTGGGATAATCGAAGTGGTATGGCTGGAGACCTTGTGAATGTGGATCTATATATTTGTGGTCTCGTTACTCTATAGGTGGAGGATTCGTGTGCCGTACAGAGGGCCGTAACGGTTTCGTGGAAGTAACCTGCGCTGTCTCATTATTGTACAGGTGGAGGATACATGCCATACAGAGGGTCCATAACGTCCTCCTAGAAGTAGGCTGCAGTGACTTTGACAAAGGCACTTCGATGGTAGCAGTGTTCCAGGACTACAATATCCCGCTACCACTAGACATTACTGAGAATTTTTTATCCTGCACTGCAGCATAGTCAGAATGGCTATTGTGGTCGGTAGAAAATGGATTGAGCGCTGTTGGTCTCATAGGTGAGAGTCACTATTCATCCAGGATACAGTTTCCACTTATTCCCCGCGAGGTTTCATAACAGTTTTCTGGTGTTCGTGTGATTTGTGAAGCCCTTCCAATGCGACCTCCTTGCGGATAATGTTGGAAACTGTAGCTTTCAAAATACTATGTCGTATGGCCAAACTTGTATGCGTTGGGTGATTGTTCTGTGTCACTGCTTTGCTAATGACGCGCATAGTATTAGGGTTCGAGTAGAGTGAAGCAGCGTTCTCCTTATAACTTCCGGCCGAAAACGTACAGAAGGGGTCGTAGGCATATCGTCGGATATTTATATACGAGGGCTATCCAGAAAGTAGATTACGTTTTCGTCTGTGTCCGCTAGGGGCGGGGCTAGCGCGGCCATCTTGGGGTCAGAGCGTTGCGCAGCTCAGTCGGCATCTAGCCGTGCTAGTGAGAGGTTCGTGCTGTGCTCCGTTAAGATACTGTGACGGTTTGAAATGTCTGCGTTAATTGAAAATCCCGCGAGCTGCGAGGTGCGTGCAGTAATAAGGTTTCTGACAGCAAAAAACTGTAAACCGATAGAAATCTATCGGCAGCTGTGTGAAGTGTATGGGGACAACATTATCACTGAAGGTGGAGTGCGACAGTGGGTCATAAGATTTAAAAATGGCCGAACCAATGTTCACGACGAAGATCGAAGTGGGAGACCCAGCAAAGTGACTGCCGAACTTGTCGAAAAAGTCGATGTTAAAGTCCGTGAAAATCGAAAGTTCACAATAACGGAACTTTCTTTGAGTTTTCCACAAATTTCGCGAAGTTTGTTGCACGAAATCATCAGCGAAAAGCTTGGTTACCACAAGTTTTGTGCAAGATGGATTCCAAAAATCTTGACAGAGGACCACAAAAATCAGCGAATGGCTGCAGCGTTGCACTTTTTGGACGCCTACAATAAGGATGGTGACTCTTTACTCGATCGCATCGTTACTGGTGACGAAACATGGGTGAAACACGTGAACTGTGAAACGAAATTGCAATCAATGCAGTGGGGGCACACAGGTTCTCCCCAAAAACCCAAGAAATGCATGCAAACAATGTCGGCAAGGAAGATGATGGCGACTGTTTTTTGGGACAGAAAAGGTGTGATTTTGGTGGACTTCCTGGAAAGAGGCACTACAATAAACGCTCAAAGGTATTGCCAAACTCTGCAAAACCTCAGAAGAGCAATTCAAAACAAGCGCAGAGGAATGTTGAGCTCTAAGATCTTGTTGATTCACGACAACGCCCGGCCCCACACGGCAAATGTCACGCGTGAAGTTCTTGAATCTTTTCAGTGGGAGTTGTTTCCTCATCCGCCGTACAGTCCCGACCTGGCACCGAGCGACTTCCACCTATTCCCAGCAATGAAGAAGTGGCTGGCTATGCAGCGTTTTGATGACGACGAACAGCTGCAAGAAGAGGTAACGAAGTGGTTGAAGTCGCAGGCGGCCGAATTTTTCGACGAAGGAATTTCCAAGCTCGTACATCGCTACGATAAATGCCTTAATTTGAATGGTGACTATGTCGAAAAGTAGTATTTGTGTGTGGCTTTCATCTGTATATAATAAAATTTGTTTCCTATACTTTGTTGATTTTTTATTCCAAAACGTAATCTACTTTCTGGATAGCCCTCGTATATACACACACTGTGTGTGTGTGTTTATATATAGATATAAACACAGTGAAAGAGTTCATTCTTAGTGACAAATGAAATACGATATGTATAAATCACTTTGGAATCTCAATCACATCGCACTGCGCTGATACGAAATCTATACTCGCGATTCCTTGAATCAAGAATGTCGTAACGTCGTTTTGGAAACGCTAAATATAGAAACGTACTGACTTTTATGGCGACTCAACAATCACACGAAAAGCCTTTTTTAAGTATAGCTTTCTACTTACACCTAGCTTGTAGAACATTATACTTATGTTTTTCATACAAGTATAAAAATACAAAAAGAGAATATGGTTTGAAATATTACTGATATCTTGTGTAACAAAATAAACGCAATGCCACTAAATTCTACTAGTAATTAAATAAAATTTATTATATTTTACTTGTATTTATTATTGTACTTTTGTCTTGAATTATTTAAGATATTTTATAGTTGTGTTATTAGTATATTATGTAACGTTAAATAAAGGAATTCGGCAAATATTTCCTCCGCCTGTTTATCAAAAACATGTCCTTTTGTTAATATATAAAGTCTGGCCTGTCCAGTGAAGTTTTAAACGGCCGCGGTATCTTGACCGTGCGAAGGTAGAATAATCATTAGTCCTTTAATTGTGGGCTTGTATGAAAAGTTGGACGAGTAGAAGACTGTCTTTATTTGTGATGTTGAATTTTACTTTTGAGTGAAAGGGCTTAAATGTTTTAATTTTACTTTGGACTTACCTGCACTATTATGAAGCTGGGCTAGAATGTTAAGATCTGGTAAGTGGGTTGTCATGTTGTAGCTATCTTGCTCCTCTTGAAACAGGATTTCTGGTAATTGTACTATGGCCTGCAAATGTACATATATTGATGGTTAATATTTTTACATATGAAATTAATACAGTAGACGATAGAACAAAAGGAACTTCCGTTTATCTATTTTATTTCTAACTAGCTATTATGTCCGTCCTTCGCACGGATCAGATAAAATATCCATGTAAACAAACTGAACAATGAAAGAAAAATTAAGAAGCATTTCTAAAATTGGATTTATTTTGTGTGAATGTAGAGGGTGTCCGGGAAATACGGACGAATATTAAAGTGCTATAAAACTAATATAAAATATATTGTAAAAAAAAAAAAAAAGAAAGAAAAAAAAGAAAAAAATTATAAACACATTGAGTAACTTCTCACATTTATGTATGAAAAATTGTATCCGGCATATGACCACCCAAGGCTGCACGGCAATGAGCAATGCGTTCATTGAAATTTGCGATGACGCGTTCACAAACATCTGGTGTGATGCCGTTAATAACCCTCTTAATTTCATCCTTCAGTTGTTGTATTGTCTGTGGTTTGTTCACTTACACTTTAGATTTCACAAATACCCCCCCCCCCCCCCTTAAAAAAATCACAAGGGGTAAGATCGCATGATCTGGCAGGCTATTCCTGATTTCCTCGCAAAGAGATAATTTTTTGAGGAAACTTTTCATTCAGCAGACCAACTGTTTCACGGGATGTGTGACAGGTCGCACCATCTTGCTGAAACCAAAAATCGTCATTTTCAATTTCCATTTCATCCAAAACTGGGAAAAACCAATATGAAAGCATGTGTCTGTAACGGTCGCCATTCACAGTGACGCCAGCTCCCTCATCGTCTTCAAAAAAGTACGGGCCAATCACTCCTCCTGTCCAGAACCCACACCACACACTCGTGCGTTGAGGATGCATCTGTTCTTCCACAGTCACTTGCGGATTTTCTGTACCCCAAATTCTGCAGTTCTGCTTATTGACGTACCCACGGAGATGGAAGTGTGCCTCATCTGAGAAAATTATTCTTGTCGTGAAGTTCTCGTTCTCCGCTTGTTGAGCCAATACCCATTGAGCAAATCGATGTCTCTTTCCATGATCTGTAGGCTTCAACTCTTGTGTAAGTTGAATCTTGTATGCATGCATTCTCAGATCTTTCGACAGGATTTCATGCAGTGAACTTGGTGATAAATTCAATTGTTGAGCTCGTCGGCGAACTGATTTCATGGAGCTTACGGTCACACTGTCACGCACGACAGCAATATTTTCTTCTGTTCGAACAGAACGCGATCTTCCAGTTTGCTGTGGTCTCAAACTTCAGGACCAACTTCCGAACTGATGATTCAGTAGGAGCAACATTGCGTCCAAGTGTCACACGCAAATCTCGAACGGTTGCCGTGGGACTTTCCTTGTTTTTGTAATAACTTTTAATCACTTGGATGCGTTGCTTTGTTGTCAAACGCTCCATGCCTAAATAAACACCAACCAACAATGCTCACCACACAGTCTACTAATCGGAAGCATAGAGGATAACAAACATTGTAAAACCACGGCTGCCACCCGTCATATGACAAAATGGTGCGAAATTCAAATTCGTCCTTATTTCCCGGGCACCCTATATATTCAACAAAGTAGATGTGTTTTCATCGGGATGGCCGATGGGGGCTGAATTTGAACGTAAACACTATCGGGGGTTTCACTATACATCTGAGCGAACCCGATAAATATGGATTCGACCCAAATATTGGTCATTTTCTACTACTTTTACATGTTCCGGTAAACGCCCCCGGAGACCCCCCTGGTATGAATTGTGAAAAAATCGCCACCGGCTCCCAGTCGATATCTCGAAAACTATGGATATGGCAATAATATCTGTCATTTCCTACTACTTTTACATATCCCGGTAAACGCCCCCTATGACCCCTTGGTTCCAATTTTGAGAAAACAACGCCTCTGAGGACTAGCCGATGGGGGCTGTATTTGGAAGTCAACGCCTGTGAAAGTATGACCATTCATCTCAGGGACAGCGAAAACTATGGATTTGACACTAATGTCGGTCACTTTGGATTATTTTTACACGTCTCGATGACCCCTCTATGGCCCCCGTTCCTTAGCTGAGAAAGCTAAATTTGAAAGTACACGCGATCTTGAGTTTCACCATTGAGCTCAGTGATCTCGTAAACTATGGATTTGACACTAATATCGGTCATTTTTGATTATTTTAACATGTATCAGTAACTCCCCCCCTCCCACAGGTGACCGCCGGCCTGCATACAATGGTGGCTAAATTTGAAAGTCATCTCTAATGAAAGTATCATCATTGATCTCAGGGAAAGAGAAAGCAAAAACTATGGATTTGACACTAATATCGCTCATTGTGGATTATTTTTACATGTCTCGGTGACCCCCTTTATTATGACCCCGTTCCTTAGCTGATGGGGGCTAAATGTAAAAGTAAACGCGATTTTGAGTTTCACCATTGAGCTCAGCAACCCCGAAAACTATGGATTTGACATTAATATCAGTCATTTTCGATTATTTTTACATGTCTCGGAATCCTCCGCCCCTCCCCCTGTGATCCCGGCCCGCATTCAGTGATGGCTGAATTTGTTAAACATCGCTAATGGAAGTGTCACCATTGATCCTAGCGACCGCGAAAACTATGGATTTGACACTCATATCTGTCATTTTGGATTACTTTATACATCTCGATATCCTCCCCCCCCCCCCACGGGTGAACCCCGTCCTGCGGCCAAATAGGGTGAATTTGGAAGTTAATGTGATCGCAGTTTCACCATTGCTCTCAGCGACCGCGAAAACTATGAATTTGACACTAATATCGGTCATCTTCTACTACTTTTACATGTCCCGGTAAACGCCCCCTGAGACCCCTCAGTTCGAATTTGGACAAAAACGCTTCGCCTTGGTCTGGGGCCTGAACCAACGTATCCGTTACCAAAGTTTGGTGACTCTCAGTCAACTTGTCTGGTCCACAGGCAGGTCCCGGTAAATGCTCCTCTGAGACCCCCGTCCCCCACACAATGGTGGCTGAATTTGAAAATGAAATGAAATTTTTAAGTTTTACGTCCCACGGTTATGCCGGTTAGGCTAAAGGAGACGGCGATGATGAGAGATGAGTGAAATGGTGGAATGAAGAAAGTGGGAGGAGACGGGAGAACCCCGAGAAAACCCACGAGCACGTTGTTTGTCCACCACAAAGTTCACTTGGCGGGGGCTGGGATCGAACCCGGGACCCCAAGCACCAGAGGTGAACGCTCTACCACTGAGCTCTACAGGGACGAAGCATCTTATGGAATTCCCATATCACTGTTCATGGAGGAATGATTCTTCATCTGTACACTGTGTTTCTCGTAATGTTTTACACATATTCTTTTGTGAATTTGTTTATATACATGTATATTTATTTATCCAGTGTACAATTATGATATTGCCATATTGGATGTATTTTTTTACAATTAATAGAAAATAAATACAACATATTTTGTCTGTTAACGTTTCTTTATTTGAAGTTCAACATTCCTTTTAGAACAAAGACTATAAAAGACGTAGAATCTTCAGCATATGAACTTGCATTGGAAACCAAAATCGTGTTTCCTACACAAGGTTTGCTTTACGTTCTATGCAACACTGACCTTATGAATGACAGGAGCTCTACTGAAGTCAAATCCGAAGTGGTTTTGAAGTGTAATGAAATTTCTGGTTTCATTTCAACGTTTATGTCCTTTGGGCTTAAGAAGGGATGATTAATGACACTTGGTCATTTTCGGTTATTTTAACATGTATCAGTAACTCACCCCCCTCCATCCCCCGCATACAATGGTGGCTGAATTTGAGTCATCGCCAATGAAAGTATCACCATTGATCTCAGTGAAAGCGAAAGCAAAAACTATGGATTTGACACTAATATCGCTCATTGTGGATTATTTTTACATGCCTCGGTGACCCCCTTTATTATGGTCCCCTTTCCTTAGCTGATGGGGGCTAAATGTGAAAGTAAACGAGATTTTGAGTTTCACCATTGAGCTCAGCGACCCCGAAAACTATAGATTTGACATTAATATAGTCATTTTCGATTATTTTTACGTGTCTCGGAATCCTTATACCCAATTCCCGGGGTGACCCCGGCCCGCATACAGTGGTGGCTGAATTTGTAAAACATCACTAATAGAAGTGTCACCATTGATCCCAGCGACCGCGAAAACTATGGATTTGACACTAATATCGGTCATCTTCTACTACTTTTACATGTCCCGGTAAACGCCTCCTGAGACCCCCAGTTTTGTCCACCACGAACTTGTATGACTGGGAATGGAATCAGGGTCTTTTCGTAACAGAAGTGAGAGCTTTGCCAGAGAAGTACCGTGCTCCCGTACTTGAGGTTTAATGTAGGGGTTGTCTGAACTGGGTTTGAATCAACATACCATGCAGTCCGAAAGCCAACGCCAGCTATTAGACCACAGAAATCCTTTCTTACTAACCAACTTATTGTAGGGTTCCTACTGATCTAGAGAAATCTTATTCCCTGACTTTCCCTGATCTTTGACAGGAAATACCCTGACTTTCATAACAGGTGTCGGATGATGATGCCATATAAATAAGGAGCAAATAACGGTTAATATTTATATATGAGAACATTTATTCTATAGAGACAAATAGTAATCAATTGCTTGTACGTACATTCCACTTTCCTTCCGTAAAAAGGTATTATAATGGTTAGCTAAGCTGAAATTGGTGTAGAATCAATGTTAGAAAAAATATATTTTATAAACTTTTCCTGATTTCCAGTCTTTTTCCCTGACTTCCCTGACTAGTAGGAACCCTGTATTCAAACGAATTTAACGTCACTGACATTTGCTGAAATATAAGATGTGGAAGAAGTAATGAACAGTATATCTTCAAATCTTGATCCATTAAAAGGCTCGAATAAACACATCCAACACAAAAGTTATAACAAGTAACAATTGTTGGATTGCAATTCTAAATTTGAAAATATGACTACTATTCTCATTATTATGCTTCATCTATATATTACTTTGCAGTGCTCAACTGTTCTCGTACAGTTTATATCAGTAAATAAATAAATAAAAAAAGTGTAATCAAAGTTTCTTTTAAGCTGTTATAAATACGAAAACTTTTATATGTATGTTATAATATGAAAATAAATACCTGAAGACAAGGCCGAGATAAACATGGTGAAGGCTGAATGTGCAACTGAACTTCATATCGAATATACTGCGGTGGTTCTCCTTCTGGACTGTGATTGATGGACTGGAAACAAGTCACTTGAACCTGCTGCTCCTGTAAATGTAGTTTTAATTGTAAGCTAAGGAAGAGGAATATGCACTTAAACACTTTTCAAAATTTTTCAAGAAGTCCAACTTAACGTTAAATGATCTGTGAAATTTAAGAATAATGACTAATAATTCAGTAACAAGCATTAGATAATTCGATTTTTCAGAGAAATATACCAATTATTACAATGGAGAAATTCATTTAATAATAACCGACCAAATATTAAAATTAAGAAAAAAATGAACTATTATTATTATTATTATTATTATTATTATTTGTATTTGAAATCATGAGAATCGGAAGTATTAAAAACAGCACTACTATTGCTCTTTTTACCATTATTATTATTATTATTATTATTATTATTATTATTATTATTATTATTATTATTATTATTATACAAGTGCCCTAAGAAGTAGTAAGCACCGAACATGGAGTTCAACATCCACTTTCCTTGGCTTTCCCTTATTCGGTTTCATTACACGTAATTCATGCAATGCAGTGTGATAGTGAACTAAACACGTTAGTTCGCTGGTCTTACAATGCAACGTCCCTTTCAGCGCCGAGACTATAGAAGACGTGGATCTATTATGTACACCTTAACTGGAATCAAAGTATGAGCTCCTACCGGAAACCGAACTTGGACCTCCAGCGCTAAACGTCACCACATAACAATGACGAAGTTCGATATTAACAATACAATATATGAGAAAGACCGTGGAGCATAAAAGCTTTTCAGTTGAAGCAAGTGACTTGCCAATAAATGGCAGAATACCTATGATGACATGTAATATATATATGTCATCAAAAAAATTTACAATCGTTTAAGAAAAAGTAACCGAATTTCATTTAAAACTATATCATTTTTTTTTCTTTTTTCACCTCTTTCGCAGGTATCCTCGTCAACATCCTCGCACGACTACATCCTGTTTTGACCATACATATTTCTATATTTTCATGAATATTTTTCATTAGTCTTTTTTAAATTCGGAATCTTTTTTAAATTCTTCATTATTTTAGTTCACTTAATAGGAAATTCATAGTGCTAACCGATATCTAATAATGGAACTAAGTAAAATTTTTAAAAATCTATCGGTTTCTTTTATTTTTTTACTAGCATATATTAACCGCTTCACTGGGTTGAAATAAATAATGCACATTTTTGTATCTCATGTATTTTATTGCCATTTTTCTTACCTTTTTATATCTTATAATACGAACCATGAAGCTTGTCACCATGTTCCGAAGATCATATAAGACGATGTTGTAGATTAATAATAATTTACATTTTATGCTGAAGTATGATGCCCCCCTTCCCCAATCCCCCAAGTTGTATGGCTGAATTTGGATCTATGCTGCATTGTAAGTATCAATGTTCATCTTAGTGACCCTGAAAATTATGGATTCAACACTGATATTGATCGTTTTCGATCATTTTAATGTATGTCACCCCTCCTCATCCCCCAAATGTCGGGGCTGAAAATGAATTCCTCCCCCTCTCCCAAGTTGCGCGTTTGGATTTCAACGGAATCGAAAGTATTACTGTTCATCTAAGGAACCCAGTAAACTATAAATTCGACACTGATAGTGGCCATTTTCGATCATATATATATATATATATATATATATATATATATATATATATATATATATATATATATATATATATATATATATATATATATTCTCCCCCTCCCCCAAGTGGCAGGGCTGATTTTGGATTTAAACTGGATCCGAAATGTCACTGTTCGGATCTAAACTATGGATCAGACACTAATATTAGTCATTTTCGATAATTATTATATATAGCCCCCCTCCCCCTCCTCCGTACTGCAGCACACGGCATCAGAATTGTCACTGTTAATCTCAGCTACTCCTAAAACAATGGATTCGGCATTAATATTAGTCATTTTCGATCGTTTTTAAATGTTTATCCCCCTCCCCTACGTTGTACCCTCCTCCTCCCCAACTATCAGGGCTGAAAACTATTGATTCAACACTAATATCGGTCATTTTTTATCATTTTTAAATTACTCTCCCCCTCCTCCCCTACGTTGCATAGTCAAAGTGAATAGCCTAAAGTAATCCCTGCCCCCAAAACTCAAGTATGTTGAAAATTTGATTGAGATCGGTCGGGTTGTTCTACAGTTATTAGGTTTTATTAGTTTATATTTATACGTCCCCCTCCCCCTTCCCTAGGATGTACCGTTAAAATGAAATTTAAAAAATGTTTCCAGATCCACCCCTCATATATCTTGAAAATTTGATTGAGATCGGTAGGATAGTTCAAGAGTTATTAAGTTACAAAATAGTCACTTTCAGTTTTATATAAATTGATTTTTATATATCTCCCTCTCCTTCTCCACCCCTACGTTGCTCCATCAAATTTAAATCATAAAAGCGACCCCAGGACTGAACCAAATCTATATTGAAAATTTGATCAAGATTGGTCGAGTGGTTTAGGAGTTAAGTTTTATTTATTTTTATATCCCCTCCTCCTTAACCCAACCCTTAGTTCTACCATCAAAGTGAATAGCCTAAAACCAGCCCAGCCTCGAACCTCATCCATGTTACAAATTTGATCGAGATCGGTTGGGCGGTTCAGGAGATTTTAAGAGTTACAAACATAGTGATTTTCAATTATATAAGTCTACTAATGTTCACTGAGTTTGCTGTTTTTCCATATTATACTTGATTAACTAATTCCTTACAAACAACACTATACTAACACTTCGTTTAAAGAGAAAATTCGACGCATATATATTAAAATTTAAAATGAGAAGCAGTACTGCGTCACAAGAAGTTAATTCTGAACTGTTTCGACAGTTCCTGCTACTATCTATGTCAAGAATATTACATTGCTCACGAGTTCTTTAATTCATTTTTTACAGAAACATTTTTAATATAAGTAGTGCAAGGCTAGATAAAACTGAATTCAATAATCTTGACAATTCGGTTCTTTTTACTTCGTGTTGCTTTTTTAAATACAAAGTAAAAGAAACAACACACTCCTTTTATTGATTACATTTTTCCACCACCTTCTGGGATACTTAAGATTTAACGTTACACTAGATGTTGAAAATATATGAAAAAGTTAAGAAAAGAATAATCATTTGAACACAGTAAATCTGTCTTTACTATCTAATTAAAATATTAAAATCATGAGTAGTTCATTTAAACGTGCGAAAATTCACTTTGATTGTGAACATTCACTTCTGTTGACAAAGACAGTTGCAAGAGCTATCGAAACAATTCAATCTCATGACGAAATGCACATAAGTTCTTCATTTTTCAACTTCACTAAGTTATCTTGATTTGTTTTCAAGAAACTGATTCATTCTTTTATACGCAAATTTTCAAATTCTTAGTAAACTGCACTATACACAAGCAAGTTAACCTTGTCTTGTCTTCTACTTTTGATTGCAGACTCTTCACTACTAGAAAATAAATAATAAAACCTAATCGACTGACATTTTTCGACGAATTTTCTGACTTTGAACCACAAACTTAAACTTTCAGGAAAGGAACATCATTACTAAGCAAAAGAAGCACAATTCTAATCGTTCTTGTCTTCAGTCCGTTGGAATTGTCTGGAAACTACTACTTCAGTTAACGATAAAAAATGCAACATTGTGCTCATGGTATCATGTAAATGTCAACACGAATTCCATCATACTGAGATATCTTTTACCAAAATCTAAACAATATGGCCCGCCTTTTTTTTTTTTTTTTTTTTTTTTTATATATATATATAATTTATATTTATAATGAAGGAAGCTCCCTCATGCATATCTGAATAGCGTACGAGCATTTGGTGTGATGGCTGCGGGTTCGATTTCTAGTAGGAATTTATGTGGTCCGTCCACATTAAGTTGTAGGTTCACGTCTCATGTAGCCTCACTCCTGAAACGAGAACCATTATTAGAAAAAGAATAACAACAGCATTCGTTCTAAACCTTGACGTACAAATATATTTTTAAGAAGTTGTTCAATAAACAATGTTGCGACTGAGATTCGTATCCAACTAGCATTTTGATACCGTTATGCAGACAATTACGCAAATGAATATTCGGAAATCTGAATCATCGACGTTTCTTTCAAAATCTTAGTTAATCACTGAGCTTTTCGTGACACGATGCAATTTTATTTATTTTAATACTTTTGGGCAGTACACAAATTCCAATAACGACACCTGTCTGATGAAAGTGGATAATATTAGGGAAAATCTCAATCACAAAAACTTGCGAAATTACACCAGAAATCAATGTATTAACTTGAATATTTTCATAAGTACTTACCCTAGTTCCTTTGTCTTCTGAAAACACCGAAAATATGATACCAACAAATCCTTCATCCATCATTTGGTACATTGCTTGGGTTCGAACGTCTGGAAAACAAATATTAATTTACACTATCAAGAGCAACAGAATCTGTACACAGGCATAAAATAAAAGAAACTAAATAAGAGTTTTCGTTTTATGTCCCGTGGTTATTTTATGTGAGCAAAAGGAGATGGATGAGTGGCATTTTAAGAAGAACTGATGGAATAAGAATGCGGGAGGAGACAAAACCCTGAAAAACTCACGCACACACGGCATGTTTGCCACCACAAATGTTCCGGTATTTATCTTAAAAAAATATGTTTTCACAGGAAGGTAAGAACCCATCCACACATTACTTACTGATCTAGCAGTGCAGTTGAAGAAATCGAAAAAGATGCAAGAGACCACCTAAACAGTTTGGAGAAACATTCGCTCCCCGGTTACAAGATAAAATCTTTTTTATCTCTAAGTCATTCAATGTATTCCACAGTTACGACAAGCAAATATTATAATCAAATCGGACCCCTAGCTCTAGAGATGAGCGCTATATCGCCGACGATCAAGTTTTGATATCCCCCGCTAAATTTGTATCAATATATATCACTACCGGCAAAAAGTTTAGGAACACGAGTGTATGCATTGGTATTTTCTATATATATTTCCTATTCTATGCTAATGTGTATTCAAGTATTAGCATTACTAACCTTAAACAACCTAAAACAATAGTATTTATCATGTTGAAAAGGACTATCTTTTTTCATAAGAACAATATCGTAATTTTGTACAAAGCCTGCATTTAATACATGCAACAAAAAAGTTATCTGTATTTTTCTTTTGGAGTCAGCGCTATCTAGTGATTGATGGCAGCACTCATACGTGAAATAAAACATAAAGCGTCATTTGTTTGTTGATATTCAGTTATTTATGTACGGTTTATATTCAATTGTTAGAACAAATATTTTCCATTTTCCAGGTTTCACTTCAGAGTACGCAGTGCACCTAAAACGTGGAAAAAATGGGTCGAGGAAAGACTCTGACTAATGAAATAAGAGTCCAAATTGTAATTCTTCACAAAGAGAAGAAAACGATGCGCGAAACTGCAAAAACACTACGTGTATCACTCCATGCTATGTGCGAAGCCATTCATCGCCACCAACAAACGGGGACATTTAGCGATCGACATCGTTCTGGAAGGTCCCGATCGATTTCAAAAGAAGAGGATAAGTTTATTATTGTGACTAGTAAACGTGATAGACGCAAAACAGCTCCAGAAATTACTGCAGAATTGAATGCAACTCGAAAAACACCTGTAAGCATTCGAACTGTCAGCAATCGTCTTCTAAACGCAGGATTTCGTGGTTGTGTAGCAGTAAAGAAACCTCTACTCAGACTTCAAAACAAAAAGAAATGTCTTCAGTGGGCTAGAGCACATTGCAATTGGACTGAAGAACAGTGGAATTCGGTTTTATGGTCGGACGTATCCAAATTTGAACTGTTTTTAAACAAACGTCGCCAATTCGTTCGTCGAAAGAAAGGAGAGAAAATGCTGCCTGCTTATGTACAACCCACAGTCAAACATGGTGGAGGTTCGGTGATGGTCTGGGGGTGTTTTGCGGGCGATTCAGTTGGAGATTTAATTCAAATCGAGGGAAAAATGAACAAAAACGACTACAAGTAGATACTCCAAAACCATGTGGTACCCTGCGGCACACGACTTGTTGGAGCTGGATTTACATTCCAACAGGATAATGACCCAAAGCATACATCCAAACTCTGCAAGGAATATCTGGAAAGTTTAGAGAAGAAGAAAAAGAATATGATTTGGCCGTCACAATCGCCGGACCTGAATCCGATCGAGCTTTTTTGGAACGAACTGTATAGATTGCTTCAGAAATCGACAACTACGCGACCAACAAACGTGAAACACCTGTATCAAGTTTTGTTGGATGCCTGGAAAGGTATTTCCAAAGAAACCCTGCGAAAGCTGATCCGGAGAATGCCGAGATTGTGCCAAGCTGTCATCAAAGCTAATGGAGGACATATCGATGAAACGGCAATCTAATGTTTTCTTCTGTTAGTTGTGTCATTATATACCTTTCTTTTGTTGTTTTCCTCTTTATGTATTGTAATATATAATGCCCAGAAATTGTACATTGTTTCAGTTGAATAAATAATGACGTATTTAGAAAAAAAAAAATCATCACATACTCTTGTTTCTAATTGCCGGTAGTATATATATATATATGTGTGTGTGTGTATCAATTCTGTTCGTAAATTCACAATTGGACAGCAAAGTTAAACTTCAATTAATGGAATGTCTATAACTCAATTTGTCAAATCTCGAAGTAATTTCGCAGTATCATCAGAAAAAGTTAGCTTTAATGCTAATATTTTCCTTGAACTCGAAGCTCGTAGATTTCCTTAGCTCGTATGTTGTTATCTCGAAGATTTCATGTCCCAGACATCACATCAACTGTTCATCTGTAAATCAAAGTCCCCAGAAATGTTGTGCTAGAGACTAAAAGGAAGTGGTACAGTTACACTTATAAACAGTTCTCTTACTAGTGAAACTTTGAGTTGGAAGGCGGAAATTCACTGTTGGAAGGCGGTTTCAAATCGAATGACGAAAGAATAAGATGTAAGTATCACAACTTTTAGAAAGCCTTTGGAATATAGGGAAGAGGACAAAGACTATTCTTCTCCCTCACTCCTTTCCTTCCTGGAAAATAAGCTATACTACAAAAGTCAACAAATACTACCACAATTCTATCAAGGAGTGTAAAAGTGCGGGTGGGTACCAATGATGATTTCAGGGCCAAAGAAGAAAATTCACCCTTCCTCCAGCCCATACCTCTGTTCATGCTCAATAGAAGATATCAGTATTTTTGCATACTATTTCTCATTTCCGAGTGTCAAAAGTCATTCCCCGAGAACGAATTCTTCTAAAGCCAGCATTGTCGAGTACCAATACAGTTTTACTAATGGACATTTTTTTTTTTAACCACCTCTGTATGTGCTGCTCAAATGGTAAAGAAGCGTGAATGTAATCACCAGTTTACAAACTTTTCGTCGAAAATTCCTACTAATTGATTTGGGCATATATATATTACATACAAAGTGTGAAAATACATACATACACAACTGGACTGAGAATCGAAAGCTAGTCTCCGGCTTAGCGTGCAAATGTGTTAATCGCCATACTACCCAGTCCGCTCTTTAAACAGTCATACATTCCATCACTTTTTAAGTCCGTGCTCTGTCATTCAGATTATGTAGACTGTACTAGAATTCCTGTTGTGAGTGGACAACCTTGTGTCCACAATAATCTTGGATTTTTTGTTTTAATGAAAATTGAAAGGAAATTATTAAAAAAGAAAACAAAAAGCCAAAATTAAACGCTGCCCACGGATATATATATATAACAATATGTATACTATTGTTGGCTACAATTTATAGATAATTACAACAGCTGTAACATTGAATATCTAAACGCCAACTTTATAAAACATAGTTCATCGGATAATTGTCCAGCTCTGTCACCAAAATCTCCTAAACAACCTCATCCTATCTTCATGATAAAGACTACCAATTTTCAGCTGGAATATGGAGGAATTATGTTTACTCACATATAGGGGACAAAATGAGTTAAAACTATTTTATAATTACATCGTTACTTCTGTACTTTCAGAAGTTTGTCGGGTTTTCTCATATTCGAGACATTTGGAATTCCACTTTAAACGTACACAAGAAAAACTCACAAGAAATATTAAAATCCATATCTAAATACACAATTTTCACAGAGATTTTCTCCATCAGAAGTTTGGTCTGTGGCAGTGTCGATTATTATCTACAGCCACTGACATTTAAAAGTAAGCCACCAGTGAGCAGAAAATAACTAATGACAGAAATTTATAACTGGAAACATCAGATGTTGCACAGCAAACACGAATGATGGAAAGAATTTTTCTACTGATAAATAATTACATTACACGTTTGCAATGATTTTACTCTCGACTATATAAAAAGGGTTAATAATAACTTTAATGCATTTAATAACTAATTAACGCATAGCCTATGGAACCCGAAGACTCAATGCCATATTCACAAAATTCCTCCACTGACTTCTGTTCTTAGCCAAGTGGATCCAGTTTCTATTCCTATTTCTGCGAGATCCTCTTAATATTGTCCTCCCATCTGCACCTAGGTCTTCCTAATAATCATTTCGTGATCGGGTTTCTGATTTTAATTTTGAAAGCGTCCCTATTTGCTTCCATTATAGCTATATGACCTGAACACCTGAGCCTCCTAGACTTAATGACCCTACTCTGTTAGGTAAAAGATATAAATTATGCAGTTTCTCGTTATGAAGCTTCCATCATTCCGCATTCCCGTCCCTTTTGAGACTGAACAATCATCTCAGGATTTTATCTTAAAATACTTTCAATGTGCGTTCTCCCCTCAAAGAAGCGATAATGTTTCGTAATCATATAGCACAAAAGGCATAATTATTGTTTTATATACTTTAAACTTGAAATTCTTCGACAAAGGGGCACGGTAACTCAGTGGTAGAGCGTTTACCTTTGGTGCGTGGGGTCTCCTGTTCGATCCCCGGCCAAGTAAGTTTGTGGTGGACAACATTGTATTCGTGGGTTTTCTCGGGGTACTCGTTTCCTCCCACTTTTCATTCCACCAATTCTTCCATCATTTTTATTCATTCTTCGACAGAATACGCGAAGACAAAATAATTTGGACTGAATAATAATACGAATTCTCTGCTTTCACTCGAGGTTTAATTGCTTCGTAGATATGATTTTTTCGCATGTTAATGTTGATCCTAGATATCTGAAAATGTCCAACCGTATTTATAATTTATAATATTCCAGTCACGGTAAATTTCCATGTACTTGGTTTTCTTTGCATTTACTGGCAAACCTATATCCATGCACGCGTTTAGTAAATCTCTACATTTCTTTCATTATCCTCTTATCAACCCCTATCAGATTTACATCATCAGCATAAGTCATAATCTGCTCAGTGTCATTGAGCTCTAGGCCATGGTTGCTATCTTTAATTTCCCTCACGGCCTGTTTCAGAACATAATTGAATAAAATATTGGCGACAACGCATCTCTTTGATTTAAGCCGTTTTCAACGTTAAAGCTCATGGACAATATTTTCCTACTGGAATTTTACTTTGAGATTCATTTAAACATACCTTAATCTAATCAGTTTTCTTGCTATACCAAATTCTCCAATAATGTTGTACAATGTTTCCCTCCTAACCGAGCGGCAGACCTTTATGAAATCAATAAATAATTCATGTGCCGGAGAGATGTAATCCCAGTATGACGAATATTAAATATCTCATCGAAAGTGAATCCATTTTGCCTAAATCCGCAGTGATAACCTCAAATAATTCCATATATATATATGGGGTTAATTTTGCAAACAAAATGTTTAAGAGGATTTTATAGAATGTTGACAAAAGAGAGATGCCTTAATAACTACTACAATGAGTTTTGTCACCCTTCTTGTGTTCCATATGAAGAAAATAAGTGTGTGAATCTCGTTCTACAATTTTATCCCTCCAACTAAAATTAACTACACCCAGGAATTTATATTTAATTTCTTTATAGCAACTTCCATTTCTGTTTGGTTAGGTTCTGGAATATAGGATTCTGCCATATAAATTGCACTTTCTCTCCGAATATTATCTTTTGGGTGCGTGTTTAGCATTGTCAAAGAAATCTAATGTTAGTGTGAGAATTGTACTGTCCGCTTTCTTAACATATAAGGGCGAGGTTGATAGCCTTTCTTAAGTTCGTTGATGCCTTTATACATGTTTCGAAATCATTTGTTTTTACTTTTATCTTCAAGTTCAATAACCTTAGCTTTCAAAAAGTCACGTTTCTTTGTTCTAAAAGTTTTGAAGTTTTCCGTGAAATTTAGTGCAGTTCTATCGTTTGGATTTTGTAGCCAACGCAGATTTGACTGTTTCTCTTCTCTGCTTGTTTAGGATTCCTGGTCGAACCCTCGTTTGTTCTATGTATTTCCATGTGCCCCATCTTCTCATTTACTGAAATTTTAACCCAAATACCCTTAACAGTCCATTTCGAACATTCTAATATAGAGAATCTATATGACGCTTCGATCTGGTCGATATAATATTATATGACGCTTCTCTTCTTACCTTAAAGTTAACTCTCTTTGTAATCACATGCTGATTATATCTTTTCTTTTTTTCTTTGTTTTTGTTTGTTTGTTTGTTTTTTTTTTTCAACAATAATATCTGTCTTATAATCGCGACTAGTAGATAGTGGTTAGTATCACAGTTAGCTCCTCTGAAAAACCGCATATTAATTATGCTCGACTGTTTTCTCTCTAGTAAAATGTGAACAATTTGTTTATACGTTTTTCATTCTGGTGAGATCGAAGTATATTTATGGACTAAGTGGTGTAGGAATTTTGTAATATTTATGATAAGATTTTTAAATTTTGCAAAGTTTACAAGTCTAAGACTATTATCATTACTTTCTTCATGCAGACTTTTGTTCCATATAATCGGTTTGAAAATGTCTTCCCTTCTTACTTTTGCATTGAAATCTCTTAATAGAACTTTTAGCGGGAGTTCGTCAAATACATGCTCTACTTCTTCGTAAAAATTGTTCTTAGTTTCCGTTGGGATGTATATTTAGAATAATAATACCCACCACTGATCGTTAAGAATAATAACACTAAATCTATCATTAACAAATTTAACACGTTTAATTGCTGATATTATTCTAGATAGCTCTGTTCCTAGTTAGTGATTGTTACTTCCTTCCCCATATATATATATATATATATATATATATATATATATATATATATATATATATATATATATATATATATATATATATATATATATATATATATATACAGGAGTTGGACAAAAAAATCTAATATAACGTTTACTCCATAGGATGGTAATCCAAATAGAGCAAACATTACATTAGATAGTCGTAGATAGTATGTTTGCTCGAGCGTTGACGATGAAACAAGTTATTAGTAATAGCTCCTTTCGACGCCAACTACACATAAGCAAAAATTCTAAATACAACCTTTAAAAACACCAAAGATTCAGCATCATATTTTTCGAAAGATAATAAACACCATAAACAATACAGTAAGTAAAAGTATTTTCTGTACCATGCACCTAAATGATTGGCTACTAGGCTTGAGGACCCAACACGCAAATCACAGTCAACACTCGTGAATAGACTTAAAATTTTTAATTATTAAAATACTTACAAATCCCAATATTATAGTGTGGGATATTATTTTGATAATTACATGTTGATGGATTTCCAGTACTCTGATATCAATGGATAATTACATAATTGTTGAATTATATTTCGCAGCTAGAAAATCGTGCTGTTGAGTAGTGAGTTCCTTTGGCGCCGAATAGTGTTGCCTACCGCCAAATCTCTTTAGTTCTCGCTGTTCGCGTGAGTTTCACGCGTTGAGTGACGTAACAGCAGACAGAGCTGTGATTGGCTGGAGAAACGCTAGCCAAGGTCAAACCAGCTGCCTGCATCCTCTGAGTGAGAGAACGCACACATAGAAACGTAGTCTGCTAGTAAGTGACAGTCCTTTTAAATAAAGAGAGAATTAAACTGCTTGAGCCGCATACAGCCAAAATGATGCACAAACGAGTTTATGACACTAAAACATTTGCAAAAGTATGAAAATCATACCTAGTATGGTGTGGGCCCTCCTTTTGCGTCCAAAATAGCTTGGATCCTACGTGGAATGGACGTATACAGCTCCTGAATCGTGGTGCGTGTAATTTTGTACCATTGTTCCTCCAAAACATGCTCCAGTTCCTTAAGGGATACTGGTGGAGGGTAATGAGCCCGAACACGCCTTTCTAACTCAGACCACAATGGCTCAATGATGTGCAGATCTGGTGATTGTGGGACTCATGGGAGGTGTGATAGCTCCTGGTCATGCTCCTAAAACTATGATTTCACTGTTTTTGCAGCGTGAAAGGGTGCCAAATCACCTTGGCAGATGCCATCACCATCAGGGAACAATATTTGGGCCACGGGTAGAACCTGGTCACCCTAAATGATCTCATACGCCTTAGCAGTCATCATTCCATGCAGGGCTATGATGGGACCTGCAGGAAACCACGATATCACTGCCCAGAACCATCCCCATGCTTTAAACTTGGGAGCAGAAGCCTGTATCATAGGCCTGCGACGGTATTCTCCGTACGTAAACACGACCGGTTGTTGGAAACAAGGTGAATGTCGATTCATCGGACCAAAAATGAAATGAAATGAAATCTTTAAGTTTTACGTCCCACGGTTATGCCGGTTAGGCTAAAGGAGACGGTGATGATGTGAGATGAGTGAAATGGTGGAATGAAGAAAGTAGGAGGAAACGGGAGAACCCCGAGAAAACCCACGAGCACGGTGTTTGTCCACCACAAATCATCGGACCACATTACGTGTTTTCACTGCTCATAAGTCCACGCCTTGTGGTCCTTGCACCACTGGATACGCCTCTTCACATTTACTGCTGTGACCAGGGGTTTGGCGATAGCGGCCTTGCCATGAAGTTTCATTTTATGAAGTTCCCGTCACACTGTTTTCGATAAAATCCGGTTTTGTAGGCCGGAATTGAGTTCAGACGTAATTTTCATTGCAGTGGTCTTCTTTTTAGCTGTTATAATCCGTTTTAATGCCCTCCGGTCTCTATCTGACAGAATTGTCTTTCGACCATTGTTGTGCTCTGCAGACGTTGTTTGCCCATGAATTGTGTATGCCCTCGTGACATTGGACACAGTGCCTTTCGACACCCTTACAATGTTCGCCACTGTTGCCACTGAAGCTCCAACCAGACGGGCACCAACAATCATGCCTCTTTGGAAGTCTGTCAGGTCGCTCATTTTACCGCACCACTTTCACACCACGACACTCACAGGTGAACTGGTTACTGCTGACGGAAGAGGAAGGTCCACATGACACATGAAAACAAAAAACGATCGGCAACCGCAACACGTATTGTACAGTGGAGGGCCAAACTTACGTGTCCTGTATGAAGTGTTTTTAGATTTTTTTGTCCAACCCCTGTATATATATATATATATATATATATATATATATATATATATATATATATATAATCGGTATTCATTACTCCATTTCTTTTCCACCTAACTTCCTGAACATACATATTTCTCTAATTCAATCCTTATAAATTTTAATGCGCCTGCTCTATTAAGACTTGTTATAATTCATTTCCAAATCTCATGTCTGTTTTGCTTTGTCGAGGTCGTGTCAAGTTATTAGTTCTGTTCCGAAGTTTCTGAACATTTTTTTTCTCCCCTACAGAATGATATTGCTAGCCTCACGCCAAACTTCCAAGTTACAGGATCACCGCCTTCGTCTCTCTTCGCCTGTTTATTTAATATATTCACATATAACCTCTATGTCTAGAGGCCTCTTTGATTCACAACTTGATCATGTGCCATGCAGTGGTGAGAGGAACCCACGTTATATTTAATACATACAGTAACATATATATATATCTAAACGTTTATATTAGAAATAAATATAATATTTCGACAAATACGTGACACTTATTGTCTTTTTGGGGTAACACCTCCACGAAACGACAAAAAGAAAGGAAGTAAAAATCTATCACTTCCTTATCTTTTATTTGTAGTTTTTCCAATACATCCGCTTCGCCCCGAGTGGCTTGATACTCTTAAGAGTGGAAGTACTGCCTGTCGATGCTTTGTGGTTTTAACAAAGACCTACGCCTCCAGTATGATTTCTGTGAGTAACTTGAACTGAATTTGCATCTAGTTGATATCTATCAGGTATAGTTTTTCTTTTGATGCTGACAATTGTTAACTAACTCTTACCTACATGGGAAGGCCACACTGTTATATGTGGATGTGAATGATACCATCCTAACACTCTCATTGGCTGACCCAACTCTTGAGTTAATTTCTCTGCCTGTATGGTTGCATCGGTCAATTGTTCTGGAGATATTTCGACTCTGTCCTTTTGCTTATCAGAACGGCGGAGCATCACGACTGCTGAGATGTGAGCAATCTTCTTCATATCAATCTGAAAGTTAAAACAGAAGAATATTTAATATATTTATACAGTACTTAAAAATCACTCCGCGGCAGAAAAGAGTGCCTCCCTAATTTTGTCCGCATTAAAAAAGAAAGAAAGAAAAAAAAGAACTATGCTTTTATATATAACGTCCACAAAAGATACACGATATCTACACGGAATTCACTGAAACTACTCCGCTTTATGCCTTATTGGATTCACTGAACATGATAACACAGCCAATTTTTCAAAGCAATCAGAATAATAAAGACATAATTGCAATTGTTTTGTCTATGCTTCACCTTTAGCTAGATTATATTCCTTTATTCTTTCTTAATTTTTACCCTCTTCTAAAAGATACTTACTCCACCGGAAATAAAATGGGTAGAAGGCAGGTTGTTATCCATCTTAATAAAGGAACCAAAGAATGATCCTGCAAATGGTTCAAAAATGAAATTTTGTTACACTTAGTATCTATCGCAAACACGTAACTAACATTATTTAATGAAATAAGGAGACTGGAAACGTAGAAAAAGATTGTTATGACACAAAGGAGAGAGCAAAAATTTATATAGGAAAACATGACAAGATTTTTCGCACTCTTTGACGAGATCCTGAACATTTGACGCATTTTTCCTTGGTCTCTTGACGACTAAAATCGGTGGTAATTTTCTTTTTACCTATTTTGCTGTACTTCACACAGGAATACCGTAAGGAAAAAAAAACAATCAAAGTACTACTGAAGCAATACAAACTACCAAGAAGTATTGTAAGTTTTTGTTTATTATTGTGACTGCTTTGAGAAAATTGCTTCTACCTGCTACGATAGTACGAAATATGATTTTAAATTGCCATAAGCTAGGGCACGATTTTTTCTTCCCCTCCGAGGAGTGTACAATCTCACTTCTTAACATATTAAAGACTCTGCTTAAATTGGTTAGGCACTGGAAGCACAATAGATCAAATGAAGGGTTTCCTGGAAGGATCCCAGATCACCTGATGGTATCATTCCCGTGGGCCTTCCCGTCTACCCAATCCTTCTTTTCCGTCATCATTATTTTGTATTTCACATCCGTTTCCTTTATCCTACAGAGCACGGTTCCGGGATGTTAAACTCATATTTCATTTAATTTTTTCTTAAAATATACAAACTGAAAGCCTATTAGCATACTAATCCAAATCCTTAACGAAGTACGCATTAAATAAATTTGGTACGTGTTGTGGATCATTCATTTGCCACAATATCTGACCAGAACTTTCAGACTTAAATAAATGGTGAATTCACCTTTGTATTCTGTGTCAATTTTTGTGCATAATATCATTCCCCTTTGGAAGTTTTTTCAACATCACTTATCTTTGTTGCTTCCTTTTATATCTATCTTAACGAGTTGTTTCTTTGGAAAATTTAGAGAAAATAGGATCATCCGAAAAACAACGGAGTTAAAGTATCACTTGTTAATATCTGCATTATTCATATTTAGAGTTTTTTCCTGCTCATTGTTTTTATTTATTTATTTTTAATTCTCTTTTAAGAATGATGAAAAATCACTAAGTCACTTTTAACGACTTTGTATGAATTTTACTTTAAAAAAAAAAAAAAAAAAAGTTACCAAAACTGGAGTAAAAATACATAGTTAGTGGGTATAGCAAATAATTATCTGAAACCAATGAACATATCACTATGACTTATATTTTCTTCGGGTGAAAAGCAGAGTTGATATCTTCGGAATTACATGAATTTAGCCTTTTCTGAAGAAGACGCAGGGTTTACACGAAAGTTAAAATATTTTTTGGTGATATATGTATCTCTTCAGTTACTGGTGTTAAAATACGAATAATGATTTTTTTGTTGTTATTGTTGAATATTCATTATTCAAATATTTGAATAATTTTAACAGCATTACTATACATCTTTTTGTTAGAATTAAACAGCGAACACTAATTCTTCGTCAGAATTTTAAAGAACAATTTATATTCAAGATTTGGTTACTTTAAATACAGCTTCGGTTGGAGATTTTTATTCGCTGCAACTGTTTCCTCTGTTGATGCTCATTACAAGTATCTTTCCACTCAACATTTTAGAGTATACAAAGCTATTATGGTCTTTGAATTACAGCGCAAAGGGAACATTACGTCATAGCTCTATTTACCGTTTCATTTATATATATATATATATGACAAATATGAACGAAGATCCTTTCCCCCTTCTATTTATAGTTTTTGAAATTTTCGGTAGTACAATTGGTTTAATTAAAGGATGGATCATAGCTAAAGATGCAAAAATTCAGGTCCTTTTTCTAAAGAGTTTATATGTATGAACATCTCGGATGAACATATGCGCCGCTTACGGCGAAATTTACTTATTAGGTGGAATGGGTTGCGATTGAACCACAAACAGTATGTAGGCAGTTTATTTCCGGAAATGTGCCTGGAGATGGTAGAGAAAGCTTGTTTGATATGTCTCACTCTAGCCATAGGTTTGCCCCTTCCTATCCTGCTCTTGTACACTTTATCACTTTGGTTTTCTTCTTATTTATCTTCATTTTGCATGTTTTTCCAGTTGGTCGTTCAAGTTTGAAAGTGCTTCCTGCAACTCCCCTTTGTTCTCGCTATCAGTGCTATGTCATCAGCAAACCTTGTGCTGAAAACCTGGTAATTTAATTTTACGCCCTTCTCATTTTTATCAAAGAATTCTTTCATAGCCTCTTCTATATAGACGTTGAACAGAAGAGGTGAAAGTCCACATCCTTGCCTTGCCTTACTTATTCTTGCTTCCTTCTGTTTTCTTCCTATAACAGCTGTCTGGTTCCTACAAATTTGGTATATTATTCTTCTGTCTCTGTAATCCACCTTCAGATTCTTCAACGCTCCGAACATGATATTCCAATCTACGTTGTCAAAATCTTTCTCTATATCTACAAATGCTATCGCAATTGGTTTGTCTATACTGATGTGCTGTTTCATGATCAACCGTAGACTCAGTATTGCTTCCCTTGTTCCCTTTTTTTCCTGAATCCAAACTGGTCCTCCGATAGCCGTCCTTCGGTTTTCCCTTCCATTCGTTGTGCAATAATTTTGCACAGTATGGGAAGCATGGGAAAGCAAACTTAACGTTCTGTGTTCTTCGCATTTCCGTGCGCCTTTTCTCTTCGGGATAGGGACCAATATGCTTTTCTCGAAGTCTCTTGGTATTTTCCCGAGATGTACATTTCATTAATAAGATTAAATAGTTTCTTCTTTCTTACAATTCCGAGATTCTTAATTACTTCCGTTGGTATTTGATCTATTTCTGGGGCTTTACCATGTTGCATTTTCTCCAAAGCATTGTCAAATTCGGATTGTAAAAATGATGGTCCTAATTCATTTTCATCGACGTCTTCTTCCTTCTCTATCTCTTCTTCGTTTACTCTGTCTCCTTTTTAGAGTTCTTCAATGTATTCCTTCCTTCTTTTTGCTATCTGCTCTTCTATTAGCGTTGTCCCGTCCTTTTCTATGATAATGTCTATGCATTTCTTTTTCTCACCGAACTGTTTTCTACACTTTCTATATGCTGTTTCTGTATTACCTTTGACGATATTTTCCTCAATTTCCTTATACGTTCTTTATCCAGTTTTCTCTGGCCTTTTTTACTTTTCTGTTGATGTGATTTCTGCACCTTCTATATTCCTCTTCATTGTTTGCTATCTTGAACTATCATCTTTTCTCCATCATTTGCAATATTTTTGCTGTTATCCAGGGTTTATATTGGGTTCTCGATTCTCTTCCTATGAGCTCGGCGGCTTCTTTTAAAATCCCTGCTTTCATGGCTTCCCATTTCGAGTTGATGTTATAACCTGCTAAAGCTACCTTAGACGTCTCTGTCTGTCGCAGTTGGATATTCCTTTTTCGTGTTTCATTCCTTCTTAGCTTGACTGTGTTCCACCTTTTGTTTGGTGCTATCACTCTTTTCTTCTTTAGTCGGAATTCGCTCTTCATCAAAAATAAATTATGGTCTGAGTCAACGTCTGCTCCTGCGTAACTCTTACTGTTCTTCACTTGATTTGTAACTGCCTGTTGGACCAGTATATAGTCTATTTGGTATCTTTCTTTGTCTCCTGATCTTGTCCATGTGTGTCTTCTTCTCAGGTTTGTTCCAAGAGGGTATTTGTTACACTCGGATTATGGCTTTTGCAGAACTCAACTAGTCGTGCACCTCTCGGATTCCTTTCTCCTAGACAGAAATTCCCATTACATTCTCTTTTTTCCCTTTGCCGACTACAGTGTTCCAGTCACTCATGTCTAACTTCGCTGATTCCCAAATTATCTATCTTCATGTGTTCCATTTCTTTCTTTAGATTTTCCAGTTTTTTACAGTGTAACAGCGATCGCACATTCCAGGTTCCTATGCTGCAGGGGTTTCGTTTGATAACGATCGAGGAGGTCCTGCTTTGTTTCCCTCCACTGCCTGGGACGACCCTCTGTGAAACAGTAGTGTCATATTCCCTAATGTTACATTTTCTTATGTCTCTTTCCATGTTGTTTCTTAGGGACTGAGTAAAGTGGTGGTATCCGAGGTCCTTCCACCTTGCAGTGAAACAGCCATAGAGGACATCCTGTCCCTGCCTGTTTTTGTCCACATCTGAGCCTTGCCGATGTCAATCATCTTCAGCCTCAGTGTGGTAATGGTAGAGCTGCTGCCCACTACCATAATATCTCTCTTCATCTGGCTCCTACTCCTAATGACCTAGAAACTTTTTTAGTGCCACGAAATTGCTTAATAATAATGAGAGTAGGAAGTAGTGACAGACTAGATCAATCATCTAACGTGAAAAATATGTTCTCTATAAATTTTACGTGCCTTAGTGAACATGGAAGGAGAAGGTCCTTTTGACATTTTTTGCGGGAAGGCTTATGCATCCTTAGTTACACTACTGCCTAACCAATCCTTAACTGCTTTGTAGAAGCTAAAAGTGCGCGTTGTCGTAATTATTAGTTGCAACTACAGTACTGATCCTACAAAGTTTGTTGACATCCATTTTTTTTTTTTAATGTTTTGGATCTCACTTCCGAAGATACGATATAGTTTTGCAAATATCAATTTATTTAGATTGTTTGAACTGTTCGATTAATCCGTTCTGATCTGCTTACTCAAAGTAAAGCCTGTCAAGGAGATATATTTTTACATACAATCTATTAGAAGACTCAAACACTGAAAATTGGAATTGATTGTACTTACCTCACCAATTAGCAATCCCATAACTTCCTCCTTTTCCGTTGACAACGCATGCTGCAAACACACCATATACACATCGGCTGACATATACACACACGTCAATGCCATGTTGAAACCCTCTTAATGATCCACCAATTTTTGCATTTAACTTCGAATTGCTTCTATCTGCTGATAGAAATAAAAGTAAATTATTAATGAATAGTACGCCAACGAAGTATTAGGATTCTATTCTAATTCTCCAGCAGTGCAAAAATACGAAATAAATTCTTTCAACGGTAGTTTTTAATTTACGACGGTCATTCACATAGTCTTGAAGGTATTGGCCACACTGTTGAACTTGAGTTCCGCGTTGTGGAGCAAAACCTTCTGGAGAGAGCACAGAGGTGGTCTCATTGAGTCAGTTGTGTTTAGTGATAAGGCTACCTTCCATCCTTCGAGAAAAGTAAACAAACAAAATGTGAAGAACTGAGCTTTGGGAAATTCTCATGGTTATGAAGTACATATCCGTGACTCCCCCAAGATGAAAGTGTTTTGTGGTTAACTAACTAACTCTATGGCCTATGGAACCCGGAGGTTCACTGCCGCGTTCACAAAAGCTCTCCACTGACTTCTATCCTTAGCTAATTGGATCCAGTTTCTACTTTGTATTCCTATCTCTGCGAGATCCATCTTAATATTATCCTCTCATCTGCGCCTAGGTCTTCCTAATGGTCGTTTTCCTATGGGTCTACCAGTCAAGACTTTGAAAACGTTTCTACTTTCTTCCATTCTAGCTACATGACCTGCCCACCTAAGCCTCCTAGACTTGACGACCCTAACAATGTTGGGTAAACCGTATAAACTATGTAGTTCCTCGTTATGAAGCTTCCGCCATTCCCCATTCTCGTTCCTCTTGGGTCCGAATATTCTTCTCAGGATCCTGTTCTCAAATACTTTCAGTCTATGTTCTTCCCTCAGAGTAAGCGACCATGTTTCGCAACCATACAGAACAACAGGCATGATTATCATTTTATATATTTTATACTTCAAATTCCTCGACAGAATTCGCGACGACAAGAGATTTTGAACCGAATAGTAACACGAATTCCCTGCTTTTAGTCGACATTTAATTTCTTCGTGAATATGATTTTCGTCTGTTAATATTGATCCTAAATATTTGAAAGTATCCACTTTATCAAAAGTATTATTTAATAGTTTAACGCCTCCACAATTTGCCATATTCCGGTCCCGACGCACTTCCATGTATTTAGTTTTCTCTGCATTTACTTCTAAACCCATGTCCCTGCAAGCGTTTAATAAGATCTCTGCATTTATTTCTACTGTTCTCCTATCCTCCCCTATTAAATTTACATCATCAGCATATGCCATAACCTGGTGAATGCCGTTCAACTCTAGGCCCTGGTTGCTATCTTTGATTTTCCTTATGGCGTATTCCAGCACAAAGTTAAATAATAATGGCGACAACGCATCTCCTTGTTTCAGGCCATTTTCGACGTGGAATTTCGTGGACAAAAATTTTCCTACCCGGACTTTACTTTGGGATTCACTTAAACATATCTTAATTAATCTAATTAGCTTTCTCGGTATTCCAAGCTCTGTAAGGACGTTGTATAATGTTTCTCTCCTAACCGAGTCGTAAGCCTTTCTAAAATCAATAAATAGTTGATGTACCGGGGTATTGTATTCCCACTTCTTTTCGAGTATTTGGCGAATGGTAAATATTTGGTCGATAGTTGATCGATTTCGTCTAAATCCCCACTGATAATCTCCAATAATTTCATCTGCGTATGGGGTCAATCTTGCTAACAGAATATTTGAAAGGATTTTATAGGATGTTGACAGAAGAGAAATGCCTCGATAATTATTACAGTCAGTTTTGTCGCCTTTCTTGTGAATTGGAACAATGATTGACTCTTTCCATTCTTGTGGCAATTCTTCCTTGTTCCATACAAGGAGAATGAGTTTGTGTATCTTGTTCCACAATTTTTCGCCTCCAGCTAAAATTAACTCAGCCGGAATTTCATCTACACCCGGAGATTTATGTTTCTTTAATTTCTTTATAGCGGCTTCCACTTCTATTCGATTGGGTTCTGGAATATACGGTTCTGCGGTGTGTATCTCCTTTTCTCCACGCACATTAGTTTTTGGCTGCGTGTTCAGCAAATCACCAAAGAAATCTTTCCATCTATTTAAGAGGCTATCCGTATCAGTGAGAACTGTTCCGTCAGATTTCTTTAATATATAAGCACGAGGTTGATAGCCTTTCTTAAATTCGCTGATCCCCTTATACATGTCCCGAATATTTTTATTTTTACTATTATCTTCTAGTTCCTTAATTTTAGCTTTCAAAAAATCCCGTTTCTTTGTTCTAAAAGTTTTGGAAGTTTCCCGCCTGATATCTGCGAAATTTTGTGTAGTTATTTCATTCGGATTTTGTAGCCAGCGTAATTTTGCCTGTTTTCTCTTCTCTACTAGTTTAATGCATTCTTGGTCGAACCATGGTTTGTTCCTACGTATTTCCGCGTGTCCCAATTTTTCTATTGCTGAACTTTTGATGCTATCTCTAATTTCAATCCAAGTATCCTCAACACTAGTGCACTCCGAGTCTTCTAAAGCCGAGAATCTATTCGAAACTTCAATCTGGTATTCCTCTCTTACCTGGCTCTTTTCTAATTTCTTTAAACTAAATCTCTCCGTTTTCGGACATTGAGTATTACCTTTATTCAACGATAATCTCTCCCGTATTATCGCTGCTACCAGGTAGTGATCAGTGTCACAATCAGCCCCTCTAAACGACCGGACGTCAATTATGCTAGATTGTCTTCTTCTATCTACTAAAACGTGATCAATTTGATTATGTGTTTTTCCGTCTGGTGATGTCCAAGTGTATTTATGAACGTCGCGATGTGGGAATTTTGTACTCTTCACGATTAGGTTTTTGGATGTTGCAAAGTTCACGAGTCTAACACCGTTGTCATTACTTTCCTTATGCAAACTTTCGTTCCCTATAATCGGTTTGAAAATATCCTCTCGTCCTACCTTAGCATTGAAATCCCCTAATAGAATCTTCATATGGTATCGCGGGAGTTGGTCAAATATCCGTTCCACTTCTTCGTAAAAACTATCTTTTATATCGTCACCCTTATCTTCAGTTGGAGCATGTACATTTAAAACAATAATATTACACCACCGTCCCTTAAGAGTAATAAAAGAAAGTCTGTCAGTAACAAATTCAACCCGTTTAATTGCTGGTAATATTCGTTTGTGAACGAAAAACCCTGTTCCTAACTGGTGATTTTTATTTCCTTCCCCGTAAAAGAACGTAAAATTTCCGGAATTTTCAGATCCTTTCCTTCCCACCTAACTTCCTGAACTCCTACTAAGTCCATCCTGTATTTCTCTAACTCACTCGTTACAGATTTTAACGCGCCTGCCCTATAAAGACTTCTAATGTTCCATGTTCCAAATCTCATGTCCATTTTCTTTTACTGATGTCGTGCCAAGTTAGCAGTCCTTGTCCGAGGCTTTTGTGAATGTTTCTGAACAAGTACCTTTTTTTACAGGATGAGGGTGTTAGCCTTACCCAAACCCCCAAGCTGGAGGACCACTCCTAGTCGTCTGTCCGCGACTGCTTATTCAGTATATTCGCAGCTAACCTCTATATCTAGAGGCCTTCTCCTCGATCCGCAACCTGAGGACGCGCCATGCCGTGGTGACAGGAGTGGTTACCTCTAAAAAATGTATGGTCCTATTTGTTTCCTGGAGGACACTGTAGATATATTTTCCACCTACACATGGTATAGACATGGCTTTTCCCGCAGGTGGAAGAGGATAAGAGAACATTTTATTTTCCAGCAGTACGGGGCACCTCTACAATGGCTTCAGGACGTCAGGAGGGAACAACAGAAGGTTATCAAATCAATTGATAAGGTAAGCTAATCGTGATCATCAGATTCTGCTTCCTTGCTTGTTCGGTTACCTATGTTAAAAACCAGTGTATCAGCCACTCCTACCTAAAAATTTAGCTAAACTTCCAGCACGCATTGCAAGGGGCACTTCGTTACCTTGCTTGATTATGCATGATATATTTTAATATTTGGTCTAGGAATTAATTCGTGCGGGTGGACAAGAGATGGCGCAACGAACGGAGCGTCCCACAGTTCCGTGTATCCACACATGTGTTGCAAACCCCTGTCATCGCGTATCGTTCGTAGTATAGGGTAGTGGATTAAAGCGTCAACAACACCAGTTTGTAGTGAAGTGAACATGGCGCAATTTGTGCCTGATAAAGTGTTTTTGCGGGGTGTCCTGCTGCATTACTTTAACATGCAGAAAAGTGCGACTGAAAGTCATCGTATTTTGGTGGAAGTGTATGGTGACCATGCTCTAGCTGAGCGAACGTGTCAGAAGTGGTTTGCACGGTTTAGAAGTGGTGATTTCGGCTTGGCAGACCAAGAGCGAGCTGGACAGCCAAAAAAATTTCAAGACGAAGAATTGACAGCATTGCTCGAGCAGGATTCGTGTCAAACGCAGGAACAACTTGCAGCAGCATTAGGCGTTGATCAAACAACAGTCTCCAAACGCTTGAAAGCCATGGGAATGATTCAAAAGATGTCACATTGGGTTCCACATGAATTGAAAGACAGAGACGTTGAAAGACGAAAAACCATTTGCGAATTGCTGCTTCAACGACAGAGCAGAAAGGGGTTTCTGCATCGAATTATTACGGGTGATGAGAAGTGGATCCATTACGAGAACTCTAAACGAAAAAAGGCCTGGGTGAAACCAGGTGAACCAGGCCCATCACAACCAAAACGAGATATTCACTGTGCAAAGGTTATGCTGTGCATATGGTGGGATATGAAAGGTGTGGTGTACTATGAGCTGCTGCAACCGGGTGAAACTATGAATGGAGAACGTTATCGACGACAATTAATGCGTTTGAAGGAAGCTCTGGCCAGAACACGACCAGAATGGGAGAACAGACATGATAAACTTATTCTTCAACATGATAACGCTCGCCCACATGTCGCAAAACCGGTCAAAACCTATTTAGAAAATGTCGGATGGGAAGTTTTACCCCACCCGCCGTATTCACCAGACGTTGCTCCTTCGGACTACTACTTGTTCGATTTCATGAACAACGATTTGATTGGACAGCGGTTTACTTCTTCAGAAGATATCGAAACATGGGTCTCTGACTGGATCGCTTCCAAGGATGAGGACTTCTTTCGCCACGGAATCCGTACATTGCCTGACAGATGGGCGAAAGTGGTGGCTAGCGATGGACAATATTTTTCTTAAGGTATTTATGTATTTTGTGTTTGTACTACAGCTTCAATGTGTGCGTACCAACCGCACGAATTAATTCCTAGACCAAATATTAAATATAGATATAAAATTAAGCTGTGTATATTAATTAGTAAGTCAGGCCTGACAGCATTTATTTAATATAAGTATAGCGTAAAATATATACTTTTACTATGTTTATAATATGTAATTATATATAAATATCAATTAGAGAATTATCACAATCATTTATATATACTTTTTTTTTAATATTAAGTTTCAGTTAGTTAGATCGAATATTACTCTCGCGCCCACTTGATTATAGATCTGGTAGAAAAGCTAGTTTTTGAAGATTTCTCTTTGTTACTTACTTTTCTAGTAATTTTCCATTGCTGTAGAAGTTTCCAGAACTGTTGCTAAGTTAAATTTTTTCTGTCCCCGGCAAAACATATAAAAAGGCTTTTTTTTAAATGGCTTTCGCTGTTTCAGCTAGGGAAGCTTGTAGGGTAGTGGTCTATGCCGGTAGCTGTGCAGTCTGAAGGGAATTAGCAAGTGATCTTTTTCCCGTTAGTTTGTCCTTTAGAGTAGTTACTGGATGGTCAGTGGATATGTTAGTCCTTGACTTCCAGTCCCGCTAGAGAAAGCAGTCTCTTGTCATAGCTTAGGTGAATTCTCGAGATAGGAGTAGGAATTAAAAAATAAAGTGGGAGTTTTGAGCTCTACGTCAAAATGATGGCTTAAATGGGCTCTAGCTTAATGGTTAGAGAGAATATAAAGTAATTTGTTCTTGGGGTGATCCTAGGGAGAGAGTGAACCCAGGACACTTAGGTTTTTGAAATCTCCAGGTGCTGGATGTTTTTCCCATGAAATTTTGAATCCAGGTTGCGATGTGGGTTCGATCCCCGTACAGTCAGGCTGTAGTGAAGCCTGGCTGGTATTTCTATTTTCACACTGCGACTTTCGTGTATGAAAGAATTAGTGTGCGGTTTACTTTTCTAACCTAGAGTCTTAAAATGATAGACGTAATATAATAGCTGGGCCAAGAATGACGGCTGCTACTCCTAATTCCCTAAGTTTACCAATCCTTTAAGATCTTAGTTAGTTTCCTATCTGGATTTCTCTGCGTGTTGAGAGTACAAACCAGGTGTAGGCCAGACTGTTACTGTAATGAAGTTTAACAGTCTTTGAAAGCAAGGAATATGGACCTAGAGTAGAGAGAGTACTAGTTTCCATATTACCGCAGTTCCCAAAGAAATCTTAAGGTTTGGTTTGAGTGGTGATAAAGGATCTCGATTAGATTTATAATTTCATATAAATATAAAGAGATCCGAAACGGAGATAAATTAATTTTTGTTTTTTTTACCTTACAGCATTCAAGAAGCAGCTGAATCTACTGACAGATGTAGGACAGATTGTGGCGAGAATTAGACTATTGGATTGACGTGTACGGAATTAGAAAAGACACTCATATTGAGCTTTTTAACGTAACTTGCATGTCATTGTAAATAAATAAACGTGAGTTAAAACTCTGAAATCGGGAAGATCATTTACCCTGTACTTTGTCATAAACTGAATCCTTACCTGCTTTGAACACGAATTGGAGCGCGAATCATAAAGTTCCCCCGACCCCAAATGCGTATAAATGAAGTGTAAATACAACACTCAATATAATTGTTTCACTCATTTCCTTTTTATCGTTCTCCAAAAAATCTACGATGGATGAGATAACAACGCCCCACTTAACATAGATGGATTTCAAAAGGGGTCACCAAAAGGGATTATGTCGGAAAGACGCGGGTCACACTTATACTTATATGGATAACAGAACCCAACCAACCCCTGCGGGGCTTCTAACCAATTCCTCCTCCTCCTACTACGACGACGACGTAATAAATGCTGGCCCCCATCTTTCCGACTGTATGGGGTCACTCACACTGAGGCAGTATCCGGACCCAGCAGAAGCACTGCGGGAAAACAAATGCTAAACGAATTCAACGTTTGCGATATTAAGAGTGTAGTGTTCGCGCGAAACTGAGTAGCAAATAATTTAAGAAAATAAACGAATGAACTGATGTTATCTTTTAGTATTAAGTCACATTAAAAGAGAGCGAGGTTTTTCCTAATGCTGAGAAAGTTAAGTACTTTGGAAACGAAAAGATGTCAAGACTACTTCTTCTTTCTTTTTTTTACTGGGAAAGAACAATGACGCGATCATATACTTTTGCATAAAGGATGTAATTCAATAATAGGAAATGGAATGTGGTATGAAGTTAAGACCTTCGAGAGCTCTATATGATGGAATGAAATGGTTCTTTTCAAAAGAAGGAAAGTACGAAATAAGAAATGAATCTATAAACGGTGCCGAGGACTGATAGAAAGAAGTTAACATTCACCAAGAGAGGCAGTGAGAATGTATAAGTTAAGTACATAACTGTTGCGGCAGTACCTTCGCAAGGATCAAGGGCGTCAATCCCACCGGGGACATGCCCCCCCCCCCTAATATTTCAAGTAACTTAGGTCAACTATGACCCAAGACAGGCTCAACCATGTGGCAGTTTGCTACGTTCAGGAAAACAATGTTAGACAAAGTGAATATGAAAAAAGTAGTTCAAAAGTTTGTTTCCAATTATGAAAAAAGGCAGTGATTTCTTAGCCTTATAGAGCTGAAGGTGAAATAAACTATAAAGTAACAAACTGTTTTTGTTTACATAGCAAGGAACAAAGCGAGTTAATTTAGCTAAAAAATGCACAATTTTGAACTATTTTTTTTTTTTACCTATGCATTATTGAGCCACATTTATATTAGTTATAAGCTTGTTGGCTAAAACCTGTTTTCGAAACTTTGTTTCTCAGTGCTCACTTCACATTACCTTTTATTATTATTTTGTTTTTGACATAGACTTGGTGCCATTTACCTAAATTGTAAAACAGAGTTCAATTTTATTGTTTGAATAATCGAGCGCATTGAATAATGTGTGTGTGTGTTTTTTTTTTTTAAGTACCACATTTTCCGAAAATAAAACTAGACTACCAAAGCTACAAATAAAACACAATTTTTTAAACTTATTGTTTGCTTTTTAAGTATAAAAAAAAGCTTTAAATTGCAATGTACGAATACGATTTTTTTTTAAACTTTCCGGGGAAGAACCTCCCGCATTCTGGGTGGTATTCCATATACCACTGTCCCACTGGTAAATGTCCCCTCAAAGTTTATGTGCTGCTGATGCCAATGGGAAGGATAGGGGTAGTGTATGTTTTTCGAGTGAATAGCAGGTTTTGCGTATGCTCAGCACCACTAATGTGCCTGCTCCCTATGGACGCACCCTCACGCGGACCAACCTACTTCGCCATGCCTGTTAGATAGCATTCGTGCTTTTACTGGACACCTAACACAGGCTGTTGGGGTAGTGTCATGTTGCCCAACACGAATATTTTGGAGAACAATACAAAAATAATGTGTGAAAGAATTATGATTCTTAAACAATTTCTGGTGGGCCCCTTGAACTTCATCTATACTTTCATGTCGCTCAACGCAAATCTCTTATGGGACAATAAGTAAATAGTGAAAGAATTATATTTTTTCAATAAGTGGTGTAACTTGACCTGTGTGTAGTTTAACTGTCGTATAGTACTTATAATGATTTTACGGCTTACGTTTAGAGTTGTCTCTCCTATTTTATACCTATAAAAAAACATAAAGCATTAAAACGTGCAGTGTTACTATACGGATCCATAGTATAAGTAGTAGTAGTAGTAGTAGAAGGAGGAGGAGTAGGAACGGGTTAGAAGCCCCGCACGGGTTCGTTGGGTTCTGTTCTCGACATAAAATGGGCATGCTGCTGAATCATCGAACCTTCCGCGTCTTGCAAATAGTGCCTACTTCCAGATATCTTTTCTCGTATTAAAAACGGGGGCCGCGGTGGCTCAGTGGTAGAGCGTTCACCTCTGGTGCTTGGGGTCCCGGGTTCGATCCCAGCCCCCGCCAAGTGAACTTTGTGGTGGACAAACACTGTGTGCGTGGGTTTTCTCTGGGTTCTCCCGTTTCCTCCCACTTTCTTCATTCCACCATTTCATTCATTACTCATCATCACCATCTCCTTTAGCCTAACCGGCATAATCGTGGGACGTAAAAAGATTTCATTTCATTTCGTATTAAAAACATAACTTTAATGCCAAACTTACACACCTAAACATTACATAAGAACTCAAAAAATCATTTTTCCTGTAAATTTTCGAAATTTTTATAAAAAAACGGAGGGGTAACTCTAAACTTTACCCGATTTTACACAAGTAATCCTACACTTGTCACCATAAAATACAGCTGTATTACTTAAGTCTGCCGCTTACAGAAATTTGGGCAAAACTTCACAATACACGCTCCAGCTGCGTATCGATAAGTAGGACTGCTTGTGAAGGGTATAGTAAAGTAGAGTAGGATAGAGTAGAATAAGATAGGGATAAGTAGGTAGCGGTAGAAACGGGTTAGCTTAAGGTTATGGAAGTTTTGACCTATTTTTATAAAATTAATAGATGTAATTTCTCGATTCTGAGTAAGTATAGCAGCTGGAGCGGGCGCTTTACATTTGTTCCGTATAAATTTGTCTTTCCGTGCAAAGTGTTTAATTTTACCTGTAATTTTTGCAAAATATGATGTGCCTATCCTTGACCTACACTATGAATGTTAAAGAAGAATGTATAATTGAAAATGTGGCTCACTTGGCTCAGCTAAATTATACCTGTACGACGGTAGTAACTTCATTTTTTTCTCTAGTTTTCAAACACTAATTACAATTTTTGGTGCTTACCCTGCCAGTTTCCTGCTAACTCTAGCTACAATTACTATACTGTAACAATGAAAATAAATCAATCAAATGACACTGAACTTAAAACTTGAACACAAAAACATGTAATTTACTTGTCTCTTGTCTTGTCTTGTCGTAGACCATTATCGGTCAAATAGGTAGGTGCACCGGCTCACTAGTCATATGTGCTACTAATGCAAAAATGGTCAAATGTGTACCTCAAACAGAGGATTTATGATTCAAAAGCAAAATAGAATAAAATACAGGACACAATTGGGAAAAGGACACAAGTCGGGAAAAGAGTCAAAATCAGAAAAAGGTCAAAATCAGGAAGGAGTTCAGACAGGGAAAGAGGGCGAAAAGCCAAGGTGAACAGGGCAAAAAAGTAGAGGAAAGTGGGAAGTGTAAACTGAAAAAAGAAAGAGTATAAAAAAGTAGGGGACGTATGTACGTGTAAATGCTAAAGAAAGTGTAAGTGTCAAGGATATTATAAAATAGAGGATCTGCCCATACAACAAAATCGTGAAGCATACGTCACAGCTTCGCCACACCTACTCTGCCACGTCGCGCCACTAACATCGCAATTTTTCGAGCCAACAATCATGGCGGAAACGAGAGTAACCAATCAGACGATGCTCGGTTGTTTTTTTGGCTTCATTCAGTGCATATGATGAAGATACGTATGGGCAGATCCTCTATTATAGAACATCCTTGTAAGTGTAGGGTAGGTGTATAGAAAATCCCACTCAACTCTCTTTCTCAGAAAACACCACCACACACGAGGCACTCGCTGTAAGGGCTGCTGTCGAACTCCAACATAGAATTCATCAGTATGGAATGGATACCTGGATCTGGAAACATAGGAATAGATTGGAATAGATATGTAAATACACATATTCTTCGATCCGTAACGTATACTGTAAATATAATGGCTGCAAATAGAGTGCATCCAAAAGCAAATGTGAAATAAGTTAAACTATAATAATAATAATAATAATAATAATTATAATAATAATAAAGAATTTTATTGTTGTTAAGCTATACATAGCAATAGACAACGTCAAAATGTGATACAATATTGATACGTAAGTATAAATAAATAATGATCTATAACTAAATTAATGATGGAATGACATTACAAAATAAATTACAATAACAATATACATTTTAAATACAAGCTCAACACGAGATTACAAAATACGTTACACTTCAATTGAACAATTAAAATACTCCTGTTATTACAGTATCGGGTTCGAGTCCTGGTACGTTCCCGTGAGAGAAAACCATGTATTACAGTCCTGCGTTTGATTCTCGTCTGTCCCTGTCTGTTTTCCATATATAACAGTACTGGGTTCGATCCAGGTACGTCTCACATAGGGATTAACCATATACTAGAGTATTGAGTTCAATTCTACTCACTCCCTTTCGGGATAAACCCTTTCATTACTGTATGTGGTTCGTGTCCTACGGTCCCAAAGTGGGCTTACGCTTTTACTATGGTCTGGGGTTCGATTCTCCAACGCTCGAATGTCTTCTTCAGCATTAACTAGTGGGTTTGATCGACCATTGCAACTGACCATATAGCCGCTGGACAACAGGTTCAGAGTTCGGTCAGAACGTTTCGGGAAACCGGCACAAAGCTAACTCTAATTGTATTCTTTAGCGCTGATGCAATTTATTAATGTATGAATTACTAAGTTGCATGGGCGCTAATCACTCGTGCTGTAAAGAAAAATAAATTAAGTTGTTCCTTAAAATTAACACATATAAATTTAAATCATAATTATTATTTTGAAAGGATACTCGAATTTCTATCTTTGCTTTTAATTCACAACACTAAAACTTTATGAACAAATAATACATCACTTTTATGGCACTTCAAATGAATACTTGGTAATGATAATTATATTTTGATTTAATACAATTTGGGCCCGTTAATTATCGAAGACGCGGTTGACACGGTTGCCACGAATCATTCGTTATATTTCGTCACATGGTTGATTTGTGTTATTCACTAGCACTCTTTACTCACTGTGACGATCGAAAAGGAATTGCCATTGGCGGCTCCAGAGGGTCTGTCCAGAAGGTTGCGGGTTGGTTTCCTCTCATCTTCTTTTTGATGAACAGGTGGTTCTTGCTACTTGCCTACACCATGTCGCTGCTATGATTATTATATTTACTTGCAAGCGAATATTTTGGAATTGTCGATTATCTTCATTATCACGACATTGGTTTCAAAGTTATGTTTTACACTAACAAAAATTAAACGTTATTTCAAATTGTTTCTTCATTTTAGTTGCACGCACCATGCTCAACGTGGTTGTTTCGACGAATGGGTAAGTCAGACTAAAGCACCTTTTCTTTCCGTCTCTCTTGTTGCTAGGCAACAGTGCACTTTGCTACGCAGTATGTTGATGTCAAAAGCTAAAAATAACTATGACAATCCCTGCATTGGAATTTTTAGAGACGACGTTTGTCCATTGTGCTGGATTTTAGCTCCTTATATGGGAAGGAGAGAGGAATTCTGCGATCTCCGTGGCAGTTGAGACGCACATACATGTATGCACATTCGTTTGTTGGCTGAGAGAAAAATTCTTGAGAGAGCTTTTATGCGAGGTTCATTTAAAAAGTTAAAAATTTCTTCTTAAAAATTGACTGAGCTGAACTGTATGGTTACACTGTAAAGAATAAAAGGGCGTTGCAACTAACCAATTGTACAACTTACTTTTAAATCTATCTATATGTTCATCTTTTAGTGATGCAGGCAACTTGTTATACAATTTTATTCCAATTGTCTCATAACTATTTAATGTTTTGGACAGTCGTTGATATTGGACATTTATGAATTTACTGCTTCTAGTATTATAGAGTGGATATCTTGCCTGAGTTGTAAATTTTGGTGATTACTTTTTATATAGAGAAGTACTGTGTAAATGTATAGAGTGATTATTGTCATAATTTTAAGATTGATAAACAAAGGTCTGCAATGAGCTAATTTGTCTACGTTTGAAATAATTCTGATGGCCTTTTTCTCTATTAAAAAAATGCTATGCACATGACAATTGTTACCCCAAAATAATATACCATACAAAATTATACTCTGAAAAAAAGCAAAGTAAGCCGATCTCACATAGTTATCAGGAACATGATTTTTTAGTTGTTTTAGCAGATATATTACTCTTGAGAGTCTTCCAGAAATATAATTAATATGCTGTTCCCACGATAACTTGTTGTCAATATATATACCTAGGAACTTCACACATGTTGAGTTATTCTCATCAGGAACTTCTTTTAGACTAAAAGTCATATGTTGAGTTTTTTTCTCGTTAAGTAAAAAACCATTAGCCTTAAACCAAATCACAATCTGATCCCATGTATTTTCAGTTATAGAATTAAGTCTACTAAGATCAGGACTAGTATTTAGGAAGGTCGTATCGTCAGCATATAGTATAGAGTAAGCAGATAAAAAGTAAGGTAGATCATTTATCATTAGTAAAAATAGAAGTGGCCCAAGCACTGAACCTTGGGGTACTCCGTATTTAACTGATCCAGTACCAGATTTATTGTTATTTACAAAAACAATTTGTTTACGGTTTTCTAAGTAAGACTTGAATAATCTAAAACTTAAACCCTTGATACCGTAGTACTCTAATTTTTTAAGGAGAATTGTGTGTTAAACACAATCAAACGCTTTTCTTAAATCACAAAATGTTGCCTGAACAAAATCCTTGTTTTCAAAGCCTCTAATAACCTTCTTCACCAACGAATCAATCGCTCCAACAGTAGATGTACCCTTTACAAAACCAAACTGTGAATCACTAATTATGTTATACTTATCAAGATAATCACATAACTGCATATGTATCACAGTTTCAAGAATTTTTGAGAAGACTGGTACCAGAGAAATTGGTCGATAACTAGATGGACAATTCTCGGGTCCCTTTTTATATACAGGCACAACTCGTGATAATTTTAAAACTTCGGGGAAGATTCCCTGTGTTAGACATTGGTTAATGCAATGGGTAAGCGGCAGAACAATACAATCAATAACTTTTTAAATTAGATTACTCGACAATCCATAAACATCAACACTGTTTGAACACTTAACGTTATTTACAATGTTGAGAACTACTTGGGGAGATATATTTCTGAATACAAAACTATCGTGTATAGGACTTACAGATTGTTCCATTAGATTAACTGCTGTTACATCAGGTTTGTCAATATTATTGTGTACTTCATCTACAGAGTTTACGAAATAATTACTAAAATGTTCTGAATTGGGGTAAAGACAATCCCGATTACTCTTAACTATAGAATTAATTACATTCCAAGCTTGTTTACACTTATTAACAGACGATTCGATTTTTGCCGAAGTATTCTGCTTTCTCGCTTCATTAACAGCTTGCGTGTATGTATTCCTAGCTTTCAGATAGACTGACCTAGAAACATCATTTTTCTCTCTCTTATATTTGTTTAAATGTAACATCACCTCACACTTCATTGAGTAAAGTTGAGGGGTATACCAAGTGGAATTATTTTCTTTCCACGCTTTTTCAGTAGGCTCCGATTAACTTTACAAATTCTTTGTGGATGAATATGTCAAAGTTATATAGGAACAAATTCAAGAAGCGTTCAAACAGTGCATTAGAGTCATTATAATTCGACAGCAATTGAAACCAATTCATGTTGCAGAGTGAACTCTTAAACTCAGATATTTTACCCTCAGTGATTGGCCTAGAGACAACTATTTTACATTCTGTGGACAAGATATCAACCTCCTTACTTAATAGTGCGTTATCCAGTTTTATCCATACTCAATCATGATCAGAAAAGGAAATATTGATACATCACAATGAATTTGACATAAATTGAAATTTATAAATATATTATCAAGACAAGCTAGACCTCTTGTTGGCTTCATATTTGTAATACTATAATTAAATTGCTTTTACATTTTTTAATTCATCTACACTGTTCTTTGTTATTGTTACGTCAAAATCAGAGTTTAGATCACCATCTATGACTATCTTAAAATTTCTAAAACTAGACCTACTCAATAACTTTAGCAGTTCCTCGAGCCTATCTAGAAAGACTATTGAATTACCGTTTGGGGATCTGTATAGTGATACGAAAATCAACTTAAAACAATTAATAACGATACCTGTGACTTCGAAATCGATTTCAGTACATAGAAAGTCAAGGTCTAATTTCTTACACTTAAGTGAGAGCTTTTCTCTTACAAAAATAGCTACCCCACCGTGAACACGGTGATCCCTACAGAAACTATTAACAAGTACATAGTCATCTAATTTATTAAACACAATTTCATCCTCTTTGCACCAATGTTCACTTAAACCTAAGATACCTAAATTATTCCAATTCCCAAAGTCATTTAAAACCACATGTTTATTATTGATCCCTTGAACATTAAGTACCCCACTTTAAAATCAATAGCGTGGTGTTTTACATTATCGTGTGATGCTATAACCGCTTGCAGATTTTTTGCTAAGTCTGCATCATTAAACTCTTTTGATCTAAAAAAATAGCATGAGCTAGAGGTATTGCATCACCTGAGGTAGTAGACTGTGAGATTATGAGCTGAACAAATTTATTACATATAAGGTGCTTCCCATTGCTGTTTAAATGTAGCCTATGTCTTGTGAAATGTGACCTATCTAGGCAAATCAACATACTTTACATTTGGGAAAAACTTACATATCTTTGTTATTTTACCACATGAACTATACAAAGACAGTTGTGCTATTCAGCTGGTTCGCACCGGTTCGGTAGAACCAGTTGTTAAAATATTTCGAGTTCGCAGAGCCGTTTGTTATATCCAGTCATAAACACACACACGCATCTGAAGAGAGAGTTTGTTGAATATAGTTGTTTCCAAAGTTAAACCAAGTTTTCTTATCAGCAGTAAAACTGTCAAATTGTAATTAGCAGACACGTGTGGTTTGTCAACCAGTTGGATGTTGCCGGTATTACAAAAGCTTAGCCGCTCTCCCTGTCATCAGAGCAAACAATGAAGGCTGAAACTATTCTCTGTGCTGAGTGTTGCAAACCAATAAGCAAATAAATAGAACAAGAATAACCATTCAAAATAGGAATAAAATACGTACAGGTCATTCAACGAAGTATTTTTGTTCTCTATTTATATAATAATAATAATAATAATAATAATAATAATAATAATAATAATAATAATAATAATAATAATAATAATAATAATAATAATAATAATAACGATTATGTGCTGATATTTTGTGCCGGGCTATTGTTTATTTTCGGTAATGCTCGGAAAATAGAATCGATCCTGGACCCTTTGTTGGACCGATATTGTATTTTTACCCTATGAATCGGGTTATCCCAATTGATCCGTATGAATCGGGTTTCCCCGATTGACCCGTATGAATAGGGTTGGCCTGATAACCCTATTTTTATGAAAACAAGCTTTGTCATGATCGTGAATGGTGTGTTGTTTAACCTTATTATCGTAACACAAATTGTTCTAATTATCTTCTACGAGCACGTAACGAGTCTATTGGGTCAAACGGTCCAAATAGGCCAAACGGGTTTATGAGGTAAAATTATATAAGGATCGAGTGAACCAAATGCAACGGGTATCGGACGGGTGCCTGTTCACCCGGAAAGTTCAACCACTGATTGCAGCTCAAAATCATACTTAATTAAGAGCTCTAATTGTTTGCACATACTTTTTTTTAGTTAGCCAACCAAGGAACTTGCGGTTACATAAATATAAATGCTCAAATTTTAATTATTGCATTATATTATTGCAATGAGCATGAACATGATTTACTATTAGGAGTTAGCGTGATGCACTAATGTTAGTCTTTTATAAACATTATTATTATTATTATTATTATTATTATTATTATTATTATTATTATTATTATTATTATTATTATTATTATTATTAAAGCTTTCTATTGAGTACCTAGATCCTCATATTTATTAATGTAGGCAGGTTAATATCTGAGTAATAAAGCTATCATTATTAATTTCCTTTGTGTAATATACTAATTTGTAGTTTGTCCACTTTTCATACACGTGATGAGTCACATTATAAAGAAACTGACCAATTATTGACCTACCTAACTATATCATAAAGTTAGAAATAATGTACTTAGCTACGAGGAGAGCAAACAGGCGGAATCTTTATTAAGCCTATTGCTAACATTATTATTATTAGCAATAATAATAATGATAACTAAATTCCTAGCGCAACAGCATTTTGGACGCCTAGACTTAATGGCACTCATTCCGGTGTTGTCAGCAGATCGGCTACCCTCGCTGTTAATGCTGGCTTCCTAGACTGCAGTTCGCTACTTTTTACAAGTGGCTTCCCAATTGTCCTCACGACGCTGGGCGGACGCCTGAGAAAGGCCGTTGTCATAGAAACCACCGTTTCCATAACAACGAATCCTGTTACGGTTCGACAATCTAAAACTGTAAAGGGCGAAGAAGAAAAAAAGAAAGAAAGCCCCGTAACAAATAAGATGCATGGGATAAGTCGTGATTGGGAACCCTTCACCCCTGTTGGGGGGATATTCATGAAGCTATCAGCTTATGTCTAATTATATATATATATATATATATATATATATATATATATATATATATATATATATATATATATATATATATAATTAATTTCTTACTTTCGAACCTACAAGGTTCAATCCAAATGAAAAGACTTTTATATCGGAATTCCAAAGAAAATAAAAGAAAATAAAATAAATACATGACCGTGTTTATTATATATGGAATTCCCAGTCGCTACTCCCTTTTCAGTTTTATTAAAATAGAAAAAGAAGTAAAGAAGAGAAGGGAAAGTTGGGATAGGAAGAGAGGAAGATGAGAAAATAGGGAAACTGTTACTGGATATTTTTGAGAAATATGGTAAAGGAAAGTGAATAATTATCGAATTGGGATCAGTTCCAATAGCTATTGGGTGAATATTTGGTATTAAGGTGATCAAAGGTAGACACATGTTAACCCATACCTCCCAGACCTAGATCCATTTAACCCCAACTACCGAATTATCCCTATCTAGCTCTGAGATAGATGAGAAAGTTTAATTTAACAGTTTATTCAATATTTCAGAAAGTTCTCGACTAGTATCCAATACTTAAAGGATAAATGATGAAGTTGATGCATGCTAGAATCGACCGCAGAAAAAAATCAGAGTAACATATATTTGTCGAAGATTTTGACTCTCGAAATTCTCCCATGATGATCGTTCGTTCAGGTTACTTCGGTCTTTTTGTTTCCTTTATAGAGCCAACTTAAATTAAGTTAGTATTGACTTTCAACGACTTTAATTGCCAACTACCATTAATTATAGTAAGTCACACATATATGTCAAAACAATTGGTGCACTTAATACTAAACCTACATTTCACTCACACTCACATTCATACAGGACAATGTATACTTCAGGTTGCATTTAGTTGAATTAAACTAACCTAACTACATTTCTATAGACATTTATTACATTTCAAGAAAACTTAATTCGACAGCACAGGAGAAATTTCGATACATGAAAAGAAAATAATACTAGTAATAACAATATGGTTTATAGACATGCATAGAAATTTGTTACTTTTCAATATCTAATAACACATTTCTCTTTGTAGAAATATTAAAAGTTGAATTACGTTTAAAAAATCGACAAAACGAAAGACGAAGAGAAAAAAAATCAAAGGTCAACGTTGAACATATTTAAAATTCAGTACAAAGAATACATATCAATGTGAAAGAGGAAAGCAAAAAATATAATTGGTTAATCATTTTTCTTAAAAAAAAAAACACTTTGGTAGCATTTTTATTGAGTTTCTGTCCCAAGAGGAGAAATTTCGACAATTTTATGAGTCCTTTTCTCACGTCGATAATAACTCCTTTATCAACTCTCTTTATACACTGTGATTGGTGTCCATGAGAGTATTTAATCGTTTGTCTTAACTACCGACAAAAAAAATAGTTTCTTCATATCATATTCCTTCTTGTTATTAATGATATTCCTCTATGTATTAAAACTTTTCAAATTCTTTTTTTTGCCGACGATCTCAAATAGTACTCCAAAGTAAGTTCAATTGATGACTGCGTGAAACTACAACAAGATCTAGAGAGTATTCAAATGTGGTGTGATAAGAATAAATTAGTCCTGAATGTTTCCAAATGTAAATCTGTATCTTTCACGAGGAAAGAAAATCAAATTAACTTTACGTATACAATAAGTGGCACTTCCTTGTCTACCCCAAATACTATTAAAGATCTAGGAGTTATATTTGATAGCAAATTAACCTTTACTCAACACATTGACGCGATAACGAGTAGTGCATATAGAAACCTAGGTTTAATTTATAGAATAGGACAGGATTTCTGCAAACAATCAACATTTATAAGGTTATATTTTTCATATGTGAGGTCAAAATTAGAATACTGTTGTACTGTTTGGACACCAAATCTCATCAAATACACTGATGCAATAGAAAATATACAATTTAAATTCTTAAAAATGCTTACATACAAGAAAACCGGTTTCTATCCAAAGTATGTCTCCTATGAAGACTTGGTAAGGAATTTTAATTTTCAAACATTAGAAAAAAAGAGATGTGCTTTGATTTGTTGTTCTTACATAAATTATTAAATGGTAAAATTGATTGTCCAGAATTAGTTTCAGAAGTATTATTACGTGTCTCAACAGGTAAGACTAAAATAGCAAACGCTGGGACATTCTATTGTAGAAAAGCTAGAACAAAAATATTACATAAGTCTCCTCTGTGGAGAATGTGTGCTTCATATAATGAAATGATTAGACTTCATGTAATAGATGTATTTAATATGTCAGAGAACAAGTTCAAAAGAATTATCATGCAATAACTTATGTATAAATAGATAACGTATATTTGTGTATGTATAATAGTGTATGTTAAATAATTCTGTATACGACACTATCACTGGGCATTAAGTCTGTTGTGTTGTCTTTATGAAATAAATAAATAAATAAATAAATATATTTTTCAGTTCGTCACTTGACGCACTTGGTATAAAAATTCAAAATTTATTAAGATTAAAAAAAATATCGAATCCAGTCCCAGACATTGGGAACATATTTCCATTATATGACACTTCCACAGAGTTGGGTCTCCGGACCCATCCCAGGTCCTGTATTCATATCACTAAATTATTAACCACATTTCAGTTCATCGAATTTTTTCTTGGTCTAGATCATGTAGACAAAAGATTCTAGTCACTGAACTGACGAACGACAAATAGTTAGGTTTCCGATCGTAGGGGAAGGATTTGGAGCACACTGTTTCATAGTTTACTGATTTCACTATTGTCTTACAAAATAACTTTAGATACGGATTAGGGTTTTTTCTCTTACGACCTGCTACTTGTTCTATTTACATGCAACATTTAACATAGTGTTAAACTTTAATAGTTACAAACATTACTAAGAAATCAGTAAGGTGTCATTTATCACAAATTACGCGGTAATACTTTAAAATCACAAATAGTTGGTCAAAATCGGGTGTCAAAAATCTATGGCAACCTAAAACAACCAGGGTAAATACCGAGCCCTTACATACATATTCGCATGTATATATATTCATATTACTCAATATAATAAATTTTATTCTAATATCAATCTTAATATTTCGTCGACACTTATTTTCTACATAACCTTTTCATATTCAATGAGTATTCACATTTTCTTGGCTCAAAGCAAAACAGAAAAAACCCTGACTAACAAAAATTCCTTTCATTTAATGAGGTTGCAACATCGAAATGTATATATAAACCCGATAATCAATAATAATTCAATTTACTAAAATCCGCGTATAAAGAAATGGTTGATGTTATTTAATAAGTTGAAACAAGAGATGGAAATACAACAAATAGAGCAGGCACGTAACTTTTCAAACTATGTAAGCATATATATATATATATATATATATATATATATATATATATATATATAGATGTATATACAGAGAAAGAAAAAAATCAAGGCTATTTGAAACTAGTGGGCCCAAACTACTAATACATACACACCATATAACCAATCAATAGAAAGAAAACCAGAAATCAGTAATCAATGGATATATAGTTTGTACGATCGATGAACAATAATCAAGCTTCTGGGTATCTGAAATCGTATTGTACCTTCTCGTCAGCCCCTCCCATGGTGGATTGAGTATCGTGAAAAACAGTATGTAACGTGTCACTATGTGCTCCGTCTTGGGCCGCTGGTTGTAATAACCAGGACAATTATTTAGTATGCGGGATTCGTAATTTCTATATATAATGGCTATATTTTGCAAGTAAGCATTTAAAAATTTCCATGCAGAATTATCGGGAGTTATTCGATATTTAGAGTAAATTTCAGACTAGAACTAGCTTAAATATTACCAGTAAGGTGCTATTATATACATAAATAAAAAATTGTGAATGAATACTAAGGTAATATGGATAAGTAAAAGTAACTGATTTTCTAGCTTGATAAATTTTATAACAAAATTCATGAAAAATTAAATATGCAATACAGAAAAATCTTCAATGAAATAACAACAATTTTTAAGCAAAATTGAAAATCCAAAAATATATATCTGAGTTGACTGGAACTATGCTTTCTTTTGAACCAGAATACAACTTTCGATAATGAATCCAATAAATATAATAAATATAATACCTCGTAATCCTTATAATTCCAATATGAATTCAATATTTTGATCTGCAGGAAAAATTTAACAATATATATAGAGAATATTAAATAATCAAGATTTAACACTCACCCAATTAAATATGTTTTTAACAACCATCTAACGCCTTCAGGAGGACTGTTTCGAATAACCTCTGTTAACACGCTTTTCATATTATCACACCAATTATAGATATTTCGGTATCGAATAGAGAACTCTCACAAATTAATAGGTTGATTTTTTGATAACTATTAACAATTTCACATAATTCTTGAAATTTATATCACGACAATTTTTCGACTAAACCACTTCCATGAAAACCGTTAAAGATTCACATTAAGCAGAGATAAACCTTGCCCAGTTCGACATATCGTTTCGAATGGCTGTTCAAGCTACCTACAGCTCATTCGAACGTATGTGATTTCAGAGATTTCCGCTAGAAGCGCTCTTGTACCCTGAAGTGTAGGTACTGAAAGCGTAACCTTCTAGGATATCATTGACATTATAACTATTTTTTTTTATAATGTGATCTCATCACAAATATCGCCCTCCCGGCTATAAAAAGTTGGCACAACTTTTTATTTATATTTTAAACCATAATTTTAAAGTATTTTTATTCTAAACTTAATTATGAATAGATAGATCACATCACAAATATCGCCCTCCCGGCTATAAAAAGTTGGCACAACTTTTTATTTATATTTTAAACCATAATTTTAAAGTATTTTTATTCTAAACTTAATTATGAATAGATAGATTCGGTTAATGTTTCTAGGTATCTATTACTATTAACTTCCACCAGCTAATTAATCAACTACTGATTCTAACTAACCTTCACTCTCACTCTATTCACTACATACCAAGCGAAAAAAATGAACTAAAGAAAAAAATTTCCCCCATAAATTCAATCACACCACCTTATATTCTATTAATCCCAACTACTCTAGTTAGTTAATAAATATTAGTTATTACTAATAGTCCCTATCTATTCTTAAAGTTTTACAAAAATTCATTCTCAATATGTTTCTATATATATTCTCAGGAGGTAATCATACTCTTTCTTTTGCAATTAATTTCATTAACAATAACAATATTCATTATACTCATCAAACATAGCACCATCATGATTCCAATCAATCTTGAGCTTCGTTACATCTGGTTGAGCTTCGTTACATATATTCCATAAAATTTTCCACAGCGGAATTTGGACTAATACAATTTTTTACAAACATTTTCGGGACATAGATACAAGACATCCAGATCTGGAACACTAACAAAAACATATATTAGAAACACATTAAAATATTTTAAAAACAATTTAATATATTATCTCTACTTATATAAAGTTTATCTGACTAGATGGTTTGTAAGATTTTTTTCCCTATAATTCTGACAAGATTATTTATTTCTACTATTTTTTTTACTTCAGTTGGAATTCAAGTACAGAAATATGCTTAATACATTTAATATTTATGATGTATTTCCTTTCCTTTCTCTATACTTTTTTGTCAAACTAACATGACTCTTACGGATATCCCTGGGATTGTCTACATTAACAACTCTTATGGTATACCTACCTAGAAAACATTCGATCTCGAATGGTCCACACCATTTCGCACACAAAGATTTTGTTCTTTTATCTTTCATTGATGATAATACCTGTGATTTAATTAACACCTTGTCACCAACATTATAATCATTATCTAGCCGGCGTTGATTGTATATTTTCTTTTTACGTTGCCATGCTCTTTCCATGTTATCTAAAGCTCGATTCCATAACTCGGGATCCCTAGGATTCAAATCCAACATACTTATTTTCCACTTAATGTCCAGTGGATTACAAACATTATAATTAAATACTAAATCCATAGGACTGCATTTCGTATCCTCATGGATGGCATTATTGACAGAAAATTCAATTTCCCACAAGCCTTTATCCCATGAGCTTTGTTTCTTTCCAAAATATATTCTTAATGAATTTTTTATAGTTGAGACGTATTTTTCACTAGGATTTGAAGCTGGGTGATAAGGGGATATACTAATGTCCTTAATACCATTTGCATAAAGAAAATCTTTGAATTTAGCCGATGTAAATATTGAATAATTATCATGACATATGCTAAAAATAAATCCATTTCTACACATTAATTTATATAACTTATTGATCACACTTTGTGAAGACAAGACCTTAATTGGTTCTAAAAATACTCTTTTAGAAAATGAATCGACAACTATCAAACAGTAACGTCCTGACTTACTTTCTACTAGTGGTCCTAGTGAATCTACTAACCAGAGTCCATTAACTACATTCTCATACTGAGATATTAGCTTTCCAGTAGGTTTCCTATTATGGCTCTTATTTAGTTGACAATCTGAACAAGTGGATACGTAATCTTTTATTTCCTTCAATATCCGATTCCATGTAAAACGAGCACAGATCTTAGCTATAGTTTTATTTATACTAGCATGAGAACCTGGCAAAATATTTGAATGAAAGAATTCTATTATACTAGGAACTAATTCCTTGGGCAAACATACTTTGTATGGATTTCTTATGACTCTTGTTTTCTTACATAATATGCCTTGGATTAATTTATATCCTTCTACTTCCCTTTTTGCTCTTAATTCCTTAATAATATTACCTAATTCAGGGTCCTTTAATTGATGTTCTTTTATAGATATATTAGCAAAAGGCATATTCCAAAGGTTAATTAGACAATAATTATTTACCTGTTCGGAGTGAGAAAGTTCAGTTTCCATTTCCTCAAAATTATTCTGATCATGTAACCTTGAAATAAAATCTGCTGTTATATTCATATTAGAGGATATAGATTTTACCTCAAACGTAAATGCGAATAGTCTGTATAATAATGATCCATAACGTTTAACCCTTTTCATATTCCTCAAGGCATACACAAGTCAAGAATGATCCATTCTTAATTCAAAAGGTTTATGCAAGTAAGTACTAAAACGTTCCATAGTTTCTATAGCTGCTAACATTTCTAGCAAGTAAATCGGCTTATTAAAGTCATGTTTCTTTAGACGTCTACTATAGAATGCTACAGGTACCAAGTTATTATTATCATCATATTGTTGTAGGACTCCCCCTAAACTTTTGAGACTGCTATCCGTATTGACAATAAACTTCTTATTTAAATCGGGTAATTTTAACATTACATGATTGGCAAATGATTCCTTAATATCTTCCAATGCTTTTTGTTGTTCCGATCCCCAAACAAATTCAGCAGAAACCGCCCTTAAACGTTCAATGGGTTCCATAACCTCATGGAACTGCGGGACGAACTTTGCATAGTATTGTAAAAAAACACGATAAAGAAATTAATTCATTTTTTGTCTTTGGAGCAGGTAACTTTCTAATTACTTCTAACCTTGAAGGGTCCATGTACATTTTCCCATTTTCAATAATATAGCCCAAATATGATATCTTATTTGAAAAAAAAGGTACATTTCTTTGTGGATAAAGTTAAACCTTTTTCTTCCAATAACCTTAAAACTTTTTCCAATAATTGCTTATGGCTTTCCATATCTGAACTTTTGCAAATTAGGTCGTCCATATACCATTGAACCCCTTCATCTTTCAAAGGATACAATAAGTCAGTTAATATTTTAGATAATACATGACTCCCTGCTGCCAAACCAAAAGGTAAGACTTTATATTCATATAAACCCCTATGCGTAAGAAATGCTGTTAGATGACGGCTTTCCTTTGTTAAAGGTATGGTTAAATATGCTTTCCGTATATCAAGATGGCTAAAGATTTTACCATCAGATAATTCAGACAATATGTCTTCTATCCTTGGTGTGAACTGAGTATTTAAATAAAGATGACGATTCAAATCAGAATAATTAACTATTAATCTCTTTGTTCCGTCATTATTATTTACTAAAAAACAAGGGAAAGCATAATCACTGTTACTTGGTTGTATTAAATCAGCCTTTAACATCTCATCAAGAATTTTATCCATCTCTCTTTGAGAATTCCGTGATAACGGGTAAGCCTTCTTACGAATAGGAGTGTAGTTATTTAACTGGATTTTATATTCAAAGTCTTTAATTTTACCAACATGTGATGAAAAAACAGAATGATATTTACTAAATATCTCGTTAACGTACCCTTGTAATTCAGGATTAGCTTCTAATACAACAGGATCCACCCTCAATGGGCTATCCATCTGGTCCGACTGGATGTTGGGACTGCTATCCAAAGATGGACTAATAGATGTGGCAACACTGCAAAATCCCTGTGCTGGATCTCCCGAATGTCTACCTCCATCCGTATCAAAAGTCTGAACTGTGGACCTTTCCACCAAGTCTGAGTCACGCAGAAATAATTTAGAAGTCTTATGGTCTGGTTCACTGGAAAATAGATCACACGAACGAGAATCTCGATTTAAACAAGGGGGGTGGATATTTAATGTATAATTTAAATGTATGTCCACTTCTTCCAAAGGGAGAAATAATTTATTATTCACTAAATCAATGTTCGCTTTCAAGAATTTTAGTTGATTTATTCCCAGTATAAATTCTGGTTCTAAATTTTCAACTAGGAAAAACTTTAGTCTGTAAACACGATTTTTAAACTTAATGGGTATAACTACGCACTGATCCAGTGTTAACTTTTGTTTATCAACACCTACACCAATGAACTTCTCATTTATTATCTTTACTGGGTAGTTCAACTGCCGATTCCATTGAATAAAGCTTTGTCTATTAATTAACGATGCTGTAGTACAAGTATCTAAACCTCCTCTAATACTTTTACCTAAGACAAATGCATCGACAGACGCCGCAGTCAATGTTCCCAATGAGAAAGTTTTTCTATTTTCACTTTTATTTCCATCAGCACTAATTTTAATCTCATCAATAGTATGTTCGCTTTTGTTATTATCTACTATCTGTTTATAATTACTAAAAGAATGCAAATCCTCTCTATATAATGGTTTGCTATTCTTACTGCTGTTCCCTCTAGAGCCGCCATTGCTTTTAAAGTTTCCGTAATATTGTTCACGCATTCCTGTTTCACATTCCCCCACATTCACAGGATTCACATTGAACACCATATTCTTTTCTCCCAAATGTTCACTATTATGTTCCCCTCGGGATCGAGTCCGGAACCCCTCCATAGGAGTCTTCATCCGTTCATTATATTTCGTATGTGTGTTGTAACCCGCACTATTATTATTGTTTCCACCTTCTAACAAAGTTCTTTCAAAAACTGTTTCTTCCCTTTCTGGAACTTCGGTCCTCTCACTTTTAGTCTTTAACCGTGACCTTCGACTATTCCCTGCAAAGCGTCTTTTATCATTGCCATTATTATATCTAAACTGTTTGTTATTATCTCCCACACTACTAGGTAAACCATTAGTTTGAACTCCGGTTCCTATAATCTGAGTTGGAGCCCTTAACCGGTCACTATTAGCTGCAGAGCGTCTTTCCGAGTTCACATCCATATTCAATTTAACTAACCGTTTATTCAAAAGGTACTGTTTGTTAGAAACACAGTTTGCAATGCGATGTTGTCCACCACAAAAATAACACTTAATTTTATTTCTCGGATTTTCACTTTTTTCCTAATTCCTCACCAGTGCGGTATACATTTCTAAATAGCGTTGATGTTTTTCGTATTCCATTATATTACCCATAAGATCATCTAATGACATTGGATAGCTATATCTATAAATTTCAAATTTAATTTGAGGTTGCATCCCCTCCATGATGATATTCAAAAATTCACTAGATCTACTATCATTAATAGGTCCGTAACTGATTTCATAAGCATCAGAAATATTATTAACATACTCAAGCAAATTTTCTTTAGGTCTGAGTATCACTTTTACATAACGATTTATGAGTTCTCGCCTACCTAAAGGAGTTATTAATCTACGACACAAATATCCTGATATTTGCAACCAATTATTAGTCATTTCATACAATGCTACTAGCTCCTGATTTAAACGACCTTCAGCTTTACTCAATGCTGCTTTCAAAACACTCAACCGGGAATATTTTTAATTTAATTATTCTAAGAACTGCCACTAGAAATTGAAATAACTGTATATCGTCTGTTCCATCTGTTCTTGGGATATACTGTATTTTCTCATTAAATAAATTGCTGGAAACACTTCCATTTAATTTATCAGCCAGTATTTGGAATGGCATAAAACTATTAACCAAAGGTTCGCTACAAGCATTCATTTCTTTTGCCACTATCGAGTCTATCTACAAAAGGATTTGTACTACGCTTTTCTTCTTTTTCTTTTCCGTTTGCCTCAGGTCAATAAACGGATTTGTGTCTTCACTGACACAACTAGCACTATCTCCAGACAAAAGCTTTTGGAACTCGTTATGCAACATTCCACCTTCTGCTAAACTCGCAGTTGTGTTGCTTGCTATATACCATGACTCAACCATTTCGCTGGGTTTATCAACAGCAGAAATATGTAATGACCTTGACTCCCTTCCGTAATCTAAATATGATAAATCCCAACGTTGACCTTCAGTCTGTGGTACAACAATTCCAGTATCTCCATTTTCAAATCCATTTAAAAATAAACGTGGTTCATTTCTAGTTTCCTTAATTTCCATATTAATTATCAAGCAAACAAAAAGAGCTATTCTAATGCAATTTAAATATCGAAAATAATTACTATACCTTACGGTAAGCGACAACCCTTTAACAATCATTGACAGTTTTATTTCTATAGGCTATATATTTTACGTACTTTGAAAATACTGACATTTAATCAATTCTAACTGAACTAATTTTAATATCCTCCCTAACATAATTCAAAATAGATAGATATATACAGATTGATCCTGAAAAATGTCCATATATTTAATAGCTTACTTAACAACTTTCACACCTTAGTCAGATTTTGCCAAACAAAACCCGCAATCTTAACATGTATTTTACCTCGTTTTTTTGAAGTTAACATTCGAAACGATATGTTTGTAACGTGCCACTATGTGCTCCGTCCTGGGCCGCTGGTTGTAATAACCAGGACAATTATTTAGTATGCGGGATTCGTAATTTCTATATATAATGGCTATATTTTGCAAGTAAGCATTTAAAAATTTCCATGCAGAATTATCGGGAGTTATTCGATATTTAGAGTAAATTTCAGACTAGAACTAGCTTAAATATTACCAGTAAGGTGCTATTATATACACAAATAAAAAAAATTGTGAATGAATACTAAGGTAATATGGATAAGTAAAAGTAACTGATTTTCTAGCTTGATAAATTTTATAACAAAATTCATGAAAAATTAAATATGCAATACAGAAAAATCTTCAATGAAATAACAACAATTTTTAAGCAAAATTGAAAATCCAAAAATATATATCTGAGTTGACTGGAACTATGCTTTCTTCTGAACCAGAATACAACTTTCGATAATGAATCCAATAAATATAATAAATATAATACCTCGTAATCCTTATAATTCCAATATGAATTCAATTATGATCTGCAGGAAAAATTTAACAATATATATATATAGAGAATATTAAATAAACAAGATTTAACACTCACCCAATTAAATATGCTTTGAACAACCATCTAATACCTTCAGGAGGACTGTTTCGAATTACCTCTGTTAACATGATTTTCATATTATCACACCAATTATAGATATTTCGGTATAGAAAATAGAACTTTCACAAATATAATAGGTTGATTTTTTGATAACTATTAACAATTTCACATAATTCTTGAAATTTATATCACGACAATTTTTCGACTAAACCACTTCCATGAAAACCGTTAAAGATTCACATTAAGCAGAGATAAACCTTGCCCAGTTCGACATATCGTTTCGAATGGCTGTTCAATCAAGCTACCTACAGCTCATTCGAACGTATGTGTTTTCAGAGATTTCCGCTAGAGGCGCTCTTGTACCCTGAAGTGTAGGTACTGAAAGCATAACCTTCTAGGATATCATTGACATTATAACTATTTTTTTATTTTTTATAATGTGATCTCATCACACGTAACAAGTAGTAAGTTGTTCTGAAATACCGAAAATACATCCACGAATTGTATCCCTCGATGTCAGTTAGTACATAGGATCGAAATAAGTGATATGAACATTGTATGCTTTCATGAGTTTCAGAACCGGGGGGGGGGAAGGCTGGAAGTTAAAAAAACTTTAGAGAAGAAGTAGAAGATAGAATAGGTAAAAAGAGAGGAGACAGAACACTACAACTGCGAAAGATAAGTGGTCGAATTTATGTATACAACTTACTATAACCAAATATTCTCTTTTATGCCAAAAGAGGTTCGGCTTACCAAGTAAATAGCCGAAAAACAAATGTCTCCAACGACGAGACGAGTCTGTGCTCTCGATGGGATTTTCGGAAAGACAAAGGCTTTAGGGAAATCCCACCACTCACCGTATCCGGTCAACGCCATTGAAGACCCCGGAATCCTCCTGAAGGTAGGAGTAGATTCTTGATTTGGAATTTCAAAAAAGAAAAAAATCATCCGACCTCTAAGAAACTAAGAAAGTCCAGAATAGTAATGAAACTAGAGTAAAATAATAGCTAAGATATCCCTAACTAGTAATTTGCCAACATAAAAAAAATAAAATAAACAAAATTTTATACTGGTGATTTCAGTGACCAAACATCACCGATGGCTACCCTGCGCAGACATGCCAAGGTCTGGAATGTCGTTAATTTCCATCACCTAATTAAACTAAGAAAAGAAACGAAAAATATTTAAGAGGGTCAGGGGTCGACACCCGGGTACGCAATGGACCTAAAAAAATTTTTTTAGTAGCGGTTGAGTTAATCGGATAGCCCGATCTGAGCTGTTAGCTATATATACACTGCACAGTAAATAAGGTAAGAAACGAAGAAAAAAATCTCGGAAAGTCAATGAATGTTAAAGGTACAAATGACCAAACCTGTACTTTCCGATGATTCCAGGATATAGCAGTTATTTTTCTTAATTATCATTTCTGTCAACCTTTAAAAGTAATTCCCACATGATGGTACCCTATCTGATGAAAGACTTAAGATCCGGGGCTGTTAATATGAGATACTTAAATGCGAAGTAACATACAATTTACAACTACACATTACTATCCAATAGCAAACTCGGTTGGATGAATGTATTGGTGTAGAAGTCAAAACGCGAGAGATTTTTAGTAAACATATTCATATTCTCCATATATAATATACACTGGGCCTATCCATTTAAATATAGGTGTCATATCATATCATTCATTTCATATTATAATCGTATTATTATTATATCGTTACATTTATTCATTATTTACTCATTTCCACACGAAGTAATATTTTACAGACACCCTATTTCATACACTTACAAGCAGGCCATACACATATTTATATTACGCACTAATAAATATATAATTATCACAATCTGTCACGCTTAAACTACTACACGATAACATTCCAGGATATCGAACCACGGACTCTTTGTTTCGAAGCACCCAAATTATATTTACTTCGCAGTTAAAAAATCATACGTGTATTCACTGAAAGTTTAATTGTCAACGATGAATTTATTTCTGATTTGCTGATAGAACTAAAGCAACAATGGAATTTTTCTACAGCCACGGGAAAAGAGAATTTAATATTACATTTAGAAACAAACAGTAACATCATGTGAGCTTTGCTTCTATTTAGAAAATAGGCATTCTTGATTTCAGTGGATATTTCGGTTTCTAATTGACATAAAAAGCTGTAATTTTCAGAACAGTAAGATCTCATGCTATTTTATATGAATGTATACTCATTCGAACCACAAACCATGTCCACGGGATGTAATTTAAGAAGAAGGGGCCAAAATCAAAGAAACTATACTATGGCCGCTATGTCTCTGGCTCTGACACTTCTGCACGTGGACAAAACAATGTTGCCAATTTGTCGTGGGTTTAACCGCACACACTAAGAATAAACAGAAAAAGCAAACAAATACAACCGAAATGAATTGCTTAATAAATGCTGAATTTTCATGGATTTTTAAAACCTTTCGTGCAAGGAAACAAACTAAAAATAGCCAGAATTAAACATAAAGTAATCGAGAAAACTGACATACCGTTGCTGCCTACATGTATTCGTCACTATCGATAGGTTGAACTCCACAATCTTGAAGTAATTCGTCAGAGTTAACTGCCGAAATATCTTCTTCATCGTCACTGTTGTCGCTGCTATCGTCACCATCACCCAATGTAATGATTAAATCTTCTACAGTTTGTTCGAAGACACCTTCAGCTTCCCAAGCTTGCTGCATAATTTTCCACGTATGTTCAACGGCGTTTTTCCAATTATTCGGGGACACTTTCTCGATCGCCTCTATTACTAAATTTTTTACGTCATCTACACGAAATGTTTTATTATGTTGAGCCACATAACCTTTAATTTGAGCCCAAATTAACTCAATTGGGTTAAAATGGCAATGATATGGTGGAAGTCAAATAACTGTATGCCCGTGAGCCTCAGCAATTCCATCGATTTCATATGATGGCTATCTTGGCTTGTAGATTTTTAATAATGCTATTAATTCGGCTTTTTTCATATCTGGTGATACTCCAGGAACATTATTTTTTTCAAGCCACCTTATCATGTCCTCCATTTTGCTGTTCGTATTTGGAGGTTTATTCGTTTGAACGGAATGATAAGCCGCGTTATCAAGCACGATTACGGAATTCTCGTTAATATTTGGAAGTAGACTATTAACAAACCAGTCTTTGAAAGTTGTGGAATTCATTTCCTCGTGATAATCACGAGTGCTCTTTGATTTAAAAAGCAACATTGCCTCAGGTACAAATCCGCGCACAGTCCCGGCATGAAGCAAAATAAGTCGACTTCCCTTCCCAATAGGCGTCTTCATTGTCCCTTCGGATGTGTCGTCTGTCCACGCACTGCTTCTCGTGTGTCCTGCGTTCACCCATGTTTCGTCCAACCACACTAAGGTTTCCGGGTTCATTTTCACCATCACTCTCAGAAAGGAGGTGGGCGGATAAGGGCCATTTTTCGCCCATCAGACAACGGAAAAATGAAGTGTCCGATTCCGACAAGTTTGCAATGTATTTGTATACTAGAAGATCTGTTGCATATGTAAAAATAATAGATACGTGATAAAGAAAATAGTAAGTCATAGAAATGAGAGCCCAAAAAGAGTTCGTTTCAGCGTTTTGCGACATTTTGGTAATGTTTGCTGTCTTTGATGGAGGCTTATAGGAAGAGGGATGAACCAAAATATGAACCAAAATAAATCTGACTCGTCATAATATAACGCTGTGTAACCTTTGATATGAGTACTAACTGATTTTGGTTCAGTGTGTCCTTCTACCTATTAGAGATCAAAATGTATTGCGCGAGAGTATAGAGCGATGAATACCGTTTATACGCTGTAATGTACGAGTTCAACTGGAGACTCCAGCTCTGATGTTAGTTACCGATTGTGACTGAAAATACATGCTCAGCATGTCAATAAAATATATAAAAAATGTATTGTTTGCGCGGATATGTGTGTAGGGCAGCAAAAATAGAGACAGCACGTTATGGAGTATTGAGAAGGCGTTTCATTTCTGAAAGTATGATATGAGTAAAAGTGCGAGCAGGAAAACCAGTCGCAGAATGGCATAACATTCTGTAATAGATATACATATCGAAGAATCATACATACCACGCGTCAATGAAGTACCGATGGGAAGTCATTGATACGTTATATTGCAATACTGAGGGAAAGATTAAAAACAACGACCAACAATAGCCGATCCTCCGATCCTTATCCTGATGTATCCGATCCTTACACTCACGAGCACTTAAGTGACAAAGGTATGTACTCTCTGTACATACATCATGACGATGCTTCTGTTCTCCGAGTTCAGTGGTACTGTCAATGTAAAGTAGGCGCACGGGTCGTCGGATGTTGTGGGCATGTTGCTTCCGTACTATGGTTTCTGGCTTACTGGCGCCACAATTCCACCGCAGTTAAGAAACCAAGTCTAGAATATACTCATACACTACAAGATGCCGCAGCTGCACGATGGTCCAGCGGCGATTCGGATGACGACAGCAAGGACGATGCCTAATCTGCAAACTAGCTACAAGTGTCTCTAGCTATCTGATTATTATCTATGCCTGATTATTTCCGATGTAATATATTGATCTCATAGTCGTAGTAGACTTCATTCTTCTTATTCTTGCCGTTAGTGTTCTATTTACTATTGCTTTCTCGGATTCCAACTCATGACATTAGTGTTTACGTTCCTTCATTAACACACGGCTTACGTCTTTGTTTATTTATTTATTTATTTTTTTTACCTCTCACTTACAGCGCTTTCCGTCAAAATATATTTGATTTCTTATTTTTATGAGGTATACTATTGGAAACCATGCATTTCACATCTCGGGCCTGATGGGCGAAAAATGGCCCTTATCAGCCCACCTCCTTTGCATCGAGCCGCAACAATATCGCTTCTTTTCATAAGAACTTTTCTTCTAGAGAATTTCTTCCACCTACAACCAATTTGCCTTAACACAACACTCAAGCTTGTTTTCCCTCCCTCGAAAAGCCCTGCTTCTTTCAAGGACTTCGGAAGCTTACTTTGAGTCGGGAATTCTTTCCTTATATAATATTGATAAATGTGTTGCCTTATTCCGTCATTCTGGAAACGATCTAGAGACGTTTTAACATTGGGCCGATTTCTTTTTTTGCCTGGAGTAACCAAAACTGCCGAGGGAGAATTCAGTTCTTCAGGACATTTTTCTTTTGTTATGTTCTTAACAGTAGACTTTCCCACACGAAGGGTGTCAGCCACTCTGTCCACCACCCTCGTCACAGGGAGAAGAGGGCCACCATTATCGCGCTCTTTCTCGAAATATTCACGAAGTCTGTATATCAATTCTCGGCTTTGTCCTTTATACACACCTATTTTTTTTGCCTTCGGTTCTGTAGAACTAGCCATTGTCACTACGTAATTACAATATTCTTAACAACACACCCAAACACACAAAAAGAAAAGAAAAAACACAAAGTCGCAATAACCAAACACAATCTCAAAGCACTTTTCACTCAACTATGCACAAACAAAAGGGAGAACACAAAGCGGCAACAACGACTTGTTTCCATGTCAGAGCGGTGACAGCTCGGTCACTCATTGCTCCTTATGGGGGTGTGTCAATGTAGTATCAACCCTCGCTTTCTTTTTCGCATAGCTGTCAGAGCCAGAGATACAGCGGCCGTAGTATAAATCACTAACTCGTGCAATGACGTAATGTCAACAAACAATTGATTACCGAAAACGGACACGATGGCGCTGTAGTAAGGAATAATCTACTGTGTACTAAAATATATACTTGCACTTATTAATCAGAACGATAATATTTACTCTGGTTTAGTTATTTTTAGCTAGAAAAATGGTATTAAATTAACGCAGGTGTACTACACTGTCCTTACGGTAAAAATCATGCACTCACACAGAACTACGAACTACACACCACTATAAATACTACACATAAATACTAACTAAACAAAACAAGCACCATTTATTATAGTCATGTTGAAGACAAGTACTTTCAAACACATTACTCCTTGTCGGTATATAAAGTTGGCTCTATTGAACTTTATGGGAACAAAATGAGAAGGTTAACCCTAGGTCCAATTGACCTGACCAATTATTTAGAACATATTTACTAGAATTTGAAGCCCTGGAAGCACATTAACAAAATTTATTGAGGGACCTTTCCCCTGAGAGGGGAAAAGGCCATAAAACAAACAATAACTAACCCATCCCTCCGCTAGAACTGATTCAATTTGGAGAGAGAAATAGGAGCCCTTTTAGTTAACTTAAGCTGCCATTATGATGATTAGTATTACAGCTATGAAACCTACTACGTACATGCACTTAATGAATAATAAAAAAATCACATCTACCAGATATACGAACGAAATGCACAAAACCAGGTCGTATTTTCCCTAACCCCTAACTGAATTTTACTGTTTGAAAGAAAAGGAAAGTAAGATCACACTTCTATACTGTCTATTCTAGTTTGATTGGATGACGAGCAATATGGCGTCCTGTCAACCGGAATTTAATATTTTTCCTTGGTTTCACAGTTCTTTCAACGAGAGTGTAGCTTTACAGGCTCCTATATAATCATATAGCGTTTATCAATGAAACTAACTAGATATTACCTTAAGTTCGTTTGAATTTCAGTCCTATTCAGCCAAAGTGTAGTGGTAAATAATACGAGTGGTGCTCCTTGGCGTGTCTTCGATTATAATAATAACATTGTGCCGAAAACGACAGAGATAGGAGGATTCCTCCAATCAGGGCGAAATCTTTCAGTTGCGGAAATTACAAAACAAATAGAAATTGGTGAAATCCAGATATAACCGGATCTGAAAGTGACTATGGACTAGTGAGAGAGAGTGAGGGAAGGTTTAGTTACCTGGCCAAATTCTACATTGGTCTGAAATTAAGAAAATTGATATCCAATGGCGAAACTATATTTCGGTATGATGTCAGAGTGGTAAACCTTGTAACTATTCAACTTGTATATGCGAAAATGAGATTTTACAATTAATCAGTATATAAATAAATATGTTATTCAGTTAAAATGTGATTCCTAATGAGACCTTTCGATTCATTACATTTAATTTGAAGTAAAGAGAATAAATAAATTGTGTAATCTAACTGAAATCGAATTAAAAAATTACTAGGTACAGGGTGAGTAAAAAATTGCCATTACTCTCAACTGTAATGGTACATTACAGTTTTCCCCGGCCCATTAACAAAATTTTGTTAGAATAACAAAATTTTGTTAATTGGGAATACTAACTACTGATGATTGTTAAGTTAACACACTCATTCATCCCATTCAAACGTTACCAGTCACACTAGGACAGTATATTACATCTACTTGGGGTATTGCGCGAGTAATTCGCTACGTTTATCTTCTGTACAGTTGAAAATCTTTAAATTTCAAAAATTATGAGTTCCGATACTTTCACCTTTTAGATTATGCAAAACGGCGCAGTTTTTTTAGCAATTTTTTTCAGTGGTGTTCACATAGGAATAGAACGGACAGAAGTTCTAACTGAGAAATCGACAGAGACAACTCGTAAGGCTTCACTCGCCGACTAGCATATCCGATGGCATTAGGATCTAGTTTCTCGACTATCACTCCCATTTAATATTACTCGAGGTTCACCGTTACCACGCACTTGCGAAGGGACTGAATTCTGGGGTCGATTTACATTATTGTTACTATTATTGTTATTATTATTACCCTGACTATTACCGTTCTACCTTCTACCGTACGTCCTGTTAAAATTCCTCCGGGCGTTATCGCTCCTATCCGGGTTCGATTCCATGATAGTACGGTCATAGGGACGATAACTCCGGCGATTGTTGAACATGGGCCGATTCCTGAATAGTCGTCGGCCATTATTGTTGTTTTCTGAGACATACCCACTAGGATAACGAGATCCAGCTTGGGTATAACTCAGGAAATCTGTCTGACAACTTGCCGTTACCTTCGTTTTAGTTGGTTTTAGAATCTTTGCCTGTCGGGCGAAGTACCGGTTTGGTGGACCGCCAACTTCCTTTCCGCACAAGGCAGCCAGACGTGAGGTGACTTCTCGCACCGTTTGGCACAAGCCCGGGACTCATCGGGTGGAAGAGCGTTAACTATAATGTCTACCAGTTCGGCCTGAGAGGGATGTTCCGCTATCTGATACTATAATTCAATTATTTTCCAAGCATAGTCCAAGAGGGAGCCATACTTGGAGCGATCATACCGATGTGATTGCAAGTTTCTCTTTTGGAGCCCCTCGATGTGCTCATTACAATACTCTTCTTTGAAAAGAATCAAAAAATCACTGAACGTCCGGATTTGGTATTTAACAGAGGCAAATCATGCGCCGGAAGCGGCGATTAAACACTTTTCTACTATTTGTAAACGTTCCCCATCAGTGAGGTTGTACATGTCGAGATATTGTTGCAGTCTTCTCAGGAAAACTCGAGGTAACCCGTTAGCAATGTTCCCATCAAAAGTGGGAAAACGTTCAATATCCCGGAGGGAAACTTTAGAGCTCATACGATACGGGGCAGGAAAAGAATATATTGGAATCAACGCGTTATCCTGAGCGATTGGGGTTGTCACCGGATTTGCCACCGACGAAGTGGTCACCGAACTGAAAGCTCCCATATAACCAAGAGAGGTTTTATAATTAGTTTCGACCATGTGAGGTTCGAACTTAGGACCCACCACGGTAGTAATCGACGGTCCAGCACATCTCTTTCCCCCTCCTAGCAGCACGCTATAAGATTGTACCATTCCAAAGGTAGAGTGAGCATTTACACTGGTGACTGTTGTAGTCACAACACTTGACTGCATCGGTACATTGAAATTGCTCAACCATGATTTCGAGGTTGGCTGGTGCGGGGGACAATACATTGCTGTATCCCGTGCATCAGGCAACACTCTACTCTTTACCGGTTGAATGTTACTTGTTTCTGGGAAAATTTTCCCTGGGGAATCGCTACCAGGAAAAGGATAGGACAGATCAAGTTTTACTTGATTCGGTTTTCCGACATTCTCCTTGAGGTTTGTCACTTCATTTTGGATATTACTAATTTTCTGATTGACTGATTCTAGTTGTGTTTCTATTGACAGATTGGATACTGTAATATTTAATTTACTTATTTCAGCCTGCTGCTGTTCTATGTCACGGAATCTTGTGTTCGTGTTCTCAAACCTTACATCTATTTCATGTTATTTTGCATTAATTTCCTCTCTGAGCTGCTCGGTAGAATGTTGGGCCTGGCATCTAACCTGGTCTAGTTCAGTGGACGTTTGCTCCTTCAATTTGCTAATTAAAGAAGCAAAGTCTAAACAGATCTGATCAAATTTGTTGTTTAGTACCTCGAATCGAGCGTCGGTCTCTCGTTTCGAGGTATCAAACTTTTCATTTATCTCACGCCTTAAGTCTTCACTATTCTGATCTAACTTTTTATGTATCTCACGCCTCATTTCTATATTATTTTTTTCCATGTTAGAAAATTTTTCGTTCATCATTTGCATCATCTGGCGAATTAATGCAGACGTGTCAGACCCTCCAGATGACATTCCTTCCTTCGGGTTTGCCGTATGATCCCGAGAATCACTGTGATTTCCATTCTTTTCCTCATCATCGAGGTCAGATATCTCCGCTGGAGATATTTGTCCTCGGTGTTTTTCACAATCATCACAGTATTTCACTATTTCGCCGGTTTGGACTTTTTCTGCATTTTCATCAGTATCATCCAGATTGGTGCAAGCAAAGTGGATCCATTTTAGTCCACAACCGGTGCATCTTATTAATCTCCGCTGGGCGCGAGATCTTTTAACGTTATCATCGAAGGTGCATTGAGTGCACGTGACTTCACATTCGTCCTGTGACATAACAACCTTTTTATTTGTTGCCATAGCTTTGGCACACTATACAAAAGACAAGATATATATATATATATATATATATATATATATATATATATATATATATATATATATATCACAAATAAAGATATACAATGAAATACTTATTCACTATCAAGACAGGTATTATTCATGAATTAAAGGACTCCCATTCTCTTTCCTTACTTGAAACCCTTCTAGCGTTTAGTTTTAATTTAGAAAAATTTTTGACACTCCTCCCATTTTTCCCCTTAGGAAAGGAAACAAAATGACAGAGTAGCCTACGACTCTAGTTTTCTCACTTGACTATAAAATTTCTCTTATTAATTTCAATGTTGTAATCAATTCAACATGCCTTCAACCTCACTCTTTGACATTCTTAAAAAATTTGTGATTGTCGTGGTACGCCAAACTAAAACTGTTAGGCGTGGTAAGTTGTATTGTTCAAAAAGCATTTTCAGATCCGTTACCACAGCAAACATGGTTGCCATGGTAACCAATCCTGTTTATGGTTGCCATTTTGAAACTGAGAAAGGCCGTTGCCATAGAAACCACCGTTTCCATAACAACGAATCCTGTTACGGTTCGCCAATCTAAAACTGTAAAGGGCGAAGAAGAAAAAAAGAAAGAAAGCCCCGTAACAAATAAGATGCATGGGATAAGTCGTGATTGGGAAGCCTTCACCCCTGTTGGGGGGATATTCATGAAGCTATCAGCTTATGTCTAATTATATATATATATATATATATATATATATATATATATATATATATATATATATATATATATATATATAATTAATTTCTTACTTTCGAACCTACAAGGTTCAATCCAAATGAAAAGACTTTTATATCGGACTTCCAAAGAAAAGAAAATAAATACATGACCGTGTTTATTATATATGGAATTCCCAGTCGCTACCCCCTTTTCAGTTTTATTAAAATAGAAAAAGAAGTAAAGAAGAGAAGGGAAAGTTGGGATAGGAAGAGAGGAAGATGAGAAAATAGGGAAAATGTTACTGGATATTTTTGAGAAATATGGTAAAGGAAAGTGAATAATTATCGAATTGGGATCAGTTCCAATAGCTATTGGGTGAATATTTGGTATTAAGGTGATCAAAGGTAGACACATGTTAACCCATACCTCCCATCCATTTAACCCCAACTACCGAATTATCCCTATCTAGCTCTGAGATAGATGAGAAAGTTTAATTTAACAGTTTATTCAATATTTCAGAAAGTTCTCGACTAGTATCCATTACTTGAAGGATAAATGATGAAGTTGATGGCATGCTAGAATCGACCGCAGAAAAAAATCAGAGTAACATATATTTGTCAAAGATTTTGACTCTCGAAGTTCTCCCATGTTCATCGTTCGTTCAGGTTACTTCGGTCTTTTTGTTTCCTTTATAGAGTCTATTTAAATTAACTTAGCATTGACTTTCAACGACATTAATTGCCAACTACCATTAATTATAGTAAGTCACACATATATGTCAAAAGAATTGGTGCATTTAATACTAAACCTACATTTCACTCACACTCACATTCATACAGGACAATGTATACTTCAGGTTGCATTTAGTTGAATTAAACTAACCTAACTACATTGACAAGAGAGAAAAAAATCAAAGGTCAACGTTGAACGTATTTAAAATTCAGTACAAAGAATACATATCAATGTGAAAGACGAAAGAAAAAATATAATTGGTTAATCATTTTTCTTTTAAAAAAAACATTTTGGTACCCTTTTTATTAAGTCTCTGTCTCAAGTGGAGAAATTTCGACAATTTTATGGGTCCTTTTCTCACGTCGATAATAACTCCTTTATCAACTCTCTTTATACACTGTGATAGGTGTCCATGAGAGTATTTAATCGTTTGTCTTAACTACCGACAAATAAAATAGTTTCTTCATATTATATGTATTTTTCAGTTCGTCACTTGACGCACTTGGTATAAAAATTCAAAATTTATTAAGATTTAAAAAATATCGAATCCAGTCCCAGACATTGGGAACATATTTCCATTATATGACACTTCCACAGAGTTGGGTCTCCGGACCCATCCCAGGTCCTGTATTCATATCACTAAATTATTAACTACATTTCAGTTCATCGAATTTTTTCTTGGTCTAGATCATGTAGACAAAAGATTCTAGTCACTGAACTGACGAACGACAAATAGTTAGGTTTCCGATCGTAGGGGAAGGATTTGGAGCACACTGTTTCATAGTTTACTGATTTCACTATTGTCTTACAAAATAACTTTAGATACGGATTAGGGTTTTTTTCTCTTACGACCTGCTACTTGTTCTATTTACATGCAACATTTAACATAGTGTTAAACTTTAATAGTTACAAACATTACTAAGAAATCAGTAAGGTGTCATTTATCACAAATTACGCGGTAATACTTTAAAATCACAAATAGTTGGTCAAAATCGGGTGTCAAAAATCTATGGCAACCTAAAACAACCAGGGTAAATACCGAGCCCTTACATACATATTCGCATGTATATATATTCATATTACTCAATATAATAAATTTTATTCTAATATCAATCTTAATATTTCGTCGACACTTATTTTCTACATAACCTTTTCATATTCAATGAGTATTCACATTTTCTTGGCTCAAAGCAAAACAGAAAAAACCCTGACTAACAAAAATTCCTTTCATTTAATGAGGTTGCAACATCGAAATGTATATATAAACCCGATAATCAATAATAATTCAATTTACTAAAATCCGCGTATAAAGAAATGGTTGATGTTATTTAATAAGTTGACACAAGAGGTGGAAATACAACAAATAGAGCAGGCACGTAACTTTTCAAACTATGTAAGCAAATATATATATATAGATGTATATACAGAGAAAGAAAAAAATCAAGGCTATTTGAAACTAGTGGGCCCAAACTACTAATACATACACACCATATAACTAATTAATAGAAAGAAAACCAGAAATCAGTAATCAATGGATATAATTTGTACGATCGATGAACAATAATCAAGCTTCTGGGTATCTGAAATCGTATTGTACCTTCTCGTCAGCCGCTCCCATGGTGGATTGAGTATCGTGAAAAACAGTAGTAAGTTGTTCTGAAATACCGAAAATACCTCCACGAATTGTATCCCTCGATGTCAGTTAGTACATACGATGGAAATAAATGATATGAACATTGTATGCTTTCATGAGTTTCAGAACCGGGGGGGGAAGGTTGAAAGTTAAAAAAACCTTTAGAGAAGAAGTAGAAGAAAGAATAGGTAAAAAGAGAGGAGACAGAACACTACAACTACGAAAGATAAGTGGTCGAATTTATGTATACAACATACTATAACCAAATATTTTCTTTTATGCCAAAAGAGGTTCGGCTTACCAAATAAATAGCCGAAAAACAAATGTCTCCAACGACGAGACGAGTCTGTGCCCTCGATTTGATTTTCGGAAAGACAAAGGCTTTAGGGAAATCCCACCACTCACCGTATCCGGTCAACGCCATTGAAGACCCCGGAATCCACCGGAAGGTTGGAGTAGATTCTTAATTTGGAATTTCAAAAAAGAAAAAAAAATCATCCGACCTCTAAGAAACTAAGAAAGTCCAGAACAGTAATGAAACTAGAGTAAAATAATAGCTAAGATATCCCTAACTAGTAATTTGCCAAAATAAAAAAAATTAAAATAAATTAAATTTTGGATTGGTGATTTCAGTGACCAAACATCACCGATAGCTACCCTGCGCAGACATGCCAAGGTCTGGGATGTCGTTAATTTCCATTACCTAATTAAACTAAGAAAAGAAACGAAAAATATTTAAGAGGGTCAGGGGTCGACATTCGGGTACGCAATGGACCTAAAAATTTTTTTTAGTAGCGGTTGATTTAATCGAATAGCCCGATCTGAGCTGTTAGCTCTATGAACACTGCACAGTAAGTAAGGTAAGCAACGAAGAAAAAAATCTCGGAAAGTCAATGAATGTTAATGCATATTTGAAAATGGAGGGAAAGGAAAAGAAAGTACATTCTTACTTTTAGCTGTCAAATTTCTTGGACAAGCGTTTGTTATTTACATTCCCCACTTTAAAGTATAATACTTTTTTAATTAGTGCATCACGTGATAATGGCATCACTAGAAATGTTAATGCTCAGAAGGAACTTCATTTGAGTCAACGCAAGATATTTAATATTGTATTATATGGAGTGGCGTATTTAGGGGGATGGCTCAGGGTTTAAGCACACACCGAAATTTTATCGCAATTTTGTTATTGTCTTACATACATACATACATACCTACATACATACATACATATACATACACACACACACACACACACACACACATATATATATATATATATATATATATATAGCAGAATTTTCACGTTTCCAGCAGTACAGTTAGCAAAGCCCCTCAAAACAAAATCATAAATACTTCACTGATTCTATGAAATGAGAAACTCAACAAAAATTACACACAAATATTGTTATTTTATCCTGTACGGTAGCGTTTGGTAAATTTATACATATGTTTAATGTATCAGGCTTATATTTTACAAGTTATTGTGGACCAGGTCCCATGTAGGAGGAAAACAGCTACTCTGAATAACTCCTGAGAGTATATACCTACATTAAACAAATTACCACTAATAGAAATACAGAATTCTACACAAAAACTTCTTACTCTATGTTAAGGAATTCATTTAATAACATATTAGCATTGAAAAATGTCTTCAACCTCGAAAATTAATCTGCCAGAGGCCAGCCTTCGCAATGCGTGCAATTCAGAGCGATAATAGCTTCGCTCCCTGAGCAACATAGACCGTAAGCCTGTCTAGCGAGCTGGTGAGGCTCAGACTGAAGGGTCTCGAAGTGTTTCCAACCTACTATTTTTTACGAGAAAAATGAAATGATGAAGTATTGACTTTATTTTATAAGAAATCAAAGATAAAGAAAATCTTGGTACGGCCCGGCCACAGAGACTCATAGTACGCTTCGCCACTAGTAACAATAATGGGGTTAGCCATACTGAGAGATGAATGCAGTTCTACCTGATTTGGGGCGTCAACGCTGGAATCTAGTTACAATGAAGGATTTATGGTAGGGACAAGGAAACCTTTAGATCTTGACCTTCGAGGAAAATATTGGTTATGTGCATGTTTTAGAATCCTAAGGTACTTACGCAACAATTTTTATGGAGGTACTTGGAGAGTACTTTATATCATAGGCCCGTAGTCAAACTCCCTCTATAAAAATTGTTGTGGAAGCACACGCATTTTTGGATAGGGCACATACTAGTTTCTAAGTGAAGTCTGGACCGGACCAAGGTAGGTCCCATAGTTTTGGAGTTATGAACCTTTAAAATTCATTTTTTCATTATTTCTGCAGCGAATAACACGTAAATGATTGGGGTTTCGCCCTATATTTATTGGAACTTTTTGTTGGTTTTACTCTCAGGAATCACTCTTCTGCTTTTGTACAACGAACTTAGCATCATACTGTATATATATATATATATATATATATATATATATATATATATATATATATATATATATATATATATATACAGATGGTGATCAGAAAAATGGAAACACCTGAACGAAATTGCAACTTACCAGATTAATATGGTGTCGGGCCACCTTTCGCCTTCAGAACAACCTTGATGCGACGTGGAATGGAGGCATAGAGGTCGTGAATGGTAGCAAGTGGAATTTTACACCATTCCTCGTGCAGGGCATCGGCCAGTTCTGTGAGAGAGGATGGAGGTGGAAATCGTCGCCGGAGTCGTGTTTCCAAGACGGACCATAGTTGTTCAATTATGTTGAGATCTCGGGATTGGGCGGGCCAGGGGAGGTGTTGAACTTCATCCCGATGTTCCTCAAACCACGCTGCAACAACGCCAGCTGTGTAAATGGGTACATTATCAACCTGGGAGATGGCGTCATTGTCCGGAAACAACATCCGGACCATAGGATGCAAGTGGTCTCCTACAATTGCGACATAATCGTTGGCAGTGATTCGTCCGCTAAGTGTGACCACAGGACCCAATGAAAACCATGATATGGCGGCCCACAGCATCACGGAGCCTCCGCCATGTTTCACAGTTGGGCGGAGACACTGCAGATCATAAGCTTCTTTGGGAGTTCTCCACACATAAACACGGCCCGTCGGTTGGAAATAGGGTGAAGGATGACTCATCCGACCATATCACACGTTTCCAGTCCTCAACGGTCCAAGTTGCATGGTCGCGGCATCATTTGCGGCGTGCGAAAGCCTTATGGTCCCTGATGAGCGGATTGGCCTGTGCAACACAACCCCGTAAGTTCATGTCATGTAATTCGCGGCGGACTGTGATTGTCGAAACAGGGTGGGGGAGGTGCTGATTGAGTTCCTCCGTCACTTGCTCCGGAGTGGCACGATGGTTCTGCGTAAAAATGCGCTTTAATACCCGGCGTGACCTGTCACTCATGATTTTCTTCCGCCCACTGTTCCGCTTCCCCGATGTGGTTTTCCCGTGTGTTGTGTAGGCCGTCATCACCTTCGACACTGTCCCACGCGACACACTTAACACAGTAGCCACTGCTATCGCATTCACTCCACATAACCGCGCACCAACAATTTGTCCTCTTTGAAAATCTGAGAGGTCTCCCATTTTACACTACCTCCATCTGCTGCAGCCACTGGACACTGCTGTTCCACTGCGCCTGACGTAGTATGGAGACCGACCTAACACACCACCACCAGCGGTCCGGCGCTGCGGGCGCCACGACACTATTGCCAACCCATACATCTGACGTGTTGCCAACTATAGGTGTTTCCATTTTTCTGATTACCATCTGTATATATACATACATACATACATACATACATATATATATATATATATATATATATATATATATATATATATATATATATATATATATATATATATATATATATATATATATATATATATATATATATATGAAAACGCTGAGGCCGGTCTCTTACACAAATTTAATGCCAACAAGTTCTCTCGCTGCGGTATTCTCTGAGTAGCTTAGAAGTAGTTCTTCTGTCGTGCTAATCACGATTTCTTTATCGATTGGACAATAAAATATTTTTCAACTAAGAAATTTATCTTACATTCTATGCAAGGAAAATGAGTAAGTTATAAATTATAAGTTCTGAAATTAAATGCGTACTCTTACAACCATTCGCCACTGGTCTTCACTAATGTTTCAGCCTTATACTACACAGTTATGATCCCACTATTCTTTCTTTGTGACCTTTCTTGAGTCCTTCCAGCATCAGTATCCGTCCACCTGCATAGGCACTAACTCTGGACCTTTACTTCAATCCTTGCAGTTCTTCCCTTGAATTTCGAAATGCTCCTGGATTTCTGAAATCCGTTTGTTTCTTTATTGTCGTTACTCACTACGTTATACTACTGTACGCACTACAAAAAATACTACCGCAGACAAAGGATATAGTACAGACAAGACGTAGTATGTGCCTAGTAGCCTATAGTCCAGCGAGCATTTATGTGTCATTGGGAACTACATAATCGATAGTGCTACACGATTTGGAGCCTTTAATGGAACTCACATTGATTTCTCAGTCTCTCCAATAGATCATTTGCCCTTTCTAATAGCACTTCATATTTGACGCTTAACTTCTTATAACGCTTTCTATATGAAGGTCTGCTGGTATTGGCATAATCTTTGCTCTCTCTGTTTCCCAATTTGGTTCATCTCAACACAATTTTCCAATTTCTCCTCCATACGTCTTAGTATTATTTTTACCCCTCCCCAATGATTATTTCCGTGAAGCGTTACTATACGGATCCATAGTATAAGGAATAGTAGTAGTAGGCACGGGTTAGAAGCCCGACTGGGGTTTGTTGGGTTCTGTTCACGACATAAAATGGGCAAATTAAAGACTTCCCCAAATTTTTCAGTACATTTTACAATCTGTGGATTCGTATAGTAAAACTGCACCATTATTTCTACTTGGAAAGCACACTATTTCTCCCTGCAATTGTGGTGAAGATGATGGTACCGTTAATCATCTCATTTTCTCCCGTCCTCTCTGACGGCAACACCACCTCCATTTTCTGTCAATACTCCATAAATATCTTGGTTCTGTTCCTTTTCATGTCAATTCTTTGAATTTCTCCGTATTCTCACCTATTCCTTCTTAACTTACCTATATTTACAACAATTTGTTTTGCATCTTATATACATCTCAATATTTATCTCGTTTATACAACTTTCGGGTGGTTTAGAGTTACCCCTCCGTTTTTTATAAAAGAAATAGGAAAATTTACAGGAGAAATGAGGTAAGAGATGATGATTTGGAGTTCTTATGTGATGTTTAGGTGTGTAAGTTTGGAAGTAAAGTTATGTTTAATACGAGAAAAGATATGTGGAAATGGGTACTACTTGCAAGACGCGGAAGGTTCGATGATTCAGCAGTATGAACATTTTAAATCGAGAACAGCACCAACGAACCCCTGCGAGGCTTCTAACCCGTTCCTACTAATATTCCTACCACTACTTATTAGGGTGGAGTGAAAAATCGAATTTTGGAAATTTGAAATCGGCTAATGTGCAAAAGTTATCATCTGCTTTTACATAATCTGCAAATTTTAATGGTTTAAAAATATTAAAAGTGCTTAAAGTGCTCAACAACAGTGCTTTTATTTCAAAGGTAAAGTTTTCAGTAGAGTTTTATAGTTTTTACAGTATATTGTTTTAACTAATTTGGAGTTATCATAATGCAACGAACACATAGGAATAGAAAGTTTAGAATTTGAAATCACCTTTAGTCTAAAAGCTGGACATCATCTTCCTGGATTCAATCCTAGCTCTTATGAATCCATACCTTGCATACTCAACACACACAGAGACAGATGTCTCCGTCGCCAGTTTAAAGCAACGCTCTACTGATTGAGTTTGGCAAGGTAAAGACACAACTAGACGGCCAACTTGCTGGTTGCAAAAGTCTTAAAGCACATCCAAAGCAACGACTTTGGTTAGCGGGGCGGCTCCGTAACTGTACACTTATGCCAGTAGATCATTTCCGTGTAATCGTTGACAGTAAAGTTCAATTTAGGAATAGTGAACTCTCTTGGCTCCTGGTTTGCTTGTGTTATTGCCTCACGGTTCTCACGAGCCTTCCGAATTCGTCCTACTGCAAGCTCTTTGATATGTTGCCTGTCATCAGCAAGCATTGCTATTAACATATTTTCTGGATGGCCAAAGAAGCCATTTCTCTCAATTACCCGATAAACAACATCTTTCAGGTCATCTGACAGATATCGGGAGAGGTGCCCCATTTTCCATAGGTGTTTTGCACCTTTAGTGCACGATGGCTTGCTCTTGATAAGAAACCACTTTGGTGCGTACACCATGACAACGTATCGGCAAGAATGCGAAGATCATTTGGAGGTTATTTTGTAGCAATGTACAACCGAAGAATTCTACCCGCTCTTGTTAGTCATCGTGAATGATTGAGTTTTCCTGGGTTACGATATTCAACTCCTTCAGTGCTTTTCCCGATCTGCACAGCTTTGCATATCTCGCATAGATACTTTTAATCTGAACTGAGGTCTTTTTTAACGTTGTCAGTTAGTTCCTGGACATTCCGTTCAATTTTCTCAAACTGAACTGGATCTAGGTTATGACAATTCTCCAGCTGTTTTTCAATAGGTCCTAAAAATCTACTTGTCCAAGTGTCGTGCCATCAATGCGCCGGATTAGATGACGTAACGGAAGTTCGTTTGCATGAAACAGGCAAAAGATCCACTACAGTGGTCTTCCAAGCTCTTTTTCCAGAAGACCGATCACTCCACCCTTAGCTCCCGTCTTTATTGGGGTGCCGCCACAACCAATAGCCAAAATATCTTTCATATTGATAGACATCCCGGTAATGCTTTTACAAATCATCTTCTTGATTTCCAAAGCTGTGCCACATTCAGGGGTTGAGTGAGCAAGATACGTTGATCCAGGTTCCTGAAGCACTGTGATATGCTCTTCCATTACACTCTGCCTGATTAATGTATGTCCTTTAGTTACTTGAACAAGTGTTTTGTCCTTACGACCACCAAAGAAAATGGCAAGAGGCTTCTGGGGTCTACATTTCTGCTGTTTACTTGATCTACATTTTGTCTTTCTCTCCGCACTTTAGATTTGTCTACAACTAGTGATGTGATGCATATTCTTGTGAAACGACACCCAAGCCATGCAAAATGGACGTGGCAATCGTAGCAGCTGCTCTTTCTGATCCACCATATCGGTCACAGACTGAAGCAAATGAAGAAAGTTCAATCCTCATTTGCTATCTTTCACGTGTACTTGGTGTGGATGACTCATGCAGTGGATCAGGTTTCCTTATCGCTGTCACTTGAATCTGCAAATTCATCCTGAATGAACTCGGTCTCTGAAACTTTTATTTCGGAGGTGCTTGCTTCCGAAGCAGATTCAGTAGCAGAAGATTGTTTCAACTTTCTCAGAGCCTTCATCTGTAATTTTCTCGATATTCTTATACCAACACCATGTATAAACATTTTTCGATTGGTTATTTGATCGAGGAGGAAAGCTCTCTCTGCGGCTGGGACTTTACGATCTTTCTCACAGCAGCAAAGAAAAAAATTGACTGACAAATCGGATTTGCAGCCAGCGATATCAAACAGACTTTTACTGTTGACCTGGAATAGTCTAATTCGGTCTTGGTACGATGTCATATTTTTTGTTGACTAGTGCGGCAGTAGCTGGGCGGCACCTCACAACCGGTAGCTGAAAAATCGCCCTTTTTTCAGGGCCTTCCGATAGCAAGGACTCCATTTTCCAGTGTCGCACGTTACGCCATGACCAACGTACCATCAAACCATGGAAAATCAAACACCCCTAAAAGTCGTTCTCTAATATGACCCCATTTTAGGGTGTATTCGTTCTCTTTTACGGCCAATTTTAGGGGTGTATTCGTTCCCTTTTATGAGTACTTTTCAACCACTATTTTAACAGCAGAAATTACATAAACATAACAGACAATGAATTCATTTTCCAACAACTATGTATCACAGTAAAGGCTACTAACATAACAGACAATAATGGGGGTGTATTCATTTTCTTTTTTCAACCCCTATTTTAACATAGCAAAAATTACATAAGGCAATGAACACAGAGACTACGAACGCATATTTCAGCAGTACTCCTACGTAACAAAGCAAAGGCTATAAACACATCTATGGCACACCGCAACCATTATACTGTATAACATAGTAGATAATACACAAGAAAGGCTACATAGCATTAGACGATGGGTACATTTTCCAACCCTATTTAACATAGCAGAAATTTGACCAGGAATAGTACACTGTTTTTATCACACATTTTTAGGGATGTACTCATTCTCTTTTATGAACACTTTTTCAACCGCTGTTTTAACATAGGAGAAATTACACAGAGACTACGAACACCTATTTTTGCAACCCTCTATGTATAAAAGAGTATGACCTATTCTTAACCACTATTTAACATAGCACAGATTACAACCCCTATTTAATACAGCAGAGAATATGAACCAATAGCAGGAATGTACTCGTTCCCTTCTATTAACACATATGCAACATAGCACAAATTACACAAGCATTCGTCTAGTACTGCATGTCTCAAAAGTTCTGAACCTCAAGGCCAAAGTCAAAAATTTAAACCCGAATAAATCTTAAACGAAGTCACATATTGAGGTGCTGTTTCCAAATTTAGTAATAAATCGTCAACTACTACATGTCCCAAAAGTGCTGACTATCAAGGTCAAAGATCAGATGTTTGAACCCTAATAACACGTAAATGAAGCAACATCTTGTGGTGCTGTTTGCACATTTAGTAACAGGTCATCTAGCACTACATGTCCCAAAAGTACTAAACATCGAGGCCAAAGATAAAATATTTAAACTCTAATAACTTGAAAACGGGGCGACATATTGAGGTGCTGTTTCCACATTTAGTAACAGGTCGTCAACTACTACACGCTCCAAAAGTATTGACCATCGAGGTCAAAGGTCAAATATTTAAACCAGAAAAACTGGTAAACGGAGCCACATAGTGAGGTGCTGTTTCCATATTTAGTAACAGGTCATCAAGTACTACAAGTTCCAAAACTACTGAACATCGAGGCTAAAGATCAAATATTTAAACCCGAATAACTCAAAAACGGAAGAACTTTTTGAGGTGCTCTTTGAACATTTAGTAATATGTCATCAACTATTACACGCTCCAAAAGTATTGACCATCGAGGTCAAAGGTCAATTTTTAAACCCGAATAACTCATAAACGAAGCAACATATTGAGGTGCTGTTTCCACATTTAGTAATAGGTCATTAAGTGCTATGTGTTCCAAAAGCACTGTTCATCGAGGTCAAAGGTCAAAATTTTAAACCCGAATAATTCGTAAACAGAACGACGGATAAATTTATGTGACCTATTCAATTTTGTACCAATCAGAAAAAGCGAAGAGGGTCCATTTTAACTATCTCAGAATTTCTGTAGCTTTTGTACTACTCCAATAAACTAAAGCCTAAATTTGGGTGTTCTTTTTTATTTCATTTTGTACCATTTAAATAAACAAAGGAAGAAATTTGTACTTGGAATAGGAATAGGACCAGAGAAAGCGAAAAAGGACTATTTTAACTAGCAGAGAATTTATGTACCATTTTGTGCCATTTAAAGAAATGAATAAATAAATTCTGGGGTCCTATTTCCTTTTGTACCAAGCAAAAAAAACAGAAGAATGAATAAATTTCGTTGGTTTCTTTACTTTTGTATTAACGAGAAAAAAAGCGAAGAAGGTCCTTTTTAACTATCTCAGAATTTATGTACCTTTTGCATTACTCAAATAAATTTGTATTTACCAGAAAAGTGAAAAAGAGCCATTTTAACTAGCTCATTATTTTATCTTTTTCTACCATTTAAACAAGAATAAATTTATACTAACCAGAAAAGGCGAAAAAGGATCATTTTAACTAACTCAGCAATTTATACCCTTTTATGTTATTCAAATAAACGAAGGAATAAATTTGAGTGCTCTATTTTATTTTTGAACCAATCAGAAGAGAAGCAAATAAGGTCCATTTTAACTAGCTCAGCATTTTGTGCCATTCAAAGAGATGAATAAATAAATTCGGGTGTTCTATTTTCTTTAGTACCAACGAGAAGGAAGCGAAGAAGGATCATTTTTGAATGACTTAGAATTTTAAATCTTTTGTATTATTTAAACAAACGAAGTGATAAATTTGTGTGACCTATTTAGTTTTGTACTAAACAGAAATACCATTTTAACTGACTAATATTTTTTGCACTACACAAATAAACAGAGGAATGAATTTTTACTAGCCAGAAAAAGCGAAGAAAGACCATTTTAAATAGCTGAGGATTGTATACCTTTTTGTACTATGTAAACAAACGAAGGGATAAATTTGTGTAGCCTATTCAATCTTGAACCAAGAAGAAAAAATGAAGAATTGTCATTTTAACTAGCTCAGCAAGTTATACCTTTTTGTGCTACCCTAAGAAACGTAGCAATAAATTTGAGTGGCTTATTTACTTTTGTATCAGCGGTAAAAAAGCAAAGAAGGATCATTTTAACTAGCTCAGTATTTTATACGTTTTGTACTACACAAATAAACTAAGGAATAAAATTTGAGTGGCGTATTTACTTTTGTACCAACGAGAAAAGAAACCGAAGGACCAGTTTAACTAGCTGAGTAATTTATATCACTTTGTAATATTTAAATAAACAAAGGAAGAGATTTGTAGAAACAAGAAAAAGCGAAGAAGAACCATTTTAGCTAACTCAGCATTTTATATCTTTTTGTGCTATTCAAATAAACGAAGGAATAGAATTGAGTGGTTTAAGCAAAGAAGGTCCATTTTAACTAGCTCAGCATTTTATACCTTTTTGTGCTATTCAAATAAACAAAAGGTTAAATTTGAGTGTCCTGTTCAATTTTGCACCAAGCAGAAAAAAATTAATGTTGAATAAATTTTGTTCGCTCCTTTACTGTTGTATTAACGATTAAGAAACAAGGACGGTTCATTTTTAAATAGCTTAGTATTTATGTACATTTTGTACTAATTAAATAAACGAAGGAATAAATTTGGGTTGTCTATTTTATTTTTGTACCAGCTAGAAAAAACTAAGGACCATTTTAACTAACTGAGAATTTTGTACCATATTCTACTTCTCAAATAAACGAAGGAATAAATTTAAGTGACCTATTCAACTTTGTACTTACGAGAAATGCCATTTTATCTAACTCAGCATTTTATACGTTTTGTGCTATTCAAATAAACGAAAGAATAAGTTTGTACAAACCAGAAAAAGCGAAGAAGGACCATTTTAATTAACTCCGAATTATATATCATTTTGTAGTACTCAAATAAACGAAGGAATAAATTTGTGTGACCTATTCAGTTTTGTAGCAAGCGGAAGAAGAAAGGAAGTACCATTTTGTACTAATCAAATAAACGAAGGAATAAAATTGGGTGGCCCATTTAGGGTTGTACCGTCCACGAAAAAAACGAAGGCCAATTTTAACTAGCTCAGCATTTTATACCTTTCTGGGGATTTAAATAAACGAAAGAATAGATTTGAGTGGTCTATTTAATTGTGGTGCTAGATTTTGTACATTTTTGTTTCACCCAAAGAAAGGGTCACTTTAAAGTAACATTGCTAAATGAATTTTAATTACCACTCCCATCACTAAGTAAGTCACATAGTTATGTGGTTAATGGACGTGCGTTTAGCGAATTAAGTCTTACATTTAGTATAGTTTGACAAAATAATAAGGGCGAGGCTAAAGTCAAAGTTTCAAGGTCACTAACTACATATTGGAACGTAAGATTTAACCAACCAAAGCTGCCATTGGTTATAGAAGAGAGTTGAGTCATACATTGAATTTTAACCTATTTCTGTATAACACACTCCATAGTAATTAGCGTTATTAAAAGACGAAGACGTACTAAAGAAAACTGATGAAGGACGACGAATCATGACAATAATAAAAAAGAAGAAACAGCATGCTTGTCCATTTTGGATCACAGTGCTGATAGACGATAAGGTAGAAGGAAAACCAGGCCAAAAAGAGATATCAAACTAAAAATCAGCTCGCCAAGGAAGAGAAAAGTTTTCAAAGTTCCATGTTGCCCACCATCTATAAAAAGTGCTGAATTATTAGCTGTGAATAGTTTTATTCAACTCTCAAAACTCTGTGTTGCTGCAAATATTTAGGCTTCTCAATATTAATACACTTTAGACAAAATAATTAAAAAAGAAACGTTACGAATGCGATACCTAACATTTGTATTGTTAGCATAGTGAGGTTCCTAAGGTACAGTTTATTGAGTGCAAATTGGTTTTTATAGAACATAGCGCACCTTACTAGTTTTGAAGGCAAACGACAATTAACATTGTGTTTTAGTGTAATTTCATTAGGCAAAAGCTGCTTATATAATGTATTTCTTTTACATGACTAGAGAGATAAAAAATTATTTAGCAATACTACTTTAAAGTGACTCTTTCTCTGGGTGACACAAAAATATACAAAATCTAGCACCACAAATAAATATACCACTCAAATCTATTCTTTCGTTTATTTGAATACCCCAGAACGATATAAAATGCTGAGCTAGTTAAAATGGGGCTTCTTCGCTTTTTTTCGTGGTTGGTAAAAAACCAAATGGGCCACCCAATTCTATTTCTTCGTTTATTTGATTAGTACAAAATGGTACTTCCTTTCCTTTTCTGGTTGCTACAAAACTGAATAGGTCACAAATTTAATTCTTCGTTTATTTGAGTACTACAAAATGATATAAAATTCGGAGTTAGTTAAAATGGGCCCTCTTCGCTTTTTCTGGTTAGTATAAACTTATCCCTTAGTTTATTTAAATAGTACAAAAAGGTATAAAATGATGAGTTACTTAAAATGGCATTTCTCGTTGGTACAAAATTGAATAGGTCACTCAAATTTATTCCTACGTTTATTTGAGAAGTAGAATATGATACAAAATTCTCAGTTAGTTAAAATGGTTCTTTGTTTTTTCTGGTTGGTACAAAAATAAAATAGACCACCCAAATGTATTTCTTTCTTTATTTGATTAGTACAAACTGTATATAAATACTAAGCTATTTAAAATGGACCGTCTTTGTTTCTTAATCGTTAATACAAAAGTAAAGAAGCCAACAAAATTTATTCAACCTTCAATTTTTTCTGCTTGGTGCAAAGTTGAATAGAACACTCAAATTTAACCTTTCGTTTATTTGAATAGCACGAAAAGGTATAAAATGCTGAGCTAGTTAAAATGGTCCTTCTTCGCTTTTTTACCGTTGATACCAAAGAAAATTTGCCACTCAAATTTATTGCTTCGTTTGCTTGAGTAGCACAAAAAGGTATAACATGCAGAGCTACTTAAAATGACAATTCTTCACTTTTTTCTTCTTGGTTCAAAATTGAATAGGTTACACAAATTCATTCCTCCGTTTGTTTACATAGTACAAAAAGGTATACAATCCTCAGCTATTTAAAATAGTCTTTCTTAGCTTTTTCTGGCTAGTACAAATTCATTCCTCTGTTTATTTGTGTAGCGCAAAAATTATTAGTTAAAATGGTATTTCTGTCTGGTACAAAACTAAATAGGTCACACAAATTTATCACTTCGTTTGTTTAAATATTACAAAAGGTTTAAAATTCTAAGCCAGTCAAAAATGATCCTTCTTCGCTTCCTTCTCGTTGGTACTAAAGGAAATAGAACACCCGGATTTATTTATTCATTTTTTAAATGGCACAAAATGCTGAGCTAGTTAAAATGGACCTTCTTTTCTTCTCTTCTGATTGGTTCAAAAATAAAATAGAGCACTTAAATTTATTCCTTCGTTTATTTGAATAACATAAAAGGGTATAAATTGCTCAGTTAGTTAAAATGATCCTTTTTCGCCTTTTCTGGTTAGTATAAATTTATTCTTGTTTAAATGGTAGAAAAAGATAAAATAATGAGCTAGTTAAAATGGCTCTTTTTCACTTTTCTGGTAAATACAAATTTATTTGAGTAATGCAAAAGGTACATAAATTCTGAGATAGTTAAAAAGGACCTTCTTCGCTTTTTTCTCGTCAATACAAAAGTAAAGAAACCAACGAAATTTATTCATTCTTCTGTTTTTTCTGCTTGGTACAAAAGGAAATAGGACCCCAGAATTTATTTATTCATTTCTTTAAATGGCACAAAATGGTACATAAATTCTCTGCTAGTTAAAATAGTCCTTTTTCACTTTCTCTGGTCAATAAAATTTATTCCTTTGTTTATTTAAATAGTACAAAATAGTATAAGAATGTTACATCCTAATTTATTCTTTAGTTTATTGGAGTAGTACAAAGGCTACAGAAATTCTCAGATAATTGAAATGGACCTTCTTTGCATTTTTCTGATTGGTACAAAATTGAATAGGTCACATAAATTTATCCGTCGTTCTGTTTACGAATTATTCGGGTTTTAAGTTTTGACCTTTGACCTTGATGACCAGTACTTTTGGAACATGTAGTACTTGATGACCTATTACTATCTGTGGAAACAGGACCTCAATATGTTGGTTCGTGTACGAGTTATTCGAGCTTAAATATTTGACCTTTGATCGCTAAAGTCAATACTTTTGGGACATTTAATAATTAATGACCTTTTACTAAATGTGGAAACGGCACCTCAATACGTTACGTTATTTACAAGTTTTTTTACGTTTAAATATTTGACCTTTGACCTTAAAGTCAATAGTTTTGGGACACGTGGTGCTTGATGTCTTATTACGAAATTTGGAAACAGCACCTCAATACTTTGCTCCGTTTATAAGTTATTCGGGTTTAAATATTTAACCTTTATTCTCTATGGTCACTACTTTTGGGACATGTAGTAATTGATGACCTGTTACTAAATGTGGAAACAGCACCTCAATATGTCGCCCCGTTTTCAAGTTATTAGAGTTTAAATATTTTATCTTTGGCCTCGATGTTTAGTACTTTTGGGACATGTAGTGCTAGATGACCTGTTACTAAATGTGCAAACAGCGTCTCAATATGTTGCTTCATTTACGTGTTATCAAGGTTTAAACATTTGACCTTTGACTAGTGCTCTCAAACGTGTCGGGCCAACTTGGGTCGGGTCAGCTTCGAGGCGGGTTGTCGGGTCAGGCTAGTCGGGTCGGGTTGTCGGGTCGGGTCAGTCGGGTCAGTTCACTTTGGTCAACTGAGTTTAGGTTGAGCTTAAACTCGGCTGGATTCGAAAGCTGCTGTTTTTCACTAATTAAAAATAGCAATTTTCAATTGATTTTATAGAAGCCATAAATCTATTATGAACACTTGCAGCTAGTGTTTTTATGGTAAATGCTTATTTTTGTACTTGTGTGTACTTTAATTTTTAAATGTGGAAGATTGATTTTACCAATCGACTGTAATATTAATATCTACGCCAATATGGAGTCTGGATTTAGAACAAAACTAGAAGTTGTTTAACCAAGGCCAAAAGAAGGATTGGGTATGGACGACCAAGCCCAAGCAGGTCCGCGGTGGCGCAGTGGTGGAGAATTCATCTCTGGTGCATGGTGTCCATGGTTCGATCCCAGCTTGTGCTAAGTGGGTTTTGTGGTGGAGAAACGCCGTGTAGTGGGTTTTCTCTGGGTTCTCTTGTTTCCTCCCACTTTCATCATTCCACCATTTCAATCATTTCTCATGGCCACCATGACCCTTAGCCTCGGTGTAGAATAGAGGAACCTTAAACTGAATATTTCATTTTATTTCACCAAACCCAAGAACATCGATACAAGAATAAGATAAAGATTGGACATGCAAGACGAAGTACATACTAATCTTGCTCTTGGCCTTATTTTGGTGAGCACCAAGTAGTGATAAGCGTATTTTCTTGCTTTCCATATAGTATGAAAGACCATAATCAAAATCTCACTTGGTCTTCATTTGTACCGATGAGGCGAACATTCTTGGCTCTTGTATAGCATGAAAGACCACCAAGACTACGAAATGCAGGACCAAGACTTGACTGTGCAAGACAAAAAATAAGATGTAGTATTGATGACCAAGACCCAGGGTGCGAATTATTTGAATTTCATTTGTTGGGCTGATAGTGATGAAATTGTAACCGTCCTCAGTTCGTGGTCCATGTTCGGGCTGTCATTTATTTGTAACCGCCTGGAGTTCAAGTCGCTGTTCGTGGCTCGTGGTACTACCAATAGGTATCTTCCTGATACTTTAACTTACCTGGACAGGACGATGAAGAACCTCTCCAAGAAGGGGTTACAAACTGTTTCCAAATCGCTCGTCGGTCTCAATAATATGAGCATTAGGCGCCGAGAGGTTCGGGTGTCTCGTCTCGAAAACCTCACGGACGATCAGACGGTCATCCAGACCATAACGCACACAAACATCACTCATACAAACAACGAAAACACACTGGATTAAATAACACTATACTTATTTATTAGAACACTAAAAAAAATAGCAAAGAGGAATGGACACAACACTGAACACTGGGTAAATATAATAATTTTCGTCGCTGAAATCACACTTTGCCCTTTTCAGGCAATATAGCCCTTTATATATATATATATGATTATGATTCAGATATCACTGTAAATGCTTCCCTCACACCATTGACACACTTGGGGAATTAGCACTAGGGAAAAGTTGTCTGGATTGTCCCACGATGAATCCAGTTGTTACGCTGAATCGTCCTAAAACGTAGAGGTGATTCTTCAGCAAATTAAACAAGAAATTCTCCAAAGTAGAATACTGCTGTTGGCGGGCGCGTATATAACATTTTAAATGCACAAGGTCTGCGGACCTGGGATTTCACTAGTTGGGGCTAGCCGTAAGAAATCGTCCTTCACCGGCTAAATAGCTTGTACCCCTTCACAATAAGTCGTATCTAAAGCTCGACGCGATGCGCGTAGTTACGGCTTCCAGACCTGGAGTCAAACTCCTCGAGCACCCATGCTCAAGGTACGGGTTGCAATGGTCAACAGAAAAGTGTTGGCAGTTCATTTCGGAAATCAGTCAGTTAACTCACCTGTATGCACATACAAACAGAATACGGAAAATAATTTATGTCAATTTTAGTTAACTGCCTATAATGCACTAGACACGGCGATAACACTGGCGTGAGAAAGTACAGATAACGAACTGCGAAAATTGTGAGGATGGTGCCACTTTGGTTGCTGAACATCTTGTCAGCCCGTATTTCTCTAATCTATTATAATGTTTCCATAAGCGATTAAAGAAAACACTTAATTCAGTTCCAAATAACTGCAGAATATATACTGTGTATATAATGAGTCAGGGAGAAACACTGAAATGGTTAGTCACAAACTGAAATGTTCTCAGCAAAAGCAATGTTTTAAATATATATATGAAAAAACGATGAAAGACTTCTTTGTCCAATTGTGTGGGAAAGAAGCAATTCCCACCAAAGAAAGAACTTATGTGCGTTGCAGAATAAAGTACAAATTGAAAATAATAATCACTGTCTTTACGAAATATACAGAGTGTCCACAAAAAATCCTTCTATAACCTGGTAGCGGTTATAAAATAAAATTAGTACTTTATAATTAATTATTATACTGTATTTTTAAATTTTAAATTACAAAATTCATATTATGTATCTTCTTACTTGCAACTATATATACTGTAAAATACGTTTTAATTACCGAGAAAGAAAAATCAAAGTGGCGCGGGTCCCGGAATAATAAGAACCTATTTTGGAATGAAAGCTGAGGGGTTGGAAAAAATCACAGGTGTTCTCCCGTTTCCTCAACCATTATCATTGTAGTTAAACGATTTCCTTTTGTCTCCGCCAAGAGACTCTTGCTACTGCCTTCCGAGAAGACCCCCTGCCGTCCGAGCAGGTGAGAACACTAACCTTGAATAAGAATTTCGTCACATAGAACTAAAACAAGAAAAAAATAAATTTCTCTCACGTCGGACATTGGCATCGGTTATAAAAAGAAATATCCAAACCTCAAAAGTGCCAAATATTCATTAAGATGCATATACAAATCCCCCGCTTGATCTAGCTAGTGGTTAACGTGTAAGACTTCGGTACACGTGGTCCGGGTTTAATTCCCAATATGAGTGCATTTTGGCGTTCACCCAGTGTCGTGACCATAGTGCTCTCAAACGGGTCGGTTATTCGGGTTTGGTTGTAGGGTCAGGTCGGGTCGGGTCGGTCTTCAACCCGACATGTTGAGAGCACTACCTTTGACCTCGATAGTCGGTACTTTTGGGACATGTGTAGTTGATGATCTATTACTAAATTTGGAAACAGCACCTCAATATGTGACTTCGTTTAAGATTTATTCGGGTTTAAATTTTTTACTTTCTAGACGAATGCTTGGGTAATTTCTGCTATGTTACATAGGTGTTGATAGAAGGGAACGAGTACATTCCTGCTATGGGTTCATATTCTTTGCTGTATTAAATAGGGGTTGTAATCTGTGCTATGTTAAATAGTGGTTAAAAATAGGCCATACTCTTTTATACATAGAGGGTTGCAAAAATAGGTATTCGTAATCTCTGTGTAATTTGTCCTGTGTTAAAATAGGGGTTGAAAAAAGTGTTCATAAAAGAGAACGAGTGCATCCCTAAAAATGTGTAATAAAAACAGTGTACCATACCTGGTCAAATTTCTGGTATATTAAATAGGGTTGGAAAATGTACCCATAGTCTAATGCTATGTAGCCTTCCTTGTGTAATATCTACTATGTTATAGTAAAATCGTTCAAATCATCCCCAGGCGGCTACAAAGGAAGCAGAACACCATTGAAGGAAACCGCATGTTTCTTTGTTACATGGGAGGGATAATTCAACATGTTCTTCCAGTTGAGGGTGGCCTGCAAGTTGACCTGCTAAGAAAGAAAGCGATGTTGCAATTTTCACCCTCTTGATTACTGATTCTTCAGTAGTCTTCGCAGAAAGATTTATCTAGTTTTTCTTTACTTTGGTTTTCAGTGCATTCTCCTCCTTCCATTCCCTTTAGCTTGAAGGGCATAATTGTGGGACGTTAAACTGAAATATTTCATTTAATTTGAATTCAATTTGGATATGTTGTAATGAAGAGAAAAAAGAAATCAATCATTAGTTTCATGATATGTGCTTATATTACTCTTAAATATAGCATATTGTTAATATTATATAACTTACATAACGATAACGCTTGTACGAACCAAACATGTTAAGTGGTTCGCCCCTGTCCTTCCCCCCTCCTCCGCAAGGCAGTGCCGCAAAAGCCCGATGAGAGAAAAATACATTCTACTTTGCCACTTCCAGAAGTCCGTCCTTGACCGCCCCTGTGCATAATATTATACTGAATTCTTTTAGTGATTGTTGTGTTTTATTATTATTATTATTATTATTATTATTATTATTATTATTATTATTATTATATAATGTATACATTGATAATAAAAGTTTAGCGATGGCAACAACGTATTACTTCGACACCGAACATGTGCTGTTTATGGCTTATTTGGAGTGTTATTTATGAGGGCGGTTAGGGTAAATTCTCTGCTTGAGTACAAAGGAAGCCGGTTGGGGACCAATAGAACGTCTCGACTATATATAAGGTTTGCGGTATGCCATAGATGCGTTTGTAGTCTTTGCTATGTTACGTAGGAGTCCTGCTAAAATATGCGTTCGTAGTCTCTGTATTCACATTGTTAAGTATTCTATGCTATGTTACATAGGGCTTGATAAAAGGGAACGAGTACACCCACGTTATTCTCTTGTATGGTAGTAGAATTTGCTAAGTTACATAGGAGTGCTGCTAAAATATGCGTTCGTAGTCTCTGTGTTCATTGTCTTATGTAATTTTTACTATGTTAAAATAGGGGTGGAAGAAATTAATCAAACTCTTTTATTAAGTCTGCTACATCTTCGTAGTCTTATGTAAGTTCTGCTATGTTACATACGGATTGAAAAATGTGTTCATAGTATTTTATTAGCTCTGCTATGTTCGTAGTCTCTGTGTAATATTTGATTGGATCATGTGTTCATTGCCTTATGTAATTTGTGCTATGTTAAAATAGGGGTTGAAAAAAGAGAATGAATACACCCTCATTATTGTCTGTTATGTTAGTAGCCTTTACTGTGATACATAGTTGTTGGAAAATGAATTCATTGTCTGCTATGTTGATAGTTTTATGTAATTTCTGCTATGTTAAAATAGGGGTTGAAAAAGTACTCATAAAAGGGAACGAGTACACCCATAAAAACTGGTCGTAAAAGGGAACGAATACACCCTAAAATGGGGTCATAAAAGAGAACGACTTTTCGGGGTGTTCGATTTTCCATGGTTGAATGATATGGGTCATGACGTATAGTGCGACACAGGAAAATTGAGTCCTTGATCTAAGTAGGCCTAGCCCCTGAAAAAAGAGTCATTTTTCAGCTACCGGGTTTCAGGTGCCACCCACCTACTTACGGCTTCAGTAAGTTTTTGTACTTTTTATGGAAATCGAACACCATCTTCTTGAAAGAACAGGAATCGAGTCTCTTCTCCAAATTTCCTCTAATTTCACAGCAGTAGCTTCTGAGATTTCACTAAAAGTTGGTTCCTTTTTTCGTATTTTCTTGGTGAAACGCAGGAATTCACAGTGTTTCGCGACATCTCCGTAAGTTGGTAGTATGTTTTCATTCAACTCAGAAGGCGAACCAAACATAGGGCAGACAGCAGTAGCTCTAGTTGTAATTGCAGACGATGGGCCTGCCATGCATGAACAGAATAATAAGACTACCACAAAGACACAAGCAAATTTCCTCATTAATAGGAGCAGTCGCAATACAAACAATTCTTTAATCGTTCCCACTAAAATTGTGGTTACTAAGTAAAATCGCTCACCACACCTTCATGTTATTGACAATCATGTACCCATTTAAGTTTTGAAGGAAAAATAGTATTAATAGTGGGTCTTTTCTTTTTATCATTTTTCTTTCTTTTCTGACTGCCTCCTTATGTGACTATTGTTTGCTTTTGTCCTTAGCTTACTATATTTCAGTTACTGACTATTTATCTTGTAATATTTTTCTTCCTTGAATCTAGAACAGAATACAAAATTATTATTCCCAACACTGCCATCTATATTTCTTCTGATAATCCTCTTACAACAAAAGAAAGATGTAAGCACAGAATAAGTTATACCTGAAAACATGTTTCCTGAAGAAATATTTCTCCTCCACCAATATTATATCTTAAAACGAAATTTGACATTGAAAAAAGAGAGAAATTTGGCAATTTTCAAGGTCGTTGGGGAGGCAGAAGTAATGGCGGAGCCAAGGGAGGGAATGGGGGGCCTGGCCCCCTTGCTCGAATTCTTGGCCTCCCTAATGACCCCACACACAGGCTGATACGTTATAGGTCAACAAACATTGAGTTGGTAGTGGCCACAAATGAAACTACTCCCGAAACATCTCTCGACAATAGAGTTACCAACTGCAGAATACCGTATGTTGCAATAGTCTGCGTTCCAAGTATTAAAGAGCTCCACGTTTGTTTTTGTTTGTAGTACAGTAAAGTCTAATTCATCAAACTCTGTAAGGTGCATTCATTGACCTGACCATCTGAACGTTCGTTTTAACCTCTGTCTCTTATCTGGTTTTCTTCTTTGTTTTCGACAAAGAACCAGAAAAAAAGTAAAATCAGTCGGCATTCTCGTTCGCTTCGATGTTGAAAGTCATACTAAAATAAGAGATGCTTACTTACAAATAGCATGCGCCGTAGTAAAATATTACACTGGTTGCGGCAGTAATGTTATTTTAAGTAAAAGTGGCAGTTACTCCCGTGACCAGGTTGTATCACCTCGTTATCTGATGTTTAGTAATCAGAGGGATACTAGTCCACAGATATTCCATTCAGTAAGATCAGTCAGTGAATACCCACTTCTATCACAGATTTATATTTGTTCTTTGTCAAAATGTGCATTTCTGAGAAAATTACATTGTAGGAATTATGCAGAACAGTAAATCAATGGTGACATGAATTTTCAATAGGATATACTAATTAATACCCCTCTTTCAAATGTAATCTCAAAACTAACAATATTAATTTAGCATCGACTATAGGATAGTAACGTTAAGTTACTTCAACTATATTTGAATTTATTTTAAGGGCTCAAGGGATCTGTGGACTTAAGGGATAAAAATGAGAGAAATCAGTCAATAGGACCATACAAATTTCCCTCGTGACACAGAGGAAGAATCTTGGTAAATTCCTCAGTCGAAATATTTACCCAGGAGGGATCCATCACACGATCTTCCTAATGTTCTACCACTGAGCTTTGGCCATTCGATGTGGGTATGAAGTGTTTGTGTATTTGAATTCACGTCAAATTAAAAAAAAAAAACTAATGAAGGTAAACAAACGAAAGAAAAGGGCCAATATACTTCTTTTGCTGTAAGGAGTTAGCATTAAAATGTCTGTTCTGACACTGTTTATATTAGGGAAAGAAAAACATTTTCTCTTTTTGCTTCAAAGTGTGTTCACTTTATCATTTTAATGAATTAAAGGCAAATTCATTTCTCAGTTTTAGAGTTTAAGGGTAAAAGTAACCAAAAATAATTGGACTACGGCCACATCAAAACAAGAGGCTGCAACGGAGCACTTGCCCCGGCGCCACCAAACTAATCTGTTTGATTATTGGTGTAGATGCCCTGGCGCCAAATGTCTAGTTTCGTCACTGATTAGGCTACCATATTTCCAGAGTGTGAAATCGGAACATTTTTCTGAAATATTAAGGATACATGATAATTATTGACGATTTACTTTAAAGTGAAACTTAAGCTTCACGAGCAAGGCTTAAAATTTAAAGTGGGCTGGGACGGCAAATCAGTGTCCTGTTAGAGTTCAGGTCCTGTTTCTGTGCGACGTTTGTCTCTTAAGAACATTTGTCCTTGTCCATCACTTTTTACTTTATTATTATTATTATTATTATTATTATTATTATTATTATTATTATTATTATTATTATTATTATTAATACAGTTTATATACCAAACAACTATTTATATTCTTATGTAGTATGAAACCAAATCTGGAACTTGTGATATTTATTTACTTCCATCATTCCATCCGGCAAATTAGTGTAATTTGTACAAGAGAGACTGTTTTCGCGCTGGTAAAATTTGAGAAGATGCTGTCATGCTATAACTTTGAGGTTCGCCTTATCTCAAGTAGATGCAGGCACGTCGGAAGGTTTCATTCTTGTAGATTCACTAGTTCAAACGCTGTCGAAGATGAGATCTGGAGAACGACTCTCAACGAAAAAGATTCGAACAAATTTATGAAGAATGTTTGTAGATAATGCAAAGAAAGTGGTCTTGAAATTCCAGAGCCGGAAACAGATAAACTATATGAGTTCCTCGTGGAAACGTACTAGACATTCATAATCGAAATATCACAAATTCATTTTGGAGGAATCTCTTTCTTCATTGGAGGCAGAAAACGAATGTTCTAAAGATAATATACTAAGAGATATTTTTCTGCCTACTATTGGTAAGGCAATCACAGATGGATAACTGCTTTGCATCATAAAATCATTACATCAATCATCACTCTACATTCAAAGAGTGAAAACTTTCTAAATTACAACATTGTGGAGCCTATGGTCCAGCATTGTGAAAGTGATCTGGAAATATTCAAATGTGAACTCAAAATCCTCCGAAACACAATTAGAAAGAAAACCAAAGACGAGAGAAGACCAAAGTTGATTTTTTGATCAATTTCATTGATCTTTTTGTGTCTACAAAAATGCACTCTTATGGGGCGTTTACACTTGGTCGATTTAGTCGCACGACTAAATCGACTCGCTGCATTTACCAGTAAATCGAAGCAACCAGGCCGAATCAGATCGATGGATGTCTTAAATTATTTCAACCACAGAAAATAGAACGTCTTTCAATTCAGTTGCAATTTGATTAGTCTCCTTCGATCAACAAGCGATCAAGTTGAAGTCCCGTTTACACGGTCGATTAAGTTGAAAGTGACGTCAATTCAACTGAATCGAACGCAAATCGACTAAGTGTAAACGCCCCATTAGAAACCTATAAGCTAAATGTCACCTCTGTCACTATACCAGTTTCTAGTGCTACATGTGAGAGGTCATTTTCATGTTTGAAAAGATTAAAGGCAATTCAATGACTGATGATACGGTAAAAAGCTTAGGATTGTTTTATATTGAGGAAAATTGCTAAACCGTTAGATCTGGAAGAAGTTCTTGATTTGATGAGTTTGCTGCTGCTCACAAGAATAGAAAGATCCTCTTTTAAGTAGAGGCATGAAAATATGTTATTTTCTTTACCTGTAAAAGTGTATTTCTCTGCTTCCACTTAAATTAACCAGCCACACATATTTTAAACGACGTGATAAAATAACTACTTACTTATAGGCCCTATTAGAAATCATTTGTATTAACGTATCCTGGTTGTTTGAAATAGTAAATTCTTACATTTTCACTTTAAAAGAGAAATCATGAACAACAAAGATGAAAACATTCGTGTGTGTGTGTGTGTGTGTGTGTGTGTGTGTGTGAATAAAATTTTTCATTCATTGGAGATGGCCCCTCCAGACAAAAATTCTAGCTGCGCTACTGAGAAGATATTTTCTGATTTCGATGAAATTTTTTGCAGATTATGTAAAAGCCGAATTACAACTTTTGCACACTAGCCGATTTCAAATTTGTTAAATTCGATTTTCTAAAAATTATAGTAAAAATGTAAAAAAAAAAAAAATCGATTTTTGCCAATTTTCAAGGTCGTTGGGAAGGCAGAAGATATCTGATTTTGATGAAATGTTTTGTGGCTTTTGTAGGGATCGAATGACAACTTTTGCACACTAGCCAATTTCAAAATCCCGAAATTCGATTTTTTCACTCTACTCTACTACTTATACTATGGATCCGTATAGTAAAAGTGTGCATTTTAATGTTTTTACTGCTTTTTTGTACGTATGAAACTGGAGGCGAAACACTAAACTTGACCCCAACTTTCTGTTTTGAAGTTACCGAATTTAATTTTCGGGAGATCGGGATTTCAATGAGGCAAGAGGTTATCAAAGAAGAAGAAAAAGATTTATATCTAATTAAATAAAAAAGATATCCTGCTTAACACCTGAGCATCGAAGAAATATGAGACTATCGGTGGGCGTAATTGCCTAGTCATTTGATTGGAATGTTTACATAAAAGCCCTATATGGGTATTCCAGGTAATTGGTAATTAAATTAATTATTTTGTTAGTATCGAGGTAGCTTAACTTTTTAGTTAGATACTTCCGTGTAGTGAGAATATTGGAACCTGTTAAAACATTACGCTTTGTGGTGGAAACAATATAGCTTTACGTTATTTTCCGTGCAGATGATGAATAGTTCGTCAATTTAATAAAGTACTGTTCTTTCATTTTTATGGCTCTAAACGATACCATAGGACGTTCCGTAGTGTTATTATTCTGGCACATTCCGAAACTATTGCGTACAAATTGATAATATGCTTGCAAACCGGTGTGCCTTGGAAATGATTACATATTCTATTACCGGTCCCAAATATTTGGTGCTGGTCAAGTTTAGGCACATTATATTTTGCACAATATACAGGTAAAAATCAATAGTCTGCATGGAAAGGTTTGATTAGAAGGAGTATATGGTTATCTTTACAATACCCGACGAGAAATTACACTCTTGATTTTAACAAAATAGGTCCACACTTCCCTAACTTTAAACTAATCCGACCCTACCCTTTTCCACTATACCTTTTCAAAGCGGTTTTATTTATCGGTGAACAACTGGAGGATCAGTTTTGTAATGTTTACCCGGAACAAATTTCTGTCGGGGTTAGAACAATATATATATATATATATAAATTCTTAGATGTGTTTCCATGTGTAGGGTTACTAGTGTAACAATACAACAAATGCTTTAAAATGGTTAAAATATGTGAGTGTATATACAAGATGACTGTATTAGTTACCGGTATGTTTTATTTTTCGCCAGCGGAATATTTCTGTACAATGTACAAAAGCTGTATTTTATGTTTACAAGTATAGTAGTACTATTGTGAAAGCATTACAAGTGCTATAGTAACTCGCATCACAGCGAAAAACCATATGGGTCACAAATTCTGCTTACCCGTGTACACACCGTCGCTGATGCGCCTGCTCTTTAGGACGCACCTTCGTGGGACCACTAGCTCCGTTTTGGCATGACACGATTATATAGCGAATGTGCATTTTCTGGCCACCTAGGACAAATTGGTTTGTGTGTTTTATACTAGAAATAGTATATGTGTCGACACTGTATTTATACGCAAATCATGAGAGAATTCTGCTTTTTCAGAAATTATTTGTGGTGGCCCCCTTAAATTTCATCTACGCTAAGGGAGTTTTATTATATCGCTGACGGTAATCTTTTGGAGGATGATAAGGAGGAAATTAGTGAAAGGATTATAATCTTTCAACAATTATTTTGTATAACGCCTAATGTTGATCTGTGTGTGATATTCTATTATGTACGGTGCAGATTTACTGTACGGATCCACATATTTGTAAAATTTATAGAACAAGTTTGTAATAATATTTTATAGACCATGTGTAAATATAGGAAACACGTTGTGTTTTTAGCTGTGAGATGCGTGTCTCTAGAAACGTATTAATGAAAATTTAAAGGTCTGTTTAGTATGGATTTTGTTTGTTTGTTTTTGAGTTTAACCTCCCGTTCAGCAGCGAGGCTATATGAGACGTAGACCTACTGATTAACGTGGAATCCGACCCACATGAGCTCCCGCCGGTGTTTAGTATGCATTTGTCATTAAGAATAGTATACAAAGTGTTGTGAAGTACCTGACGTCAGTATGTTTTGTCATGGCAGGTAACCTTAGAAGTGTTCGGGAGTTGGGGTGTCCACATATTTGTGATTTTTACGTTATGGGTGCGCGGAAAAAATGGCAGGGTCATTTTTAGAGCGTTAAAGATGGCAGGATGGGAAAACAATAAGAAAACATGCAACATATACACGTAAGAAAGCATTTTCATAAGGCATTTAGCCGGCTGTCCTTTCTGAAGTACCGTTTTGTTTATTACAATAGCATCTCGATTATTTACTCAGTTATATGTAATAAGGGCCCCGTAGGAGAAATAGTTATAACGGTTGCTTATGTATTGCTTCAACGGTTGTATGTGACTTTGAGGTAACAGTTTACAACACAGTTCGAAATAAGCTTGGACATGATGTTTCTATGCAATTATGTTTCTTACATCTACGACAAAATACTTATCGTAAAATTCTATATTCTGCAACTAAATTGATTCGCTGGCCTTTCTTCCATGTGAAGATGTCTTGCAAGACATGGAATACTAAAAAAAAAAAAAAAAAAAAAAAAAAAAAAAAAAAAAAAAAAAAAAAAAAAAAAAAAAATGCAGAAGAGCTCATTCAATATATGTATCCGGTTCATACAGGAGATTAGGAAGTGAAGAAACTCGGAGAGTAGGACGCATTCCGCCACGGTTTCTTCCACAAAATTGGAATGTGCATCAGTGTACTCTTGGAGAGAACTCACTCACAGATAATTTATGCGAGGGTTGGAACAATAAGTTTTCCCGACTTACTGGGTACAACCACACAACAATATGTAAGTTGGTTGAGTGCCTGCAACAGGACTGCGGAGCAGTGATCCTGTAGTATGAAAGGGGGCAAGTGCCGAAAAAGAAGCCAAAGCGAGTGTATGTTGATTTGCAGAACAGGCTGAGGAATTTGTGTTTAGATGACATTGACTTGAAGACTTCTTACGTACAGTCGCTCACAATTGAGATTTTAAACATGACAGAGTACAAGGTGGTTATTGTTGTTGTATGTACGAGTAATTTACGAGGCTATAGTACAACGAAGCTAACTGTGGATTTGCATTATACGAAATTAGACAATACAAAATTCTATAGACCCAAATAGTGTAGTTATTATTGTTGCATATAAGTTATTCTGCATATAGTATTGGGAATTTGACTACGCGATTTACATTATAAAAAAATAACTTATTTTGTTTACTGTTGTTTCACGTAAATTATGTTATGTATACAGTAAACATCGATCCAGGAATAATAGAAAATGAAATAAAAGTACCAGAATATTCGTTTGACAATTTGTATAGCATAATGTTTTTTTTTTTTTCGAATATTCCAGTATTAATAATTTGTCTACAAGGCTAGAAATTCTTCAACTATTACATGCAGGAGGTAATTGGAGTTAAATATTTGAAAATGTTATCTTACGTGTGTATGCTACGTACAACGTATTTACATATTGTTTTTCCTTTCTGCCATTTTTCCTTCCTGCTGTTTTTTCCGCCTGGCATTTCTTCAGCCTGCCATTTTTACAGTGAATGGTAATATGTATTGTGAGTTCTAGGCGATTAAATCGTTGTTTACTAATTACTAGCAATGACACATTTGGTAAGGGGATTAGAATGGGGGGTGTCTTTTGGACTGAAGCGTGTCTCCCGAAATTACGGAATTTCTAAAATAAACGAAATATTAGTTATGCCTTTACTTTAAAATTCAAGCTCTTCCCAAATAACAAGCAAATAAAAATTAAGAGACTTTTACAAAAACCAAACATTAATCAGAGAAACCCCTCCGAAATACTTTTCTAAATTCGCCACTGATTATCAGTAAAAATGATCTTCAAGATTAGTGTATCCGGAAGATTATTGCTGAATATACAAACGAAACGAACTATTAGTTATATCTGTACTTATAAATTTGAAAGGGCCGCTGTGGCACAGTAGTAGAGCGTTCACCACTTGTGCATGGGGGTCCTTGGTTCGATCCCAGCTCGTGCCAAGTACACTTTGTGGTGGACAAACACCGTATGCGTGGGTTTTTTCGGGGTTCTGCCGCTTCCTCCCACTGTCTTCATTCCACCATTTCTTTCATTTCTCATCATCACCATTTTCTTTATCCTAGCCGCCATAAATGTGGGATTTCATTTCGTTTTTCATAAACTCCAAGCTCCTCAAAAATAAAAATTAGGGATTTTTGGAAAAACAAATAAAAATCAGAGATACCCCTCCCAAAATACTTTTCACGAGGTCCTGCTTTCGATTATTAGTAGAAGAGCACTGAAAACATTACTTTAAACTGTAAGTAGCATTGAAAAGGGACGCTAAACTTCAATGAATGAAGTTTTAAAAAATCTGGTCATGTACACGTACACAACCATTCGCTTTTCCAATATTTGGAAAGCTATTTTACTCTTTCCTTATTTATTTTTTTCATTTACAAACAATTCATTCAGATCCGCCGTGTTTCACATACACAGTCAGTGTATTTTCACCGTTTACACATCCTTGATTTTCGCAAGAGAGCTGGGAGGGTTCCAAGTTGCTGTATAGTGAAGTAGATCGACAAGGAAGAAATGACGTGGGGGTTGTTCATTCTAGTGATCTGAAAAATAGTGTGGAAAATGTGAGTAGAAGAAACGACAGACTGATGATATCGAAGTATGCAGGGAAAAACAATCAATGTAGTATGCGCGTATGCTCCACGAGTGACAAGGAACTCCGCTTCATCCCGATAGAGGAAAGAGTCATTGTGTGTGGTGATTTGAATGGGATTATCGATAGAAACTTGGAAGGGATTTGGTGTAGGAGAAAGCATGATATACTTTGCGACGGCATTCGATTTGCCAATTTGCAATACATATTTTCAGAAGAGAAAGGAGCAGCTCGTGACTTACAAAGAGTAGTAGAAAAGGAAGTCAAATCGATTACATTTTATGCTGAAGACAATATCTCAAGCAAATTAAAAGCTACAACGTGATAAACAATAAACAGTAGAAACGTGGCCCGGTAAACTAGAATGGTGAAGGTAGAGTTTAATGATGAGTTGAGTTGAGTTTGGGTTTAACGTCCCGTTCAGCAGCGAGGCTATATGAGACGTGGACCTACTGATTAACGTGGAATCCGAACCACATGAGCTCCCGCCGGGAATCGAATCCGGGTCTCTCACGCCAAAGGCGCGTACGCTAACCACTTAGCCACGGAGGAGCTCCATAAGGTAGAGTTTAAGTTCGCAAGTTTAACAATAGGATGCCGCGAAATGGAGAGCCGAAAATTTGATAATGGAGACCGGAAGAGGTAAAATTAGGGAGATAGGTCAAAGAAAGTATTATGGAAAGAGTAAATCTGCAAGAAGAGGATGCACAAAAATGATGAAGCATAAAGAGTAGAAACATAGTAGTGGCCGCAGAAAAGACTTTGGGTAGAACTTCAGGAAAGTGTCAGGAAACTTCAGGGAAAAAAAAAATTGTTGGAACGAGTAAGTGAAAGAATTATTAAGGCAAAGAGAGAAGCAAAGAAGCAGTGAGATGCTTCTAAAACAGTAGAGGATAAATATAGCTTCCAGGCGATTGAAGAGGGCAGTGGCCAGAACAGAAGTGGAAGCCTGGGATGAAATGTATGACAAACTCTAAACAGCAGGGTGGGGTGAGGGTTGCGGTGAAGAACTTATACAGGTTAGCAAAAAATAGAAACAGAATAACAAAAACAAACTGTTTCGTATTAGAATTATATGGGCGCATAGGAGGATGATCCAAATTAATAAAAAATTGGTTACTTACCAATGAATCCTCCCTTGGAAAGTTTAAATACTTTTTTGAGGTTTCAGAACTCACAGCTGGTTCCTTCCTTAGTGGCGAGGTGAAAAGGAGTAAAACAAGAAATACATACAACTAAATAAAAGTAACGTGCAGAGTAGATCGTGAGGTAAGCAGAGCGAAGTGCAAAAGGATTGGACTGAATTAAAGAAAGCGCGGTGTCTATGTTCCGTCACAATTGCCAGATTCAAAGTAGGCATCATTACAAACCTGCATTGAACCTTGATACTGGCAGCATTGATAGAGCTTGGGTACCTACCTTTGATGCCTACTTTGAATCTGCCAATAGTGACGTAACGTAGACACCGCGCTTTCTCTAATTCAGTGCACTCCTTCTGCACTTCGCTCTGCTAACCTCAGGATCTACTCTGTACGTTACTTTTATTTAGTGGTATGCATTCCTTGTTTTAGTCCTTTTGTCTCCTTTCCGTTTATAATCCGTTTCACCTTGCCACTGAGGAAGGAACCAGCTGTGAGTTCCGAAATGTGTAAAAAGTGTTTAGGCTTTCCAAGGGAGGATTCATTGGTAAGTAGCCAATTTTTTGTTAATTCGGTTCATATTAGCTTTAGCATCTCAAATAACTCGAACTAGAAATGCAACTCATTGAGCAAAGCAACGTTTTATTTTAAAATAATAGCTGTGTGACAGTTTCGCCAACTAACTGAACATATTGGCTTCATTAGACACCAGAAACAAGTGGAAGTTGCATCTAAATATAACAGGATCCCAGAAACTGGTTCTTAATGTTGATTGGCTGATCAGAACGGTCTCAGCCAATCATAACAAGAGTTGGTAAAAGTAAAACTAAACATCATAAATCCCTTTCCCTCCGTGGTCCGGTAGAAAACTAAGCTACAGCGAATGAATTGAAATGCAGGACTTAAAATTGATGAACAGTGGGGCAAGATATTGAAAAGATTTAATTTTTTATGATATATATACCAGAATCGAACACAAGTCTTCAGCTTGCTGCATTAATTTCGTTAGATACATTTCCTCCAGAATAGCCACACAAATATTCAGTAATTTAGTGTGTATAAATATGAAGAGTCGTGATGACTTTGGTAAAATTCGTTGCTATGGAGGGGGAGTATGCACAAAAGTGGGGCAATCTTCCATTTTCAAGCGCGAAGAAATGATTTAGGATTGACTTTGAAGAAGTCACTTCTGGAGGCCCAAAAATTTTTGTTAATAATCCTTGTTAATTGATATGCATCTTATGGTTTAAAAACGGTATTTAGGAAGAGTTCGAGACTGCTAACCTTTTTTCCCTAACGACTTGAGTTGATTAATACCTTTCGTGGAAGATGAAGCGAATTAGTGGTTTCGACTGGGAAAATTTGTTTGAGGAGAGAGCGTTAGTGCCTTTTTTAAATTCGATTTTTAGTCTGTGAGTATCCTAAAAGAAAAAGTTTGTATAACTTCCAAATATTTTTTGTTAATTCTGTCTCTGTGCGAACAACAAGCACTTTGCTAACAGCTTAAAGACGGAAATCGCGCTCTGCCGAATTTATGTGTACAGATAAATTCTGTTCCTATTGTATTTTTGACTTGAAGAAAGAGCTAGTATAGAATTTTAAAATACTGCCTTGACCTAATTTGAATTGAAACGTCAATAATCTAACATGGATAATTGAATTAGTATAATTAGTGGTAGATGCTGTAGGATACATGATAAATAACCCAAAAAATAGAATCTTACCCTGTATCACGAAGTAGTTTTTTTTTTTAATTCAGACAGTTTCAATGTGCGCTGACACCTTTGACGATGACTTCTGGAAATTGCTAAACTAAACTCTTGTGTAAAGCCTCTTGACTACATGTGAAACCTATCTATAATAATAATAATGTTATTGTAATTTATAGTAAGTTATAGTAATAATAATGTTGTTATTATAATAATAATGTTGGTATATGTTAGAGAAGACGTTAAAGTGAAAATACTAGATCAATCCCCCAGTTTATATTCCGCTTCTGCAGAATACCTCATGCTCGATCTGAATATACAAAATAAACATATTCTATTGATCTCCGTTTATCGCCCACCTAATACAAACTTTGAAAATTTTGAAGAAGCCATCTCCCAAGTTATCCCCCAGTACAGTAACATCATAATTATGGGAGACATGAACTATGATCTTTTGACGTCTAAATCCGAGGTGCTGCGATATAAAAGCTATATTAATTCTCTAAATCTTTCTTTTTGTACGTTACAGCCTACTCATAGAACTGAGACGAACGAATCGTTAATTGACCATATAATAGTCTCCGATACTTGTAAAGTAACAAATGTAGGTCAAGTATCCGTGCCAGGTATAAGCCGACATGACCTTCTTTATCTAACTTATAACATAAAATGTCCAAAATACGTTCCGCAAGTGGTAATAAAAGGAACCTAAAACAAATAAATGACAACGCGTTATACGAAGACACAAATCTCGTGCCGTGGTACTTAGTTTACTGTGCTCCCACTCTGGATCAAAAAGTAACACTTTTTAATAGTTTTGTGCAGCAATTATATAATAAGCATGCCCCTTTGAGAAGGAAAAGAGTGCGTAGACCCCCCAATCCTTGGATTAACGATGATATACTCGCGCTCATGGCTCTTCGAGACTCTGCTCACAGACGTTACAGAGCGGCTTTAAAACAAAAATCAAATATCTCATTAATGCAGGAAGAATATAGAAAATTACGAAACCGTTGTAATCAAGAAGTTTGTAAGGCGAAAATCGAATTTGCTAGAAGTCTCCTGAGCCATACGACCCAACCACGAGAGCTATGGCAAAAACTGAAGTTCCTTGGTATTGGTGTCAAAGCCAAAATCGATAAACTTCCAGAACTTCATATAGACACCATAAATGAGCAGCTATGTTATACACCAGATATCACACCAGATAAAATCAATACTTTGAAGAATATTAAAAAAACGAGCCCTGTAAAAAATATATTTAACCTTCACCTCGTCACTGCTCCGGAAGTCATGAAGGCAATAAACAAAATCAAATCACCTGCTTCAGGAGCTGACGACTTGCCAATCATTCTTATTAAAAAAATATTACCGTTCATTGTAGATGTCATTGTGCATATTTTTAATAGTTCCATCATAACCGGAGAATTTCCATCAATTTGGAAACTCTCTTACGTTCGCCCATTGCCTAAAACCAAAAATCCAACAAAAGCGGAAGATCTTCGCCCTATTCGTATACTCCCTGCACTCTCCAAAGCAATAGAGCATATAATACATGACCAATTAACTAAGTTCCTCGAAAAAAATAACATCTTAAATCCGTTTCAGTCAGGTTTCAGATCTCAGCATAGCACTTGCACTGCTCTAGTAAATATCACTGATGATATTCGTGCCGCTATGGATGAACGCCAAGTTACACTGTTATCCCTACTAGATTTTTCTAAAGCTTTCCAAACTATAGACCATGACATACTGATTGCCAAACTGTCTTCCTTCTACAACTTTTCCCAGTCAACTTTATCTTGATTTAGCTCCTATTTATCAAATAGAAAACAAAAAGTTGTCACTAATTAACATATGTTCCAATACGAAACTTGTTCCATGTGGAGTCCCGCAGGGCAGCGTCCTAGACTTCTTCTGTTTTCCTTATACATCAACGATTTACCTGAGCACATCACCCATTGTAAATATCACTTATATGCAGATGATATACAATGCTATTTAACCACTAATCCCCTAAATTTAACCACTGCGATTGACCACTTAAACAGTGACATTGAAAGTATCTGCACATGGGCATGTAAAAATGGACTGCAAGTAAACCCAACCAAATCAAAATATATCATGGTTGGTTCTCGTAAACTACTCTCCACAATCAATATTACAAGCCTACCGAATGTTCTTGTAAACAATGTAGCCATTCCTGTAAGCGATAGCGTCAATAGCCTAGGACTCCAGATCGATAAATTCCTAAATTGGACAGACCATATTAATAGAGTATGCAAGAAAGCTTACGGCTCCCCCCATTCTCTTCAGCGTTTAAAAAACCTTCTTCCGGAATCCATTAGAGCGTCCCTGGTTCAGTCATTAGTAATCTCTCATTTAGATTATTGTGATGCAGCATATGTTGATTTAACCGAAGATCTGGAAAAACGTTTGCAGCGCATTCAGAATGCCTGCGTTCGATTCATATTTAATAAAAAGCGCTTCGACCACATCTCCCATTGTTATCAGAAACTAGGATGGTGCAATCTAAATACCCGCCGCCGCTTTCATTCTCTAACACTTTTATATAAAATAATTAATAGTAAGAAACCTACTTATCTATCCTCTAAATTTAAATTTCTCGGCGATACTCACCCACTAAATACCCGTTCTAAAGGAAATACAACACTCGCCGTTCAAACGCACAAATCTAATTTCTTTTCCAAATCTTTCACACTATTTGTCACCAAAGCTTGGAATGACACCCCTGAAAGCATCAGAAACTCTGGTTCAGTGTTGACTTTTAAACGACGGCTTAAAGAATATCTTTCTAATGTAGGTCTTCAGTAAGAAAAAAAAAAAAATGTTACACATGAAACTATCCCTGGCGTTACCATGCAGTCGTTTTTTTTCTTCTCTCCCTTTCTATTTCTTCTCATTTTCTTTTCTATTCCCTTCTGATACATGTGTATGAATGTATACATTATAGACAATCACTTAAGTAGATGCATTATTTTATCTTTAGATAGTGAATCATAGGAATATATTTTATGTTATATATAATTAAGATTGACGTATTTGTTTCTCCTTGTATAGTTTAACATATCTTTAGCATGTCTCTTGTTTGTTTTAGTGTTTATTTTATATGTAATAAGTTTCATTTTCATTTTTCATGTTTTATTTTCTGTATTGTTATGTATGTCGGTAACTCTTCAACGTGCCTAACTGTATGTCATTTTTATTCTCGTCGTTAAATAATAATAATAATAATAAAAAAAAAAGATCCGACTGTAAAGAAAAATGTAAATGGTTGAGTGGAAGAAAAGGTTATGCCTTAACTCCGCCATTTTAAATAAGAAATAAATAAATAAATAAATAATAAAAAAAAAACTTGCTTCTTAAAATCAGTGGTGCTATTCAGCCGATTCGCTAGAACCGTTTAAAATATTTCGAGTTCGCAGAACTGTTTGTTATACCCAGACATATAAAAAACACACACACACACATATATATATATATATATATAATCTAGCCAAGAGTGAAAGAAAGAAACCAAACAAATTTGCGAAAACATTTCTGTATTTTCCGGTTGTGAAAACAAGCAACTTTGAATTGTTTCAATTCGATGGGCAGACAGAAATTTCAATATGAATTCTGGGATTTTGCCCGGAATACTGGGATCTGTGAGTATAATGAATGTGAGACGTATCTAATGCCTAGTGACCCAGATATCTTCATTATTTCTGGAGATATGAGTCTTCGATGCAATGTGTATGAAATAGAGTGGTCTTTTCATTGATATCTCGAACGATTGCTTGTCATTTTCCATACTCTCATTCCTCAAAATATGGCCTTTTCCTGGTGGGACACCATATATATATATATATATATATATATATATATATATATAGAGAGAGAGAGAGAGAGAGAAATTAGAATAACACCACTGCTTAAAACTGTAACGAAATAGGCTTCTTTGTAAAGTACGATGCACAGTTTATAGTTTTATCAAAAATATGAATACACTTGACACATGTATCCAGCTTAGCAGTATGTAGAAGTCATGGACGAAAGGTGTTAGTGCATACTGGAACTTTCTGATTAAAATAAAACTACTTAGTAGCACAGGTGGTAAAACTATATTCGAATTGAATCAGTAGTTACTATTGTAACTAGTAAGGAGAGTAATCAGGAAAAAGTACTATTAAATTCTAACATGTAACAACGAAGAAAAATGGCACAATTGGAAATTTTTGCTTTTAGAGTACTCAGATATTTAGCAGTCTTCGTTAGGGACTTGGTTGCATTAGTTATTTCTGTATCATTATTAAATTCTGAAGAAGGTAAACACTTGGCGATATTGGGTAAAGTGTAGATGTTCTTATAAGATAATATTCTTTTATATTTTAGTCTAATTGGTCATGCTAACAAGATCATTCATCTGCAGTAGGAAAGGAGCGTTGTTCGCAGTTTCTGTAATAGCACCAACTGGATTGTTTTCATCAAACTACATAACCAACTTGTGGACCAACATGACCACCAGGAAGCAACCGAGTTCAGATATGGCTGCCTTTAGAGAGGCTTTGAAGAAATCGCGTCACGTTCTCATCCTTACTGGAGCCGGAGTGTCAGCGGAGTCTGGAATCCCTACTTTTCGTGGCGCTGGAGGATTTTGGAGAACTTATGTCTCTCAGGATCTTGCTACACCGGGCGCCTTTAAAAGAGATCCATCCCTTGTGTGGGAGTTCTATCACTACAGGCGAGAACTTGTGTTAACTAAACAACCCAACGATGTAAGTTACCTGAAGTGATTTATTTAACTTAAATCTATGTACGTTTTTGCATCAATATATTGTTTCTAAATCTGTTAGGTGTGGTTTGATAACAGTAGTAAAAACGTATTGGTTTTTTAGAAATATATAGTTTAAAATGTGGATGTTGTTTTCATACTTCACTTTTTATCTAGTATACTTCCTCGTGGCAAACACATTTCGTATTGAATATATTTTGAGATCGAGAGTATAATTATGAACTGTAAAGTACTTACAGCGAGAATTCAACTTTTGCGCTAAAGGCGGCAATATCAGATATTAAGCCAGAAAGAGCTCTCTTATATATTCGTGAGGAATATTGAACTTCTTAACGAAAAGTTTACAGAAGTGGAGCAATTACCTTTATAAAATTTAATTCACTATCTCTTATCTTTTCCTAATTTAACAGATATTATCTAAATATTGAAGCTAATTGTTGATGATATACGAAGTGTCTTATCAGAAGTAGTTATAATCTAGTTTTCGTCAAATGCCGGTTTTCACTTTAATTACTCTCTCTCTCTCGAAAGAGATTATTAGATAAACTTCTGTTAGTGTCTATCAGTAATTAATTATTAATATTTTAAATTTAACGTACCACGTTTATACTAAAGGAGACTGGTGATTAATGAAAATGAATGATCGAGAAATTAAATTGTTTGTGGTCTCTCACCGGGAATCGAATCCGGGGCTGCCGTACATAAAAGACGCATGGGCCAGCTACTAGATCAGCGGGGAGGGCAATTAAATTATTCAGAGATGCTCTTTAGGAACAAGGTAACGTCTCTGTACTCGTATTAAAATAGCAGACATAGTCAGTCTGTTTTGTACAATACATATTTTTGTGGCGTGTGAGTATCTGTAACGTAGCCCTTCATAAAAGATCTTTTATAAATATTCCAGAAGTAGTAATAGAAGCGAGTATGTTAGGAAGACGATCATTTTTGAAAAAAATTATCAAGGAAGCTTATAATTCAGGGGTATAGAAGCAAAATTTGCTAAATCTATTTTTCAATTTTGTCAGGAAACGAAAAGAAAGTGACTCCCTTATGTTTCAGAATTGTTTTTCTTCAGTGATAGATTTCACTCATCTGCATTAAGTAGTGACCACTAAAAAAAAAAAAAAAAAAAAAAAAAAAAAAAAAAAAAAAAAAAAAAAAAAAAAAAAAAAACTGAAACATAAGGGAGTCACTTCTGTTTCGTTTCCTGACAAAATTGAAAAATAGATTTAGCTGGTTTTGCTTCTATACCGCTGAATTAAATCAGAATTGAAGTTTTGAACAATCAAAAAGTTAAGTTCAATTCATCCGTACTTTTGTGCATAGTGTAAAGGTTAGTTTTCCATTGATGATAATAATATCAATTAAAACATTTTCTTGTAGGCTCATAAAGCTATAGCAGAATTTGAAAAACGAGCTAAATCAGAAGGGAAGAACGTCGTTGTAATCACTCAAAATATTGATCAATTGCATCAAAGAGCGGGATCTCAAAATGTCATTGAGCTGCATGGATCACTATTCCATACCAGATGTATGAAGTGTGGAGACGTTGCGGAGAATAGAGACAGTCCAATATGTCCTGCTTTGGCTGGAAAAGGGTAATTTAGCTTTCTTTATTATATAAAGTTTCAGATAAAGGTGTGCTACCATTTCCAACTGTAATATAAAACAGTAATAGAAGCGAAATAAGCACAACAATAAAATTAATATCATTGAAAAAACAATGAAACAGATAAAAGCTACGGTCCACCGCACTAACTTTTCTCTCTCCAATTCCTTAAACTAAATCATGTTGTACTATTGCAGTTAATAATGAAACATTTTCTTGTGAAATGCGAAGAAAGTTTTAAGGCGTTTTCGCCAGTAGAAAACTTACTCCAACAGGTAAACTACCTGTTGTAGATTTTTCTATAAGAAAATTGACTTATGCCATGTGTTAAGGTTATTAATGAAATATTTGTCTAAGAAATAATAAAATCGCAGTAGTAGTATTTCACAAAACTGCCCAACACTCACCCCATACATACATATATATATATATATATATATATATATATATATATATATATATATATAATGAAACAAACAAAATCGCCTGAATCGTTTTAGAGAAGACCTGATTGTCAAGAATTAACTACCTCTTTCGTACTTCTTCGCAGGACAAATGAGTTATTACACAATATTGTGAGGTTATTAATGAAATATTTATTTATGTAATATGAACAATATCGCCTAGCTCGTTTCTGAAAAAATCGTCCGAAAAAAAAAAAACATTCCCAAGAATAAACTACTTCTCATATATTTTTTCAGGCCAAATGAGTTATGACATATTATCAAGTTATTAACGAAATATTTATTTATGGAATATGAACGAAATCATATGAGTCATTTTTGAGAAAATCGTCCTGAAAAAAGTCAACCTCAAGAATAAACTATCCCTTGTACATTTTCACAGGACAAATGAGATATGCCATATTGTAAGGTTATTAATAAATTATTTATTTATAAAATATTAAAATCCCGTGGGTCATTTTGAGAAAATCGTCCAAAAAATAATTTCTAAGATTAAACTACTCCTTCCCATTTTTCCCAGATGGATGGACTTATGGATGGCAGCCATGATGGATAGGGATATGCTAGCGACATGTAGTTTCCAAAATTGGTCTCTACACATGATTACCTTTCAGACGAGATACCACACGGTGGGGGTTGCTATTTAAAATTTTGTAGTTACCCCCGTAACCCCCTTTAGCGCACTTCAGGGGGAGTTCTCCATATCAGCATAATATTGTCTTTTATGTCCCTTGAAGGTTTCATGTTTCTTTCTGCCTTGGTTTCTTCAGGAGACGGGACTTAGTGTTATTCGTGGAACGCACTATATATATATATATATATATATATATATATATATATATATATATATATATACAGGGTGAGTCAAAAGTCCTTGGACACCTGCATAAGTTTGAAAATCGACAGGAAAAGTAAAAAGTGATGACGGGAACAGAGGTTTAATGAGAGGCCGCAACTTTTGGAGTGTATGTCATTCATGGCCGCCATCTTGAAATCCGCTATTGTGGATTCAAGTCAATTTTTTTAAATAGGAAGGGGGGGGCATGACACATCAAATAACATTAGCTTGAGCTCAGGAATTAAGTGGTGTAATTTGCTTTTTTCTATCTTGTACAGTTTAGAAGTTATTAATGTTCAAAAGTGGGAAATTACCTTGATACTGACCCAGTTTTCTCTTTGTTCCAGGTGATCTAAAATGGGTCTGACACGTGAACAGAAGATCGAAATCATCCTTATATCAGGGGAACGCAGCTACCGAACAATAGCAGCTGACTACAACAGACGGCACCCAGACAGAGAACCGGTATCGCACAGCACAGTGGCTCAGGTGATCACCAAATTCCGGGAGACGGACTCTGTTCAAGATAGGGCACGTAGTGGGCGACCAAAGACTGCCACCAATGAGGAAACTGCAACGGCGGTTGTTGCGTCATTTGTGAAAAGTCCTAAACGAAGTACCCGTCGTGTGTCCCTAGCATGTGCAATAAGCCAATCCTCCGTTGTCCGGATATTGCACGCCAATCAGTGGCATCCTTACAAGCTGCACATGCAACATAAAGTGAACGAGGATGACCTTGATCGCCGGTTGGAGTTCTGCATGTGGGCTTCTGAACAACACGAACTGGATCCTGCGTTTGCCAAGGGCATATTGTTCAGTGACGAGGCGTATTTCACTTTGAACAGGGAGGTTAATCGACATAATTGTCGATACTGGTGTGACGCAAATCCGAACTGGGTTGACCCGAGTCGAGAACATAGTCCAGCGAAGGTGATGGTGTGGTGTGGCATATGGGACACCCGCATCATTGGGCCATTTTTCATTTACAACACCTTAACTGCACCACAGTATCTGATGCTGCTGCAGGACCTTGTGTTCCCTGCCACACTGAACGCTGACGGCATTTTCCCATCTTATTTTCAACACGATGGAGCCCCTCCACACTATGGACTTGGTGTCCGTGAATGGTTGGATGAACAACTGCCAGCGAAGTGGATTGGTCGCCGTGGTCCCGTGGAGTGGCCGCCCAGATCCCCTGACTTAACGCTTCTTGATTTTTATCTATGGGGACATCTTAAGCAGATAGTGTGTGTTGAGACAATCTGTGATTTGAGACACCTGGAGGAATGCATCCAAGCCTGTGACCAAATTTCAGGAGACATTCTCCTCCGTGTGCAGTCAGAGTGGTTGCGGCGACTACAGTTGTACATTGCACGGGATGGACAACACGTAGAACATGTGTTGTAGCATTCAGTATCAAGGTAATTTCCCATTTTTGAACATTAATAACTTCTAAACTGTACAAGATAGAAAAAAAAAAAAAAAAAACAAATTACACCACTAAATTCCTGAGCTCAAGCTAGTGTTATTTGATGTGTCATACACCCCCTTCCCTTTTAAAAAAATTGACTTGAATCCAAAATGGCGGATTTCAAGATGGCGGCCATGAATGACACACTCCAAACGTTGCGGCCCCTCATCAAACCTCTGTTCCCATCATCACTTTTTACTTTTCCGGTCGATTTTCAAACTTATGCAGGTGTCCAAGGACTTTCGACTCACTCTGTATATATATATATATATATATATATATATATATATATATATATACAGGAGTTGGACAAAAAATTTAAAGCACTTCATACAGGACACGTAAGTTTGGCCCTCCACTGTACAACACGTGTTGCGGTTGCCGATCGTTTTTTGTTTTCAATGTGTCATGTGAACCGTCCTCTCCCGTCAGCAGTAACCAGTTCACCTGTGAGTGTCGTGGTGTGAAAGTGGTGCGGTAAAATGGGCGACTTGACAGACTTCCAAAGAGGCGTGATCGTTGGTGCCCGTCTGGTTGGAGCTTCAGTGGCAACAGTGGCGAACATTATGGGGGTATCGAAAGGCATTGTGTCCAATGTCATTAGGGCATTCATAATTCATGGGCAAACGACGTCTGCAAAGCACAACAGTGGTCGAAAGACAGTCCTATCAGATAGGGTTCGGAGGGCATTAAAACGGATTGTAGCAACTAAAAAGAAGACCAGTGCAATGAAAATTACGTCTGAACTCAATTCCGGCCTACAGAACCCGGTTTAATCGAAAACAGTGCGACGGGAACTTCATAAAATGAAAATTTATGGCAGGGCCGCTATCGCCAAACCCCTGGTCACAGCAGTAAAACGCGAAGAGGCGTATCCAGTGGTGCAAGAACCACAAGGCGTGGACTCATGAGCAGTGGAAACACGTAATGTTTCCGATGAATCGACCTTCACCTTGTTTTCAACAATCGGTCGTGTTTACGTATGGAGAACGCCGTCGCAGGCCTATGATACAGACTCTGCTCCCAACTGTAAAGCATGGGGATGGTTCTGTTACAGTATGGGCAGTGATATCGTGGTTTTCTGCAGGTCCCTCCATAGCCCTGCATGGAATGTTGAATGCTAAGACGTATGAGCCCCTTTTGGAGGACCAGGTTCTACCCATGGCCCAAATATTGTTCCCTGATGGTGATGGCAACTACCAAGATGATTTGGCACCCTGTCACGCTGCAAAAACGGTGAAAGCATGGTTTGAGGAGCATAACCAGGAGCTATCACACTTTCCCTGGGTCCCACAATCACCAGATCTGAACATCATTGAGCCATTGTGGTCTGAGTTAGAAAGGCGTGTTTGGTCTCATTACCCTCCACCAGCATCCCTTAAGAAACTGGAGCATGTTTTGGAGGAACAATGGTACAAAGTTCCACACACCACGATTCAGGAGCTATATACGTCCATTCTACGTCGGATCCAAGCTGTTTTGGACGCAAAAGGAGGCCCCACACGATACTAGATATGATTTTCACACTTTTGCAAACGTTTTAGATTTTTTTTGTCGTCCAACCCCTGTATATATATATATATATATATATATATATATATATATAATATATATATATATATATACAGGGTTGACCATTTATCTTGATATACCCTTGTAACTTTCAAACTTATACACAGAAAACCAGGGTTGGCTGGTTTAAACCAGCTGGTTTTTTCAAAAAAACCAACTGGTTTAAATCAAAAAACGAAAAATGTTCGTAAAAGTGCAAGTGTTTGTAAAATCTTGATGAACACACATTTGTGGGTTATCACGTTTCACTCCCGTATATTATTCGTATTAATTCGAGCTAAATTCCCCATTCATTACTCAAAAAGGTTATACTACAAGTGCAACTTTTTTATATAAATTTATAAATGTTTGTTTTGTAATTTTTTTGTAGTTGTTATTATGATGTAGTTGCAATCAAAGAAAAATTCTAAATATCGTTTCGTTTCAATGTTTACTATTGATAAAATACATCGAAATGTCATACTTTGTGTGTGTGTGTGGGGGGGGGAAGGTGGAGTCATACAGACCCCACGAGAGGCATTTAGTGAAATGAGAAGTATCTTTGGTATCTATTTATTTATAAATGAGTCTAAGCCAAAGTGGACTCGAATAATTCGTATCTTTATTCACTTTTCTTACTGATATGCAAATTAAGTCGTTGTATTTCTTTAATTTGGACCAATAAAAGTTGTTGTTAACTAACTTGAACTAAATTAGTTCTTCTGTACTCCGTAGTACTTTGAAATTGTCCATATGTAATTCTGTGTAATGGTTTCGCTTGTGCAACTCTTTCTTTTTGTCCTTCAGAAATGACTCTTTGACAGCTATATTAACAAGCATGTAAAGATCAGTACAACGTATTTTTATCAGGATTCCTTCGTGAGTGAGTCGGCAGACGTATAGCATTTTTGGCCAATTAGTCCTGGTTCCGAGTTCAAATGGAGGACAATTTCTCTCGGATGTAACTCGAGAAGCGGTTTTTATTCCGCTTTAAGCTTATGTGACCCCTTCCAGCATAACCCGGTTGTTGCATAAGAACATCAAGGCGAAACAAACTTATTTCTGTCCATATATGATATGAATATATAGAGCAAATTATTTAAACAAAACAAAACAAAACAAAAAAAAAAAAAAAAGGTTTAAACAAAAAAAAAACTGTTTTTTTGGTTTTTCAATAAAAACCATGTTTTTGCCAACCCTGCAGAAAACGTTCAAGTTTTGTATCATGCCAAAATCAGCATGGAGACATATATTTTGGCATACTCTAAGATACCTTAAAGTTAACAGTGTTGTCAACTCAAAACAAAGTTTTATTTTTTCATGGCACTACGTCAGGTTATTACATGTTTCGAATCTACATATAAAACTTAAACTTACTTGTCATGCAGTGCTGCAAGCTAAGGACGCTACCGTAACCCAAACTTTGGAAAACAACGTAATTTTGGAGGGTTCTAGAACTGTAATAATGCACATGAGACGAGTGGTGTAATGCACATCCGAAGTATCTTAATATCGAATACTACGGTCATCAAATGACGCATTTCGAACAAGTAAAACAAAGTTACAGAGAATTGAAAGTTTGACTTTCCAAAGACATTATTTCGAAAAAGTGTTTAGGCAAGCATCACATCCAAATACATATATAGTTTTCGAAAGACATGAAGATTATAACCCCGTTTACAGCAGTTTGATATCTCAATACATTCGGGGGATATAGAAAAACTGATAAAATTTGATATATTGCTTAAAATGGTATATTTGTGGGACTTAAAAAACATTTTGTAGATTACTTTGCTTTTGTAACATTGCAGCAATACTTTTTCGTAGATGTAAATACAAGTTTTCGAAATTACATAAGTAACAGTGTTGTAAATTTTAACAGTTTTTACCATATCTCCAGAACGGTTTGAGATATCAAATTGCTGTAAACGCCACTGTAAGCTTTATATGTATTGAAAGCCATCTGTGCAATTGGATGAGGCACTTTTATGCAAGCAGTTTTTAATAAAAGCTTTTTAAAACAGACAAATTTTCAATTTCATGTAACTTCCTTTGTATTCATGCGAAAACCATGATATCATGTTCATAGTATTAGATAACTAAAGTACTTTCGATGTGCATTATCCCGTCCGTCTCATTTGCGTCGTTACCGCTATAAAGAGCATCAAAATTTGAATGTTTGTGATACTGTAAGTGTCCTTAGTTTGCAGCACCGAATAAGAAATGTAACATTGTAAGTTTTCGCTCAACCGTGACGTAGTGCCATTTGAAAAAGATAGAACTTTATGTTGAGTTGCCAACACTTGTTAACTTGTTGGAATGCCAAATAATGTTCCTTGTCGATATTTTGTATGGGACAAAATTTCAGTGTGTTTTGTTCATTTGTTTAAAAGTTACTGGTGGTGGTGGTGGTATCAAGATATATAGCCCACCCTGTAAATATATTTAATTATTTATTTGCTGTGGAACCATTAGTTCGTGGCAAATGTTAATAGCAAAATTATATGGTTGCGAACGTTCTGACCAGGGCTGTGGATTAAGACCTTCAGAGACCCTAACCACTTAAAAGATTTTGGTGCCTCAATATATATGTAATTCAAAATATAAACAATAAAATAAAATTTTATTTATCGAAATTAAAAAAAAAAAAAAACTCAAGATGGACTGTAAAGTTTTTCTTTTGTATACTTCGCTTTATTTATACTGTATTTGAAAAGTTTTTCCTCTCTCTCTCTCTCTCTTTTTTTAATTGCAAAGTGATCAGATTTTCAATCATTACTATGAGGTTGTCTAAAAGGTATTGAGAATTTGGAAGTCAAAATTAAGAATATATTTATTATGATTTGAAAATAAGCACTTTGAATCCACATATGCACATTTTGTTTCGATGACTTTCTGCCATTTTTTCCTGGAACATCGCAATTCCGTAACTATAGAACGTTTGTGGTTTCTGGTTAGAAACTTGTGACACGTAGATTTCACAAGCCCCTTTTGAAACTAACTTAACACCATTCAAGGAGCTTTACAGAGACCAAAACAAATAATAATCTGACGGTCCTTGTTAATTGCGAACTTCCATGGCCTTTGCAACATTTTGAATCATGGAGTGAAATCCATCATCATGATAACTTTGACCATGTTTATTTATTTATATACTATTGAATTATTTTTTAAACAATCACTAATTACCTCTTCAAATGCTTTATTTTACACATTATCTTTACCAATGTTAGATACTGAGAGCTTCCATGGATTTGCATTATTGTATACTCCTTAATATTCTGTTTCTGTAATGTTCCCTTCTGAAAAAAAACTGCCACTACGTATATAAGTAGTCTCAAAAAGTGTTTTCTTATATAGTCGAAAATACAAGATATACTTCATCATTTCAATGCATTTGGTATCAATTTCAGTGATGTAGCAAGTGTCGTTATTTGCTAGAATTATCTTTGTATTGTACATGGTGACTAAGAGTATAACAATTTTAGTTGTTTACAATTAAGTAACTTGCCTTACAGAGCCCCTGATCCTTCCACTGACGAGGCGAAAATACCCGAAGAAGACCTGCCTCGTTGTAAAAAGCCTGAATGCAAAGGATTACTGCGTCCACATGTTGTGTGGTTTGGTGAATCTCTAGATCCAGATGTGTTGAATCGTGCAGGTACATGCTTGAAAATAATAATACTACTTTTCATAAAAGTTTCGGAATGCATATCATTGTCAGAAAATAACAAAATGCTTTATGTACAAAAAAATATCCGTTTAAGACCACTAGTGAAGTTATGTTTCTGCATTTTCTGACTTACTGTCTCGACCTGGGTTCCTGGTGGGTGCACAGAATTTTCGACATTAATCCGGCATTAAATGCTCGGAAACCTACGTGCTTTGAAACGTAACAAAATGTATTTTCGAAATGTTGGAAATAACGAAAGGAAGGAAGTAGAACCACATAACCCAGTTAGCGATACCTCTGGTTAGGTAGGTATTTCAGTGATGTGTAATGTAAGGAAATTTAGTTAGTGGGACGCACAAATTACAAAATGTTACTATTATTGTATAAGTATTGGACAGACCAAAAACACCAACATGGCACAAACATATATTTTAAAATTTGTTTATTTGGCTCTCTCTCTAAGTTGGCCAGTGGCCTAACATGGTCTCTCATTTTTGTAGAACCTACATTCTCCCATGAGACTGCGTTAATTATCACTTTCTAAATTGGTTACTTGTCTATCGTGGAACTTGGTTATACGGAAGCAAATTATTTCTGTGTTGGTAATATTAGTTCAGTTCTGTATGTGTTGTGTACGTAACAATTCTCGATAGTATACGTTGTATTCCTGAGTTTTGAAATAGTTTCAGAACATCTTTTATTTCGAAGGTGAACTAAACCAAGGGGTGAAGAAGGAAAACTTGTTTATTGAAAGTTGCTTCTCCTAAAATACAGAAGGCGATGGTACTATTTATTACTTTTATGTCTATTGTCGGTAAGTGCATGAACAGATCGGCATCATTAGGCCTTTCTTTCATACCATACGCTGCATAATTTGACAGTCTATTTTAGGTAGATTTATTAAACTAGGAATACTCTGTTCCTCTGAGACTGCTTCCTTCACGTGTTTGAAGCTGTATTTCTCTGAGACCATAGCAGGAAGACAATAACAAATGACTATCGGATTGATATTAAAGTAAAGGTCGCTTTCCTATGTGGAACATGCCATAGATGGCTCAAGAGCTGGGTTGGATGTAAGGCTTGTAACACCCCGCTTGTACAGCGTTACAGTATTTGTTTATTTTCGTTCTAGAAATAATCAATCTGTTTTGTTTCATTTTCATTCAAGTAGTAATTTTGTAATTATTTTAAATAGTTTAATTTTCTGTGCGATCAGCGATTTATTTAATGAGCACAAATCTATACTACAGAAAAGAAGTTTATATTATTACATTTAATTTTTAAATTTCGATTATCCGATGTTAGTTGATTGAATAAGAAAGAGGTTCCAGATTACTGATTAGGAAGAAAAGTTTGATGACTTCTTAAAATAAACAGAAACAAGATATAGTTAATCTTAAAAAAAAAAAAATAAAAAAATAAAAAAAATAAAAAATAAAAAATAAAAAAAAATACAAAACCTTTACTGAAGCTAAGTTTAGACCTGGTAATTTTAAAACTGCATAATAAGTGTGGAAAGCAAACAGGTAAATCTTAAACTTTAAATAGCCATTTTTGGAATATTTGTGTTTAAAGGCGTGAATAGAAAATAATGATGCAGCAGTAATAATATTATATGGGAAGGTCCATTCTTCCCATAATATAATGCCACTAATGAATGTCGTGAAGATCTAAGACATATTACTGCCTTCTAAATTCTAGTTAAATTGACTTTTCAGAATTTCGGTAATCTCACAGATCTTTTCTGAATGCTCTAGATATACAAATTTAATTGATAAGGAAGCATGGTTAGTAAGTAATGAGTGATTGAATCAGAGAATATGTATGAACATCTTAACAAATAATTTTGCATATTGATAGCTTGATGAATTCCACAATTGCATATTATTGTAACATACCTTCAATTTAAGAAAAATAATACAATGCTGTTGACATCCTTCCTCTTCCATATCAAAATTGTAATTTCAATAAAATATGTATATTATGAAGAATATGTTAGGTTGCGATTGCAGCTAAGAATTATGAAGAGTACGTGGCGATTATAAATAATATTTAAGTGTTGCGCCACAATGTTTATATAATTGTGTATTTATAATATGTTTTGAAAACATGAATACAATTTCTTCGTCTTACAATATGGAGAGTATTGTTACATAATATAAATTAAAAATGTAGAATGTAATGATATTTACAACAAATAAACGTATTGTTGAAAATAAACGCAAAAAATACTGAAAGAACAATTGGATGCACATATGCTTGGAGTATTCTGTTTAAAATCATGCTCCGAGAATATCTGATTGGCTAAAGCGATCTCTGCTCTAAAACTGCCTGATAACACTGCGTTGGGATTCAATGGCAGAATTTTGAAACACATTTAACCGAAAATGAAAATTACTTCATTATTATAAAAATTGCAACATAGGTTACAAAAATACAGTTTATATAATGTATCGTGGTGAAAATGAGTACTATATTTGGAACATGGTGTATGGAGAGGAATCAGCTACATTTTGTTCGGAAGCTGTAAAGAAAATTAAAATACCTTACTTAACATGTTTTAAAAGAATCAATATACAAATACAAAATAAGTATCTTACTATATTCAGTGCTGATTTATAGAGGTTATCAAGCATATCTTCCTTTTCGCTCAAACCTAACCTAACTTCCAAAGAGAGCTTCGGACTCTACTTCTTAAATTACACTCCATCACAAGAATTTGTATCAACTAAGTATTAGTGTTATATATGGAAGAGTATTATTTTCTAATGTTTACTGTATTACAATATAAATAAATACAAAATACTAACTTCTGGAAAAGGAAAATAACCTAACCTAAACCTATTTTAAAGTTATTATTACTACTACTACTACTACTACTATAATCAACAATTCTATGATTAAACTAACTTAATCTAATAACTATTTTCTACTAAAACTGTTTAAGAAAATACTTACCTGTCTGGAATACCTTGGAATACTTACCAAAATTGGTGGACCGCTGTACTGGAATTCTGCCTTGCATTTCTTCTATAGAGCTGTAAAGTAAAATGCATATATGATTAATTTGTTGTATCAATGCACTGTTTCCAAATTGTGTTCTTTAAAAATATATTCAGATATAATAAAGTAATAATAGTTAATTTATTGTTATATAGTAAATTATTTATGTCAATTACTGAGGTACGTCATAGACTATGAACTACATATATTATGGTAAATTGCCACTTACCGGAACAATTTCTGACGTTTCCTTTACGTAAGGGTCAACATCAAAAGAACCTGCGTTTATCATCGTTTTTCGCGAACGTCATCGCGAATGGCCACACTGGGCCTTACTGTGCTTCAGTTTTCCGATAGGCAGTCTAGCACTTCAATGAAGGGAGCTGACATCGTAATTATTAATCTTTGGACAAAATAAATATCGACTGTACCCTGAAGCACAGGTGCAGTTACAGGCTGCACACTTCCGTGAGGTTGGCACGCGAGGAGGTGATAAATGAGTTAACACAACTCTTCGGCGTCTTTATCCCCCAGAATGTCCAGGTATTCACTAGAGGGAGGCTGGATCAACCTCAGAATCGCATTGATATGAGGCAGAATGAGTACACTTCTCCCTCCCCTTTCATCCTACTGCTCATAGATCAACACTTATTAACAAGGTGAATGTAGCTGTTTGTATATCCATAACAAACTGATTGTTTCAATGTTTTCCTATCTTTGAAAAAGGGAATCGGCACTACACAATTCACGAAGTGAACTTTTATTCTTATGAAAAAGAAAGAAAGAAAAAAAACGATTTCACATTATTCATTTTCATACTTCATTTTCTAACTCGTACTGTAGCCAAATACTACAAGTACTATCCAGATCAAGTTCGTTTCCCTTTTTTTTTCTTTCTTTCTTTTTTAAATGTTCTGAACTGAACAATACTTCTATTTCTCCTGAGAAACAGGATATGGGTGTAGCAAAACTGATAGTACCGTGCTAGTACTATTGAAATAGACATTAAAACATAAATCGGTGGATAAAGGTTACTTCTAAAGTCCCTTAGTTTTGCTGGCATTGCACTTCAAAAGCCCATTGAATGCTTTATTTACAGGGACAATAAAAATATCGAAGTATATATGTTATCTTTGTCGCCAATTTTGCGTTTAGTTTCTAGTAATATTTATGTGGTCCGTAGTAACTTGATGTGTGTTATTGAGAGGTTGAAAGACACCTAAAACGGAATGTCGGCTTTTTGAGGGGACATTTATCACCAACATATTTAATCAACAATACGTGAGATCCAAAGAGAAGCGTTCTGGCATAACGGAAATATGATTTTTTTTCTGTATAAATAGCGTGCTTTGGTAATAAATTATGGTAATAGATAAAGTTATGTTGCTATCTAATCTTTTGTTTGCACAGCATTTCTATTAATTTGTTTAGATTGAATAATATTACAATCTATAATAGTTTTTGCTTTAAAATACTTGTTTTCTGTAAGTTGGTCACTTCTCAATGTAACTGATGTTGACCAATATGGACAGGTGTTACCGTGTTATGGGGAGAGTGAAAGTGACAAAATGTAATGTTTTGATGTATATATATATATATATATATATATATATATATATATATATATATATATATATATTTCTAATGTATTTATTATTTTATGATAATTGACATTTGTTAGTAACTATGTTCTACTTCAAAACTAATTGTGATAGCTTGCTTAAATTTCTCGAAGAATGCTGAAGTAATTGCCGTATTGTAGATTTTGTGAAGGCGTTAGTAATATGGCAATGGGAAACTATTTGAATACAGAGACTTCAACAGCGAGTTCGTAAATTAACGTACGCTGCTACTAAATTATATTATGAAAGTATCTTCTTATTCATGGAAACAGTCTGGTTGTTAACAACATACTCTTTGTAGGTGAGTGTTTTCCAACTTCAGAACACTTCCCGTGGGCTGGCCCCAATCTTTACTACGGCGGGTCCTTATAACTTTTAACCCCACTTTCACCTATCAGAGGATACACCTGACAGTGACTTAAGAGGTCAAAGGTCTAGAAAGCCAGAAATAACGGAAGAAATTAGATGGAAGTAGATATATTGACCATACATAATCCAGGTAGCAAGTCGTCTGGCTGACAACAAGTTACCATGGAGTGTGATGCCAGGGGTGAAGGGAAGTTTCCGTAAAGAATAGTGGGGAATAAATTTATTTGAAAGGATTCAAGATACTGTACTGGGATTTGTCATTATGAAAAAAGAAAAAACATCTTGGAAATATTCAGTTAGAATAATTAGATTCTGTTGCATTGGACAATACTCGAAACCTCTTGATCTTTCAACATTCTGTGTATATGTAACGCACTCATGAGACATTTTCAAAGATCAGTTATTTACAACTGATTATGAAAGTAACAGAATGTCTTGAATTATCGATTGTTAGGTCGAATTTCTATTATAAAAATCTGAACGGAGGAGAAAGTTAACTGGGAAGTATTATATATATATATATATATCTGTTCATATAGAATTTCTTCTGTTCTGTAAGCATTGGCCGTATCATGTAAAAATAAGAATCACAGATTAGTGGAGCAAATGAATGTTGTCTACTTTTCTGGATCCAAAAGTAAGGCGTCAGGATATTACAAGTAATCTTGTTAAGTTTACTTTTTTTTTTATCTATTTTTTATACCGCTTTTACTGCATCAGACGTATATTCTTAAAATATTTTTAAAATGATTGTCTTCATTTTGGTTGGTTGATTTGGAATTTAACATTGCATTTCAGCAGTAAGGCTGTATGAGACGTAGACTTAGAGCTTAACGTGGAACCTGAATTACGTGAGAACCCATTTGGGATCGAATTCACGTTGTTCTGTTCTAGATGCATATGCTAACTATATGCCCATGATGAAGCTATGTCCGTATTTTTTTTTTTTTGTGTGTATCCGGTCTTTTTAATGTACATATTTCTTTTATTATTATTATTATTATTATTATTATTATTATTATTATTATTATTATTATTATTATTATTATTATTATTATTATTATTTTATTTTAAAATATTTTTCTGACCAGAACAAAATGAATTATTTAATAACTATACAATTTTTGTTACAGTTTCAAGCACCTAACGTCCTCTTCATCAGACATTGAGAAAAGACAGATGACAGCAAATCTTATATCTTCCTCAGCCGTTAACATATTCATTTATATCAATATGATATATATAGATATAAATGAATATGGTAACTAACGGCTGAGGAAGATATAAGATTTGCTGCCATCTGTCTTTTCTCAATGTCTGATGAAGAGGACGTTAGGTGCTTGAAACTGTAACAAAAATTGTATAGTTATTAAATAATTCATTTTGTTCTGGTCAGAAAAATGTTTTAAAATGTTATTGTGATTATCCAGAACTATGGAAACTATGGAGTATATTTATTATTATTTTATACATACATTTAAGTTTTTTTTTTTTTTTTTTTTTTTCACTACGCACCATAAATTTAAACAAACTATTTAAATAGTATAAATGTCCGACCATATCTTCACTCTTGAAGTCAGTTCTCAACTATTAAGACCATATGGACTGTACCATAACCCGAGATTGTGGTGGACAACATCGTATTTTTTTTTTTTTCCAAATCCGACTTTTTAGTCTTTGTATTTTCATTGTATTCTCATCAATAGAGAATTTGGAGCAAGGAGAGTCCTGTCATTTCTCATTTAGCTAACAAGCATTATATTTTGTTTACATACAACATTTTTATCTTTTATTGTCTGTCTTTGATATTCGCATGTAAGGTGCTTAATTTAAGTATGTCTGGAGGTTTTTAAATCAATGAAGCTTGATGCTGTATTATTCATATTCATTAATATATTCTGTTTCTAGCAGAACATATGGAAGACACTTGTTTTCACTATGTTATTCTGTTTGTTTTCAGATAAGGAATTAGATGCATGTGATATGTGTATGGTACTTGGCACCTCTTCTGTTGTTTATCCAGCAGCTATGTTCGCTCCGCAGGTGGCCGCTCGTGGTGTTCCAGTAGCAGAGTTTAATTTGGAAGAAACCCCTGCAACTTCCGAATTTGGGTAATGCTCATGTGTATATTTTAGATTAGAGCTAAGTTTAAATTAAAAGAGGAGCGTTCGAATGAAGCTGAACAGTTCATTGGTATCAAAATTCGAATCTCTAAAATTACACAAACCCTATAGGAGGATGAATGATTTATTGACGGAAAGTCTTCAGTAAAGTAGTATAGAAAGAGCAAAATACTCAATATTTAAAAAGACATGTTACCTTAATATCTCAGTATTAATTTTTTTAACACAGATTGTTTGAAGGCTTTTTTCACGGTTTGATCGGTGTGGTCGATTCCTCTGCGTTGCTAAGTCTTGAAACAGTTTGCATTAAAAAATTAATAAAAGGATGTTAAGATACCTTTGTTTTTGAATTTTAATATTTGTCCTCTAACATACATCAGTAAGAGGCGAACTCCCTCTTGACTAAGCAGTTAGCGTACATGTCTTTAGCGTGGGAGGCCCGTTTTCGATTCCTAGCGGGAGCTCATGTGATTCGGATTCCACGTTAATCAGTAGGTCCACGCCTCATATAGCCTCACTGCTGAAAGGGACGTTAAACTGAAAATCAAATCAAATCGATAAAAGGCAGAATAATGTTATTCACAGAGGAAGAAGAAGGTTCAAGAAAAATATTTGCAAGATATATGTACATTATTTTCTGGTTTTAAAATACTTTTTGATACAAATTTGATTTCAGTGAAGTTAAGTAAGTGCTCTTTCCCTCCTCCTCACCCTTAGAGATCACTTTTCATACAACTTCATCTTATTGTTTCCCATGTATCTATGGGTACATGCATGGGCGGCGATTAGGGGGGGGGGGGCAAGAGGGGGCAGTTGCCCCTTCACTTTTTTGAAGTGACGCCCTAATTTATATAGTTTCATTTGGAAATGTAAAAAGGTCGTCCACACAATTTGGAGAGAAGATCTCTGACTTTCCGTGACTTTCCATGAAAGTTCCAGATTTCCCTGACTCTTGAATAATAAAAATATAGAAAAAAGAAACCTCAGCCTCCACACTCCCCATAGTTGGCCTTGTTCTCTTCCCCTTCTGTTTCTTTTTTTTTTTTTTCAATTTTCTTTCCAAACGAACGTAAATTTACAAACACGTGCATTAGGCCCATATTGATTAGGCTTACATATTACACAAAATGCAAAGTTACAAACGAAAGTGTGCAGTATACAGAGTACTTAAGATATGAAAAAAAATTACACATTATACGCTTACACATTGTAATACCAATTACACAGCATTATAATATTGTCTGTTGCAATAAACAGTTCATACATGATTTTAGTGATTATATAAAAAAAAAAAAAAAAAAAAAAAAAAAAAATGTAACACAAATTTCTAAATGGGTTGCATTTAACGACTGCACCAGCAAAAGTATGTTTTCATCCTTTCTCGCAGTTTTCCTCTCATTGATCTGAATATCCTTCTTGTTGTCTCCGCAGTTTAATTTTCTTTTTCCTCCAGCTCCTTTAGTTGTTGCTGAATATTCTGTTTCTCTCATCTCCAGCATTTATTTCTCTTTTCTTTTCCAGATACACCTAATATTGTCTCATTGAACTTCTCACTGAATTTATCATACCTCTTGTCATTAATAATCCTGATAATCTACCTATTCTCATCACAGAATCATATATGATCCATTGATGAGCCACCAGAGATTCTTCTTGTAAGTTGTCAACAATGAGAATTTTATTTATTGTGAAACCACTTTAAAAAAATGCGTTTTCGTGAAAGAAGATAAAACACAATTTCATAACTGACCATAAGTCAAGGAAATTCTTTCCATTTCCTAAGACTAAGACACTCATCAAGTCCAATACCATCTCTGTCATTGGCTATGAAGTCATTCGAGTGTTCCTTAAAATCTTCAGTCTGAGCTTTCACTGTGAGCTGGAGATACAATTTCTTCGCGTTCTCAGCCACTTGTCCAGATATCCTCTTGGCACCATGCAATTCTTCTAGAACAGCGTCTACCCTTTTGAGCAAATATGCCAGGATGCTTAAGTGTGTTTCTCACAGAAAATTAGTTTCAACAACTATATCAGAGAATACTGACTCCCTCAATGTCATCATTGAGAACACCACATTTTGCATCCAGTAACAGTAAAGAAATCGACCCTATTTCATAAATTCAATAATTGAACAATGGACCTAAATCGATTTTTCCCTGACTTTTCCTGACCAATCTGCTATTTCACTGACTTCACCTTATACATTTTACTTCCCTGACCTTACTCTGACTTTCACTTATTTTCCAGAAGGTGGACACCCTGGTAAAGGTTTTGTATGTATTACTGTTTCATAAGAAAAAATGATGCCATATAATATTTGCCGTTGCGTACGTATTGGTTTTGCCTTCCCGTGGAGTTAAGAAAGCTACAGGAATTGCGTTTTAATTGCAATTCAAAGCAATTAATATTGCAATTTCATATTTCTTTAAGTATCATATATGCTTACTGTATTTCATTTTCTAAGAGTAAAATCATTCACTTAATGGCATGTGTGGAATTAAAAGTATAAGTTGTTCAGTAATTCCCAGTTTCAATATAACTTCTGCAAAACAAGCGTCATTATTCATTACTATGATTAATATTATCCCTTCTATTTAATTGTTTTGCAAATTTATTCAATAATCTGATCACACAACTTTCCAGACAGAATTTTAAGATGTTTATGAGCAAGAACTCAAATCTCTTTTTACACTTTCGTTGTTTAAGAGTATAAAGGGCGGGCTAGTACCTACCTGTATTGCTCTTATGAATTTACTTAATAAAATAAAAATACGATATACGGTATTTTAAGTGAAAAAAGATAGTGTCCTATTGGTTATACAACCTTTAATCAGTGTTAGAAACAACCAGGAAATCTAACATTGATATACAATTGTTCAGATTATGTCTTGCCCCCCCACTTTTAACGTCCAACCGCCGCCACTGGTTACACAAAATTCTAACGTTGTACGCCCACTGATTTTGAAGATTTGAAGAGAAAAAGAAAAAAAAAAAAAACTTTGAAGCCTCTCTTTTCCCTATTTAGAGGTTGCATCTCGCAAAATCCTCTCTTGTCTGCAGCCTAGGCTACAAGGAGATTATTTGTACGAAATTTCAAGGTTCTACTTGTAATACGAGACGCAACAGAGATAGAATCGTCCGTTTAGTTGCGGATGTGCGAGTAGTAGTAAGATAAAGTGGCTGCCAAACAAAATCCCGCCAAACGTGAAGTAAGATCTGTCATACGGTTTCTGAACGCCAAAGGACAAAATTCAGTTGACATCCATCGGAAACTGTGTGCCATTTACGGACCGACAGTAATGAATGAAGGGAAGGCCAGACCATGGTGCAGAGAGTTTCGGAAAGGACGTTCAAACGTCCATGACGATGAGCGTAGCGAAAGGCTTAATGTTCAAACGGACGATCTGATGGAACGTGTGAACGAGAAAATGCGATCCAGTCGCCGGTTCACAATAACGTGAACTCGTCAAAGAGTTACCAGAAGTCTCTGCGGAATTAGTGCATCGAATTGTGACTGACAAGCGTTATCACAAACGAGTGCGAAGTAGGTGCCAGAAATGCTGACACGCTCACAGAGAGGAAAGAATGACAGCTGCACGTGATTTTTTTTTTTTTTTTTTGCCTGTTGGGGGAAAGAATGGGGATGACTTCTTTTCTCATATAGTAACAGGTGATGAAACCTGGATATCATAAGTCGAAGGAGTCGAAGGAGCAGTCAATGCAGTACCGACACTCGAGTTCTCCGAAAACGAAGGAATTCAAACAAACTCAGTCAGTTCACAAAATCATGGCAACTGTGTTTTGAGATCAAAAGGGTGTGATTTTTGTGGGATTCTTGGAACCAGGACGAACAATTACAGCAGATATATGTTGTCAAATACTGAATAATTTGCGACGTGCCGTCCAGAATCAGCGAAGAGGAATGGTACGCTCTGGAATTCTTCTGATCCGTAAAAACGCCTGCCCACACACAGCTTCTTGTACTGTTGAGACAATTCAAAGATTTCGATGGAACTTATTCAGTTATCCCCCTTCCAACCCCGGTCTTGCCCCCAGCGATTTATTTCTTTCTCTTCATCTGAAAAAGTAACTTGCATCGAAGCGTTTCAACGACAGTGAAGTTCTCAAGACATCCGTTCTGGACTGGATGCACTCTCAGGAGTCAGATTTTTACATAAGTATATGAAGTATGTGCCACGCCACCAGAAATGACTGGAGGTTCATACTCAATAGGTCGAGAAATGGCCAAGGTATGTACTTGTATATCACATACAGGAATGTGAGAAGGTTGAGAATAGTTAAGGAATTCTGTTAAGTAAGAGTCAGGGAACTTCTATTCGCTAAGAAAGATATTTTAAAGACATTTGAAATGAAAATTTTAAGATTATTTCAAATATGGTTGAGTGCTTATTTTTTTTTTTTTAATTTTCAACTGAAAACTTAGAAACTTTTCCACTAACAATAGTAGCATACTTATGTTCTGTAGTTGTGCGCAGTATCTTTTGCGTTCTTTTCTTCAGAGGAATATCGTATTGATGAATTATCCACAAGATATAGTTGGATCAATAATCCAATGTGAAATTCACTTTTAATGTACACATAATTTCAACCTCTTTTCTTTTTCGTTCCCACCAGTTTCGATTTTATCGAAGTTTCCTGTTGTGCTTGAAGTGAGGGTGGCTTATCACACAAATGAAAGGATTTCGGAATACGATCACTCGTATTTGATTTTCTCTGTTTCATTGTAATATGTTTTAATTCGCAGAGAGGTGTATGAGTTTACGAAAATCTATATTATAAAAGAGAACGTACAAATCCTTTGTTCCCTCATCACGCTAATACGGCTGAACCAATTTCTTTTATTTTTGGGGGGTTATTAGGATTTGGACCCTAGATGGTTTTTATCATATCACTTTAATTTTTAATTACCAGTGTCTTGAGATAATTGACCATTCAAGTGTCCATAACGTACAAATCCTTTGTTAGTTCATCATAGGTATAAAAACAAACGTATTTATATGCAACCCGCATGACCGTGTCACTCGGCGGGTTAACATAAATGACAGGCGCTATAATGTTAACATTTACTGCAATTTGAAAGCGAAAAAGTAAAAATTATCTAAGTAACAAAGTTTATTGCGTTCCGGGGTGACCGCAGCGAAGCGGGGCGGGTTAACATAAATGACAGGCGATATAATGTTAACATTTACTGCAATCTTCTATGGTTTTTATCATATCACTTGAAAGCGAAAAAGTAAAAATTATCTAAGTAACAAAGTTTATTGCGTTCCGGGGTGACCGCAGCGAAGCGGGGTGAACGCTGCTAGTAGCTTATAAAGTTGCACGTAAGCGTATGCATTGGATCAATACGCATAGCCGGACTAATTTAATCGGACCCGGAATCTTGAAATATGGGATATGTGTAAGACATCAAAGTGTACTTTCTATTTTGTGTTTATATTGTAATATTTAATGTTATATATGTATAAGCACATATTTATTTATAGATTTGTAACGATTTAATATTTAGTATACATTAGTAATGATTTAATTATAATGATTCGTCTCATAAATTAAAAAATATTTTTTATTATTTTAAAATTATTCTGACATTAAAAATAATGAAGCAGTTTGCGAACAATATGTATGATACATGAGTTCAAATAAAGTTTCAGTTTCTCTGTCTTTAATCGTTTTTTTGAACCAAATTTTTATATGCTCTTTCAATGCAAATACGAAATGTTCAAAGTTGTATAAAAACAATATTTTTTCAGCCAAGACTATAAAAAAAATTCTGTATCTGCAATGTAGCTTTTGAGAGAGGACAAAATCTATTCTGGGGATTTGAGGGTGTGCACTCCTTTCCAAAAATACATAAGAAAGACTGGATTTCTGTATTATATATATATATATATATATATATATATATATATATATATATATATATATATATATATAAAAGAGTCAGAATTTGCGATTCAAATTATTGTAATCTAATATTAATGATTTGTTTCCATTACACTATGAAAGTAACGAAGTTTTATTATGTGCAATTCTTGTTTTAATATTGACATCTTCATACCTTTACTTAGAAAAAAGAAAAAAAAATCTCCATCATGTTCTTGTATTGCTTTTCTATATCTTGTTTTCGTTAAAATTCTTAGGTTTTGAAACTAGGGAAGCAAGCAGGTTCCTTTATACTGACAGTTCGTTCATTATCATTGTCATGTGTTACATTGGATGAAGAAAACTGATTCAAGTGATCGGTCATATTTCAGATTGTGGGTTTGAAATATAGTACATGTTGATACTAACTTAAAAACAGAATTCGGGACATAGTCGGTCGAACTATTTTGGAGCGAAAGTTCCTGCGTCCAAACCATGGGCGCGAGATACATGTTTTGTGGTAAATAGGCACCGAATGGGCGGGTTTCCTCGTGGTTCTTCCGTTCTTCCCTTTCGTTTTTACATCATTAACTCAGTAAGTACTATCTCTTTATGGAACGTTAAACTAGACTTTAATGTGAACTATATATGTAAAACAATTAATTCTCATCTTTCAATAACCATAAGGGGCATTCCTTAATTGCGAAACTACGAATTTGTAATGAGTGACTTCTTTCACCTGTGTAAGTAATGTTCCGAGACACGATTTTATTTTTTCAAGGAATAAGTTGTTCTCTGCTCGCTTTTGCCATAGTATTTGTTGCTGGAAAGTACGATTTTGTAAATACCTAAATATGCGAACCTAATAACTAATACAAAGTAATAAAGAGTTGAAAGACATTATTAAAAGAAATTCCAAATTAATAAATAATAACCTGAGTATATACACTTATTATCGTGTATTACACGCGCGATCGTGTTACATTGTTTACATGTTTTAGTTCAGCATTTTCACTCCTTATCTTAGAAACATAATGATTAAACGCCTAGACTAAATACAAAGGGTGACTGTGCCCTAGAAAGGAAAAGAGGTAGCTAATACAGTTTGATTTATGCAATGAATCGAGGCGGAGTGCTTAGCAGAAGAAAAGTATTTAATGCAATCGTTGATAACAGGGTTTTATTTTCAACAACATATTGTTGCATAGAAAAGCGTTCGAGAAGTGGAGGGGCAGAGTGCATAGTAACAGTTTTCTGCTGGTTTGATGTGATTCTTCTTGAAGTTGCAGAGGCAGGGTCGAAAGTGGAACTGTAGTTGTGGTGCTCTTTGTATCCAGTGTTTCTGTGCAGATAAGCATGTCAAATTTCCAAGGATTTCATGACCACATTCAATCCTTTCTAATTGTTAGATAATCCTTTATCATGGATTCGGAATGTACTAGGTGACAAATATTTTCTTGCTGCAACATTTTCGGGAGTGTCTTGTCGTTTAGTAAGATAGGACGGCAAGCGGTAACAATTCATACGAAAGATAAAAAGGATATGTATGTTGTTACGTCCATTTCAACATTACGAATAGTTATGTATTTGTGAATAAAGAAAACAAGCCAGCACCTTGTGAGTTGGAGTGTCATCTTATTTGTATGGAACATTGTTTCAGTTCCACTGGTTGATCCTGAAAATGTTGTTGACACGTTACTCACAAAACTAGATATAACGAAATAATTCGTGACAGCTTTAAACAAGGGCAATAAATGCTTTCAGTGCTTTGCTGTTAAGGTTTCATCAATTACGTCTGAGGGAAATCAAAGCTGGCATATTTGGAGACCCACAAATATGAAAATTAACATGCTCGAGAAAACTGTGAGTGAGTGCGAATTGCATGCATGGACTGCATTCAAGAAATGTGGTACAGAATCTGTTGGGGAGCGAAAAGGCTGTCAGTTACATAATTTTAATCGACGAGATGTTGGAATCCTATAAACTGCTCGGTTGCAATATGAGCGTCAAAGTTCACTTTCTTCATGCCCATTTAAATTACTTTCCTGGTTTCATTAGTGATTTTATAGAAGAACATGGCGAGGAGCACTTCTATCAGGATATTAAAGTAATGGGAAAGAAATACCAAGGAAAGTGAATTGTACATATGATGGCCTTGAATGTTGCAAAGAGATTGTACAGAACAGCACCGAAGAAAATCCAACAATAGGAAGTTTCAAGGGGAGGCTAGTGGTGAATGCTAGGTGTGTGTGTGTTTTGAAATATGTTTGTTTCTCTGTTCGTTACCATTCATTCTGTTCCTCCAGACCATATTTTCATATGTTACAAACGCTATCATATATCGATATTATTTAGAAGTTATGTTTCTTTTTAATTTTCACATTTTCGCGATTTGTTAAAAAAAAAAAAAAAAAAAAAGTGGTACGGAATTTTTAACGTGATTTTCGGAATGTAGAGAAAAAATCCATTCCGATACACCTCCTCATTTCAAAACAACAAAACCTTGCATATAATGTTATCAGGTATAACAATAACTTCATTTTTAATATACCTAGAAAACCATGCATATAACTACTGTATCCATAAAAAATCAATACATATGGTAGAAGCAAATGATTGGGCAAATCCTTCGTAAGGGTATATAAAGTAGCATCACAGGAAACAATGAAGAAGAGTCAATAGAAGAAATTTGTAATTTGAGCTTGAAAAATAATTACAGTAGGGATTATATTGGACAATGGTAGAACAAGCTCCGACAAGATACGAACTGGCCTTACCAATAATGTCAAAACAAGTGTAATGGTGGAATGATTAATGATTACCGTTTTCATTATTCCCTAGTCTATCCCAGGCTTCAAAAGATAGTACTCAGGTACGGATGGCTTTGAGGTAGCATTTAAACCTTCTAAAACTTAGAAAAGTCATCAGCTGGTTGGAAAAATTACTGCGTAGATTAAGTGATTAGTTCAGAGGTTTACGAAGTGGGACTTTAGAAACTAGGATAAAAGAACAAATTAAAGTCACTAAAGATAACTCAATGTTTTGTATGATTTTGAACATTCCGTAAGACATAAGAATTCTACACGAAACTTCTTCAGTGGATATGTATTTGAAGCATATTATAGCAGCATTTGGAGAGGATAAAGGCATTGCAAAAAATACAATAAATATTTTTGTAGCTTAAAGCTTTCGAACAGGACCTGCACATAGTTGCATACATGCAAGCAAAATTCATCGTCTCGAATAAATTAAATTACTACACAAGTAAGTGAACGATTTCCGTAGTCTTTCATCTGTATATTACACATTGCATGAACTTTAACTTACTATGATCTCTGCTTATATTTACAGATTTCACTTCGAAGGTCCATGCGGAACAACAGTCCCACAGGCTTTAGCTCCTTAGAAGAAAGAAACTCAAAAGCTTTCCTTCAGTGCATCGCACGCTGAAAAAGCAAATACATAGCTTACTGCTCGCATGTGGTGACAGGGTTTGGTGACAGTCAGAGGCAGTTTAAACACTTCATTGAACTGAAGTTAAGAGTACCGAATTAAGCTTAATATACAGTAAATGAATTGCAAACGGTAAACAAAAACTTAAATTAAAAAAAAAAAAAAAAAAGAAAAAAGAATCCACTCGAAAATTTGAGATGTGCGTCCTAGTTGAAAGTAAATACGATTCACAGTGAAAATGTTTGTGAATAGATACATTGTTGGTAATAAATAATCATAGATATTGGTGCAGTTTGACAGAATAGCTGTTCAAGATAAACATTCGATAAATGAGAATTGGCTAGAACATTCGAGAAATTAATATTGCAAATATTCTCTGTAATTCAGGAATGCTAGTTTAATGACAAGTTATTGCAAGTTCATAATATAGTGCAATGATACGTAATGTTATGTATGAATGTTACGAGAATCCGGAATGTTGAACGTAAGTTGCATGGAAAGTAATCAGCATGCTTCGCCACTAATGTTGAAGTTGTGTGAAAATGAAACGCACTAATTCCACTAACATGTAAAGTGTTGCAGCCCGCTCCACCAACCTTACACTTAATTGTTATTCTCGAATCTGTTGCGGAATAATTTTCATCCAAGTTGTTATACAATTACAAATATTAAGAATCGAATGCCATTATTAAGTAATAGTGTTGGTTTATCAATTTAGAGCGAGTTGTTCGATTGAATATACTCTGAAAATATGCTTTCTAATGGAACAAAATGCTAGACTTATGTCAGCAACATACAATTCACACTCATAGTTCACTTTTGAAACAGTAAAATCAGACCAAATATATTGAGTATCGATGGATCGATACGTTTTAAAATCAAAATGATGGTAGTTATGTAACACACAATTCTGCCATGCTGTGGTGTTACTCCGCTTGAAGAAATCATAGATATTATATACAGAGGTCGTTGCTTATTGTTTTAGTACTGCCAAATTGAAAACAAGCGAAATGTCCTCATTTAAAGCACAGTTGAAAATCGCTAAGACGTACACTTGGGTTAAAAGCTCATAGAACATCATTGTCTTTCTCTTCTGTGAAGTCCCGTAATTTATCATATTGCTTTATTATTATTATTATTATTATTATTATTATTATTATTATTATTATGTACGGCTATTCTTCCTCCGTTCACGCTTCAGAGACACAACGTCTTCTCATCTCCTTGGTTTCAACAAGGAAATGCGTTCGTTCCAGCGCTGAACGCATTTCTTCAAAACCACTAAAATGGTTCCCTGGTGTCTTAGGTAATTCCACACATAGGTTTGAACTTACTTAAGCCAGCTGTTCCCAACATTTAATCCACTAATTGGAGTTCGTGGGAAGGGTCGAAGGGGATAACCGCCACACACTAATCTTTTAATCTTCTTTTAAATTAATAATTTTCCATTATATAATATTATGACGATTTTAATCTAGTTTCGTTTTGTGTGGGCATTGTTTGTGAAGTGTTATGAAAGTAGAGAAGTTGCCTAGAAATAAATGTTTGCGACATTTAATTTTTGATTCAGAACGTCTTCCGTGGAGCCATGTTTCACATACTGACAGCTCCTAAGCAACATAAACGATTCATTAACTTACTTGTAGTGCAGTTTGAATACTAATGAATCTTAAAGTTAAATAAGAGTTGATTGAAGGTTTTTGTGGTGTATGCCGTACATATACAATGCGTGTCAAAGGTATTTATTTTGTGAAATATACCTGTCTGGTAAATAAAAAATAATCCGTGTATATTTTATTTCTCCTTTAGCGCATAAATATACAGCATGAACATGAAAGAGAATCAAATTTTAAGGTGATCAAAAACTACTGGATTAAGAAATAGTTGTGTTCTTATTGCGGAATTCATTACTATCACTTATTATGACCTTCACATAATACGTAAAGTTTAAAACGCTTTATGAATATACCAGACGAAATGTAATATCATCCGCGATGTCTGAACATTGAACGACCAGGATGAATCCTAGAGTGTTTTCAAACTGACTGTTACACATTGCTGAGCTATAGTAAAGAAATATCTAAAATTTATTAACCCATTAGCGTATGAGGCTTTTAAAAAAGCATTATGAAAGATAAGTGTTCTATTAGAAAAAGCTGATACATTTACAAAAGTGTTGTACTGAGCGGTAGAAATGCGCTTTCAATCCGTGAGTTTTACTGCTTTTCCTTGTCTTATGTTTTGATACGAAGCCTGATATGTCGAAATTCTAAAAGCGTAAAGCTTTACCTCAAATTGTTATGTCATATGTACCTAGAGAAGTCTTAACGTAGGTAAGTTAGTGAACATTTTAATGTTTTGTCACATTTCTAAAACTCGTGTAAAACGAAGAACAGTCAGTGAGAATGCTTGTTAGTGAATTTCATGTTAATATATATTCAAATTCATGGTTGTCCCGGAAAATTCGAAACACAAAATTATTGAAAGAGGAAGGTGAAGAAAATCTTGTGTAAACTTAAATAAAAGAAACAACATCAAATTTACTCAGCTCATAACTCAGTAAATGAAGAATTAAGAAGCACTCAAGTCATATATGACGTAATTAATTACAATAGTAAATGCTGAATTCGTCGTGGCTATATGGTTAGCGAGAGGTCTGGGTTTTCGGTGGGAGCTCATGTACTTCGTATCCTACGTTAAGTCGTAGTCCTATGTCTTGTATAGCGTGCTGAAAGAGACGCTAAATTCCCAAACAACGAATAACAAACAAATAGCTATGTGCTAATCAAATATTGCCAATTTAAAAAAAGAAAAGGAATCTGGTCCTCTGTAGCCATTCGTAGGCTGTAACGCGAAGGGTTTAGGGTTATGTGAAGCTTAGTCAAATTCCATTATTGTTGATCAACAAACATTCTGTTTTCATTATATTTCGATCATCTCTGTGATCATGATCCCATGTAAGTGCAATGTGAGCTAAAACCATCGATAATTATTAAGCTTACATTTTCTTCTTTGAGTACTTTCTTGCAGACTTCCATATCAAACATGGCTATGTGCGCAAGTCAGAGTTTTGAAAATGAAAGTGGGTGTTCATTTGTTCCTGACGTGATTGATTTAATAAATAACGTATCCCATCAACATAATAAAAGCGAAAGATGCTGATTCACTTTTCATGCAAGATCCCACCGTGTGCACAATATCGTATTCACAATAGCATATTTTAAAATCAAGTGATTTCATTGGTAAGCCTTCAAGACAGTCGATGGTTATATTTCATAACGCTCATGTATGTTATGTATAAAAAGGTGAATGTACAGTGTAAATACTTTATATAATAATAATTTGAGTATAATGTTCCGAGTTAATAATTGTCCTCAACACACTGATATATTTGAATTAGTTGTTTAGCAAACTATACTGCTTTGAGTAATGCTGTACGAGGTGAGGCTATTGGAAGAAATACCAAGTGTATGCTTTCGCCTTGTGCAATTTAGGATAAGGTACGTCTTTCCACTTTTTATGCTATATCTTCCCACTTTATGAAATCCCCTTATTGCTTTGGTCCTGGATAAAGTTACATGTTATACATCAAAAGAGATACAGTTGAAGGTTCCCTGCTGGCTATATGCTTAACTTTCTGCCTTTAGTGGAGGAGGGACGAGTTGCATTGCTGGTGGGAATACATATAGTTCAAATATCCACAATAAACAGTGAATTCATGCCTCATACTGTATCTACGTTTGTGAAAGTAGGCAGTAAACTAAAGGAAACAAGAAGTCCTGTTATATCTGGTAAGTTGAGTAGGTGATGGAATAGTAAATGCTTTTATGATATTATTGTCAAACGATAAAGAAAATATCTAGGGTGGCCAAGAAAGCATAGGAAAAACATATAACAGGTAATCAATAATCTTTCTAAGTTTTGTGTTAATTTCAGATCTTAGTCATACACCAAATGAAGCTAAGAGGAAAGAAGTAATAGAAGCCGATACTCTCTCCTTATGTATATAAAAGAGAACGTAAGTCTTGTATTTATAGGCTTTGTCAGCAAGTATGAAATTAACTTCAACTATTGTTTTCTAATGAATACAAATAACTGCTAAAGATTGTGGTCACTTTACAAAATGGACAATTATATGTACTTTGAACTATTTCTGAGACAAGTAAGGATACAGTTCAATTTGGAAAATAAATATACTTTCTGGTCAAACTGAATGTTCCAAATGGTGGTTAAAGTAAGTAGGGCCGCGGTGGCTCAGTGGTAGAGCGTTCACCTCTGTTGCTTGGAGTCTCTGGTTCGATCCCAGCTCGCGCCAATTGAGCTTTGTGGGGACAAACATCGTGTGTGTGGGCTTTCTTGGGCTCTCCCGTCTCCTTCCACTTTCTTCATTCCACCATTTTATTCATATCTTTCATCACCATCTCCTTTAGTTTAGCCGGTATAATCGTGAGACCGGTGGAACTTAAAGTTTCCATTTCAGTTTTTGTGGTTAAAGTAAATGTTCAAAATAGCATTCAGCATCGGTACATTTCTGAATACGAGTAACGACTGCTTCCAATGAGTCGTGACCAATGAGATTTCTGGGCACACCATAAGAATCTCATCTCAAAGTTTGTCCAGGTTACGTGGTTTACGACGGTACACTTCATCATTTAGTGTGCCCCACAAGAAAACATCGAACGGTGTAAGGTCTGGAAAGTGTGCAGGAATCTCGATTAATTCCCTGCGTCCTATCTAGTGACTGACATTTTGATCCAGGTATGCTCGCACATTTCTATGATAGGACTCTTGAGGAAATACTCCCCTTATGATGTTGTAATAACTGGCACAGTTTCAGCTTGTTACTAATTAGTCCCGACAAAAGCCTATTTTTGCCTTTATTGACTGGACTAAAATGGAACGTAACGCTACCTGTTCTCCTTGTCGATCATGTGTTGTAACGTAGCTCAATTACCATCTTATTAAAAACACATCTTTCTAAGAAAGTAGTATTTTTGTCCTCTCGCCTGTAAACTTATAAAAATGGAGTGATGTTCCTCTGGTTCTCATGCGACGATATGAAAATTCTATTAGGATACTTTAATGTGAAGATAAGACAAGAGGATATTTTCAAACCGATTATAGGGAATAAAAGTCTGCATAAGGAAAGTAACGGCAATGGTGTTAGCCTCGTGAACTTTGCAATATCCGAAAACCTTATCGTGAACAATACAGAAATCACACATCACGACGTACATATACTTGTACCTCACAAGATGGAGAAACACGTAATCAAGTAGATCATGTTTTAATAGATAGAAGAAGACATCTAGCATAATTGACGTTCGGTCGTTCAGAGGAACTGACTGTGACACTGATCACTACCTGATAGCAGCGATAATAAAAGAGAGATTATCGTTGAATAAAGGAAATATTCAGCATCTAAAGACTGTGAGGTTTAATGTAAAGAAATTAGAGGAGAGTCAGGAGAGTGTAGTGTTGAATAGATTCTCGGTTTTAGAAGGTTCGGATTGCACTAGTGTTGAGGATACTTGGGTTAAAATTAGGGATAGCATAAAAAGTTCAGCAAAGGAAAAACCAGGCCCGCGGAAATACGCAGGAACAACCCCTGGTTTGACAAGGAATGCACTAAACTAGAAGAGAAGAGAGAAAACAAGCAAAACAGCGTTACCGTCAGCGTGTAGTTCGAAAGATATAACTACACAAAATTTCGTTAACATCAAAACTTTTAAAACACAGAAACGCAATTTTTTGAAAGCTAAAATTAATTAACTTGAAGTTAATAATAAAAACAAAAACATTTGGGACATGTATAAGAGCAACAATGAATTTAAGAAAGGCTATTAAGCCCAAGCGTGTATATTAAAGAAGGCCGACGGAACAATTCTCAGTGGTATTGATAGCATCTTGAATAGATGGAAAGATTTCTTTGATGATTTGTTTACTGAACCAAAACTAATGTTTGTGAAGAAAGGAAAACGCACACAGCAGAACCATATATTTCAGAGCCTAACCGAACAGAAATAGAAATCGCTATAAAGAAATTAAACACAAAGTCCCAGGGTGTAGGCAAAATTCCCGCGGAGTTAATTTTAGTTGGAGGGGTAAAATTGTGGAGCGAAATACACGCCAATTTCCTCAAATTGAACAAGAGTGGAAAAAACAATAATTGTTCCAGTTCATAAGAAAGGCGCTACAAAACTGATTGTAATAATTATCGAGATATCTCTCAAACATTCTATTAGCAAGATTAATCCGATGCGGAGATGAAATGATTGGTTATTATCTGTGTGAATTTAGGTGAGACCGATTAACTATCGACCAGGTATTTACCATTCGGCAAACACTCAAAAAGAAATGGGAGTACAATACTCCAGTTATTTATTGATTTCAGAAACGTCTACGGCTCGGTTAAGAGGAAACACACGACATTCTTGTAGAATTTGGAATACCTCAGAAACTAGTTTGATTAATTAAGAATGAATCCCAAAGTAAAGTCCGAGTAGAGAAATTTTTGTCCATGAGCTTTCACGTCGAGAATGGCCTGAAACGAGATGTGCTGTCGCCATTATTATTCAACTTTGTTCTGGAGTACGCTATAAGGAAAATTAAGGATAGCAACCAGGGCCTAGAGCTGAATGGTCTTCACCAGGTTATAGCGTATGCTGATGATGTAGATCTGATAGGAGATAATGGGAGAACAATAGAAGAAATGCAGAGGTCTTATTTAACGCTTGCAGGTACATGGGTAAATACAGATAAATCTAAATAAACGGAAGTTGGCTGGGATCGTAATGCTGCAAATTATGATGTAAAAATATCAAATGTTACTTCAAAATATCAAATAATACTTTCGACAAAGTGGATACTTTCAAATATCTAGAATCAATATTAACAGACCAAAACCATATGCACGAAAAAATTAAATGTCGATTGAAAGCAGGGAATTTTTGAGAGATATTGTTCAGTTCAAAATCTCTTGTCGTTCCGAATTCTGTGGAAAAATGTAAAGCTTAAAATATATAAAACGATAATAATGCTGTTGTGCTGTATGGTTGGGAAACATGGTTGCTTACTCTGAGGAAAGAAAGGAGACTGAAAGGGCCTTATGGAGAGTCGTTTTGACGCCCGTCTCCTTTAGCCTAACCGGCATAACTGTGGGACGTAAAACTCAAAGATTTCATTTCATTTCATTTTCGTTTTGACGCGTGATTAGTGTTATGCCAAAGAGTTCGACTAACATATTTCCTGCAGTAATCAGGCCTTTAGTATGACGTTAATCATACGTTAAAACGACTCTGTGGAAAGTATTTAAGAATAAAATCCTGATACGATTATTCGGTCCCAAGAAGAACGGGAAAAGGGAATGGTGGAAACTTCATAACGAGGAACTGCATAATTTATACCGTTTACCAAATGTTAGGGTCATCAAGTCTAGGAGGCGCAGGTGGGCGGTCATGTAGCTAGAATGGAAGGAAGTAGGAACGCTTTCAAAATTTAAACTGGAAATCCAATCGGGAAACGACCATTAGGAAGACCTAGACGCAGCTGGGAACATGTGCACCGACTACGTGGGTGCTCCGGGGCTCCGGCACCCATACAAATAATCTTGTGGGTGCGCCGCGCCCACAAGAATTTTAGTTCGGACTCGGGTTTGAACCCGTTTCTCTTGCGTTTAAGTCTGCCGTGTTACCGACTAAGCTACGGTAATCCCAACTTATCCTTATACTACCTGCATTTTTTTCTTTATCACATCACAGTTTCTTTGTAACAGTGTTCATAAAAGATTTTAACTAAAAATAAACCAATCAATCATCGAGACCCCTGAAAACATATAAGGTAATACGTCCCGTCATTGATATGCACCCACATAAACTTCGGGAAGCCGGTGCCGTTGGTTGGGAGAATAATATTAAGGCGAATCTCGCAGAAATAGAAATACAAAATAGAAACTGGATCCAGTTGGTTAAGGATAGAAATCAACGGAGAGCTTTTGTGAACGCGGCGTTAAATCTCCGGGCTTTTTCATAGATTATAAAGTTACTTAGTTGCAGTTCGTTACCTCAAACTCGGTCCAGCTCGAGGATCGCTCATCCTTACGATGAATTATCCCAGTCACCAATCCCGTGACCTAAGAGGGAGACAAACTCTGGTTTAGGAGGCCAAAGGATGGTTCTACAGTACACACACTTTCTATGGTCTAGCAAACCATCGCTAACGGCAAACCATCAACTAAAACCGTGGGCCAGTCGAATGACTTCGCGCAAGAGCTGCCACACCTCTTAAAACTATCAGAACGTGTCTAAATCAACCACTCATCCTACTAAAACCGAACGTTCTATTAATCAAATCTAATACCCACTCACGCCCACATTCTGCTATAAACTAGCAACAACCCAAAGATCTTTCTTAGTTATTACTTTCTCATCTAATTGTTTTATTCTCATAATTCAATCCATCCAGCTAGACTACAATTTCCTATTTTCCTACGCGACGATATTATGCCACGTTATCACAATCCATTCTTTCTTCACCCTTCCGTCCGTTCTTGAACGAAGTTCAAATGAAATAAAGTGCATATCATAAAGCTTTCATTTGTACGATTTGTATGTTGCGAATGGAACATTCTTTAGTTTAGGAGCCAAAGGGTCGAACTTTGGGATAGCAAACCAACATTGACAGAGGTGAAAGTAGCGACACACTATTTAAGACTCGTATATTTGCTGGAGCTCCGGGCTTGCTTCCCCTTCGAATGATTCAATTAAACACTAATCCTGGAATCAAAGAGGTAACTTCGGTGTAGCAAACAACTCTCTCGATGATGATAAAAGTAGCGACACACCATCTCGCTTGAGCTCACATGCTGCTCCCTTGCGATGAAGTCGTCCGACCTTCTATGCTGAGGCGAAAGGGAGCAGAGGCGTCATTTAGGGGGCAATTGCCCCTCCAAGAGTTTGAGGAATACATATACTTTAATTGATTACCTACTAACATACTACTGCAAAACGTAAAAGTCTTATATCGGTGGTGCTCTTGCGCCTCTCAAGCGAAGTCTGAAATGACTCTCCTGAAAGGGAGTCGAATTGCGGTTCACGGAGCCAAACTTCTTATAGTAATCCAACTTCGTATAGTGAATCATAGTAGTAGAAAATGGATCGATCTGGGCCAGACCTGAGCCAGACCTGGACCATACTTGCTCAACTCAGGAGCCCCTGGGAAATCGAACACCTTGAACCGTCGACCCACGGTCTTTTACGACCTCCATTTTAGGCGTGTATTTGTTCCCTTTTATGAGCACTTTTTAGGAGGTGTACTCGTTCTCTTTGATGAGTACATTTTAAGGTGGTGTATTCGTTCCCTTTTATGATCACTTTTTCAACCCCTTAGCAGAGACTACGAACACATAGCTGAACATAAGACTACGTAACATAGCAGGGGTGAACTCGTTCCCTTTTATGATCACTTTTTCCACCCCATAGCAGAGACTACGAAACATAGCAGGGGTGTACTCGTTCTCTTTTATCAACCCCTATTTTAGCAGACAATGAATACCTATGTAACATAGCAGTTGGCCTAACTTTCCACACTATTTGAACATAGTCCATTTTAGGGGTGGACTCGTTCTCTTTTAAGAGCATATTTTAACATAACGAACATAGCAGGGGTTTTTCAACCCCCAAATATAGCACATAACACATAGCAGACATAACACTACGGGGGTGTATTCGTTCTCTTTTATGAGCACTTTTCCAAACCCTATTTTAACATACCAGAGCGTTCCACCCCTAATTGAACATAGCATAAGACTACGTAACATAGCAGTGGTGTACTCGTTTTCTATTCCATTTTAACATAGCAAAAGAATACATAGCAGTTGGCCTATTTTTCCACCCCTATTTGAACATAATCCATTTTAAGGGTGAACTCGTTCTCTTTTATGAGCATATTTTTCAACCCCTATTCGAACTTAGCAGAGAATACACGAACACATAGCAAAAACTACTCCGACCCCTATTCGAACTTAGCTGAGAATAATTACACTGAGACTACGAGCACACCCCTATTTAAACATAGCAAAGACTACGAAACATTTTAGGGGTGTATTTGTTCTCTATTTTAACAACAAATAGCAAACACTACCAACAGTTCGTTTTCAACATAGCAGAAATTACATAAGACTAAAATAGCAGGGGTGTACTCGTTCCAACCCCTATAGCAAAGATTCTTTTAGGGGTGAACTTGTTCTAACCTCTATTTGAACATAACAGAAATTATTTTCTTTTACGGGCAGACAATATTCATTAGCTTTTTATCAACTGTTTCCGTGTTTTATCAGTTACATAATAACTTCCGCCATATGTGGATAATTCTCATTACGTCATTCATCCGGATTTTAAAAACATTGTGCTAGTGACTACAGCCTCGTGTATGTTTTTTTTTCGATGAAAAAGTGCTGACATAATTTGATCGCTCGCGGTATGAATTAGGAATTGGAGACGCAAGGCTGCTAGTTGTTTTCTAGGATTTACATGATCGGTGACATCATCCCTATTGCGCAATATTACGCAATGTAATCTCAAAGGTTTGTGTTGATCGCTCGCGATCTATCTTGTCATTCAAACCCCGATCGTGACTCGATGACATCATTCCTATTGCGCAATATTGCGCAATGCAATTACAAAGGTATAAAAGACTGACCGAGAAGCTCTTTTTTAATCAGTTGCTTGTTGGTGTTTAAAGAGTAAACTTCTTATCGGTGAAGCTCTGAATTTCTTTTCTGTGTATCAGTGTGCCTTTCTTAGTTGTCTATAGGTAAGACATCTTATAACGATAATATCATAAAAACTCACTTCTGAACATATTATAGTAACGTTGTGCTACCTCAGTTCTGTATAACGATAATATATTATAAAACCTCACTTCTGGACGTATTATAGTAACGTTGTGCTATTTTTAAAAACACACTTTTGAACGTATCATAGTCATGGCAAAATTAGGTATGAAAAAGGTTAAACCGAATACTATCAATTTACCAACTGATACTCTATTTAATAATAATTTGAAAAAAATAATTTTAAAATGTGATAGTGTTTTAAATGAGGATAGTGGTTGCTTTTTAAATAATAAAAGAAAAGACTTTAGATATATTAAAACAGGAACAAAATAATACATCTTTTAAAGTAATTTTTTCTTTGGCTACAACTTTTGTAAAACCAGTAGATTTAGAAATATGTAGATTCTTTGTAAATAATGGTAACGAAATCATTTTACCGAGTACAGATGTGAATGCTATAATTGAAAAACTATTTAATAAAATTTTAGTTGAACAAGAAAACAGCAATTAAGAAATCAGGGCGGTCTCTATGTTCTCTACCTAACCATCTCTTAGAAATTAAAATTAGTAAATATGATCCATTGGCGGCATCATCTTATATAAAATTGCCTCAATGGATTTTATCTAAAAAATGTGTTTTAAATATTCAAAATAACGATAATAGATGTTTTATGTATTGCATTCTAGCTGCATTGCATCCTGCAAAAGATAATCCACTGCGTGTAAATAATTACATACAATATATTAATACTTTATTACCGTTATTTGAAAAAAACGAATATAAAATTCCCCGTTGAAGTATCAAACATAAGCAAATTTGAACATATGTATAATTCAGTCTTTACTAAGGAATAAATTTCTATTAATACATATGGCATTGATTATGATAATGAAACATTTTTTCCGTTACGTATAAGCGAAAACACATCTGTAGCTAAACATATTGATTTATTGTATTGTGAAGAAAATTTCATTAGTCATTATTGTGTTATCAAAAATCTCAGCCTTATTGAAAAGTAATATAAAATTGCCTCAATGGATTTTATCTAAAAATGTTTTAAATATTCAAAATAACTATGATAGATGTTTCATGTATTGTATTCTAGCTGCATTGCATCCTGTAAAAGATCATCCACATCGTGTAAATAATTACATACAATATATTAATACTTTATTACCGTTATTTGAAAAAACGAATATATAAAATTCCCCGTTGAAGTAGCAAACATAAACAAATTTGAACATATGTATAATTCAGTATTTACTAAGGAACAAAAATCTATTAATATATATGGTATTAATTATGATAATGAAACAATTTTTCCGTTACGTATAAGCGAAAACACATCTGTAGGTACATATTGATTTATTGTATTTAAACTCTCATTATTGTTTAATTACAAATTTAAATGGTTTAGTTAGACATCAATTAGGTACTCATCAAGCATTTATTTGGAGACGATGTTTAGTATCTTTTTATAACAAATCAAAATTAGATGAACATGAGAAATTATGTAAAGAACACACTCCAACCAAAATTAACATGCCGAAACAAGGAGATGTTTTAAAATTTTGTAAGCTAAAATCATTATTAGAAAATGATGTCATAATTGTTGCAGATTTCGAAAGTTTATTAAAACTGATAAATAAACAAATTGGATCCAATACAAAACAAATTCAGGAACATATACCATGCAGTTTTAGTTAAATTGTGTGTTGGAGTAACAAATATATAAATTCAGGTCTAGTTATTTATCGTGGTGAAAATGTATCGATTAATTTTATGTCTGCTATGGAGAAGGAATTAAAAAAATAAATATATTAGATCAACAAAAACCAATAATACCATTAAGTAACTCTCAGTTACAGGAGTATAAACTATCCACTGAATGCTCTGTTTGCGATAGTAAATATATGAGTAACAATAGAAAAGTGAAACATCATAACCATTTAACTGGGATATATATTGCCACGGTGTGCAATAATTGTAATTTGCAAATTAAACGTCAGAGTAATTTTATCCCTGTATTCTTTCATAATTTACCTGCATATGATGCACATTTATTCGTGAAAGAACTAGGTTGCACACCTGGCAATATATCTGTAATTGCTGAAAGTACTGAGAAGTACATTACATTCTCCAAACATTTTAACGGTAGACCTATTGAGTTGCGTTTTGTGGACTTATGTAAATTTCTTTCGTACAGTCTCGAAAATTTGGTGTCAAAATTAAAACCTGAGCAATTCGTATACATAGCAAAATTTTTCACACGATAAGTTTCCTTTAATTCTCCGTAAGGGAATTTATCCTTATGAACACAACAAATTTAGATACATTTAAAGAAACTGAATTACCTGGAAAAGAGGCGTTTAATGGCAAATTGAACGGAACACAAATTTCCCAGACCGACTATCAATATGCACAAGAGATTTGGCATACGTTTAATTGTCAAAATTTAGGGGACTACCATGATTTGTATTTAAAATGTGATGTACTTTTCACAGCAGATGTATTGGAAAATTTTCGAAAGACGTGTTTAAATGCTTTTAGTATTGACCGAATTAATTGTTTTACTGCACCTTGTTTGGCATGGCAAGCCATGTTATATAAAACAAAAGTTGAACTTGAACTCTTATCAGATATCAATATGTATATGTTTGTAGAAAAATCGATTCGTGGAGGCATCACACAAGCTGTATTAAGGTATGCCAAAGGTAATAATCCCTACGTACATGATTTTGATGCGGAAAAAGAAAAATCCTATTTATTGTATATTGACATGAACAATCTGTACGGACTATCAATGATTGATTATTTACCAGATGGTGGTTTTCGGTGGGAAGACAAAATTGACGATTGGCAAGACAAGAATAAAATTATTAATTGGTCCACTGATAGTGAATGTTTTTTTTTCTAGAAGTGGACTTAGAGTGTTCAAATTATTTACACGAATACCATTCTGATTTTCCGTGTGCTCCCACTAACGAAATTCCACCGAATGGTAAATACTCAAAATTACTATTAACACTTAAATCGAAATCGAATTATATCTTGCATTATAGAGTATTACAATTTTATCTAAAACAAGGTTTAATATTGGTAAAGGTACATAAAATATTATGGTTTCGTCAATCTAAATGGCTTGCATCTTATATAGAAGAAAATATTAAGCGTCGTGCAAATGCTACAATTGAATTTGAAAAAGATTTCTATATGTTATTAAATAATTCTGTATACGGAAAGACAATGGAGAATGTACGAAAACGCATTGATATAAGATTAATTAATAATGAAAAAAGTGTAAAAAATTAGCAGCGCAAGATCAGTTTTAAAATTGGGTAAAATTAGGAGACAATCTTGCATTATTCCATATGTTAAAAAAATCTGTATCTCTAAATAAACCGATCTATGTAGGAGCTACAGTTTTAGAATTATCAAAATTAGCAATGTATGAATTCCATTATAATGTAATGAAACCTCGATATGGAGATAAGATTAGTATTACTTACATGGATACTGACTCTTTTATTTACTACATTAAATCCGACGATATTTATAAAGATATAAAAGACATGAATGAGTATTTTGATACCTCAAATTATTCTGAAAATCATGTTTTATATAGGACAAAAAATAAGCACGTTTTGGGTAAAATGAAAGATGAACTAAGTGGACTTCCCATCATTGAATATGTTGGTTTACGATCAAAAAATTATGCAATAAAAACTGTTGAAAATAAAGAATTGAAAAAATGTAAAGGGCTCAATAAAAATGTAGTTAAAGAACAAATCACGTTTGACGATTATAAATCATGTCTATTTCAAAACGAAACGATTCATAAAACTCAATTTGAATTTAAAAGTAAATATCACAATTTAACAACAAATCAGGTAACAAAATTAGCGTTAGATCCGTATGATGATAGAAGAAAAATTTTAAATTGTAACACACATTGTTCCTTGGGGGTATCATAATAAAGATTTAACATGTGGGATTTGTATATTGTAAATATTATATTTTAGTTTTTGTATATATTAGTGTAATAGTATTGGTAAACAAAAATATGTCACAATTAGTTCAAGAACAAATAGTTGCAAAATTATATAAAGGTGCAAGACGAAACTATCCTCGAATACCCGTTATAACTAAAGGAATTCGTGATCTATGGCAAGCTGATTTAGTTGAAATGAATCGTGGAAAATTGAAAGGTCTAGCAAACATTAATCGAAATTTCAAATATTTATTAACTGTGATAGACACATTCTCTAAATATGCTTGGGCTATTCCTGTGAAAAATAAAACTGGGAAAGAAATTACACAAGCATTTATAACAGTACTGAGGAAAGCAAACAAAAGCCCCAAATTTTTACAAACTGACAGGGGTCGAGAATTTTATAATTCAAAGTTTCTGAAGGGTGATGAACCAAAATAACATTAAACATTATTCCATGTACAGTGATGTGAAAACAAGTATTATTGAAAGATTTAATAGAACATTACGTAATTTAATGTGGAGACAATTTACACTGCAGGGAAATTATAAATGGATTGGCATTCTGCCGGAATACTATTCATTCCACTATTAAAATGAAACCTATCGACGCTATTAAAAAGAAAATGAAAAACATCTATTGACAAACATCTATTGCAAAAAGTTTTCTGTGATAAAAAGAAAAAGTAAATTTAAGGTAGGTGAATATGTAAGAATTAGTAAACTTAAGCGTCCTGGTTTTGATAGAGGTTTTACACGCAATTAGAGTACAGAAATTTTTCGAATTGCTAAAGTTTTCTTCACTAATCCTCCAACATATCACTTAGTAGACTCAAATAATAAACCTATTGAAGGAAGATTTTACGGACACGAATTACAAGTAACGACATTTCCAAAAACATATTTAATTGAAACAGTTTTGCGAAAGAAAAATAATAAGGCCTATGTGAAATGGTTAGGTCTGCCAAAAAGTGAAAATTCTTGGATTGATTTAAAGCATACTCTATTGTAAAAAAAAAAGTCAAGAATTTATAATTGAAGCATGTCGTCACGAGTATTTCTTGTAGATTTTATAATTTCAAAAGGTGAATTTTATATTTTAAATTCTAGCAACACTGTAAATTTTCGTTACTTAGTTAAATTATCATCATCACGAGGTCTATCAGTATCACAAGTAAAAGGTATATTAAATCAAATTTGTTCTTCAACAAACGCTGTGTTTTTATGTAAAGGAGAAAATAAAGCAAAATATTTAAAAACGTTATTTAAAATAAATGTGATATATCTGTAATATGGAGTGGAAAATTCCTTTTACATGTATGGTAGCAGGTCCTACAGGCTGTGGAAAATCATATTTTGTTAAAACATTTCTTGACCATTATAGTAAGTTATTTAAAAATATTGTATGGTGTTATGGTGAATGGCAGCCGTTGTATGATACTCTTTCAGGCTGCACGTTTAAAGAAGGTTTACCTCAAAATAATGAATTTCAAGCACACGAGGGTCCACATTTTGTAACTATTGATGATTTAATGCGTGAGTGTGACCATCGGATTGTAGACATTTTTACTAAGGGTAGCCATCATAGAAATATAAGTGTAATATTTATAACAGAATATTTTTCGTCAACAAAAGGGAATGCGGGATATTTCGTTAAATTGTCATTATATTGTTTGTTTTAAAAATCCTAGAGACCAAGCTCAAATTAATTATCTGGCACGACAATTGTATCCAGGTAATACAAAATTTATTCAAGAAGCATATCAAGATGCAACTCGAATTACACATGGTTATTTACTTTTTGATTTAAAAAATACTCCTGATGAGCAGCGAGTTCGAACAAATATCTTTCCAACAGATTCTTTTAATTATGTTTATGTGCCTGTAAAAAAATAATTGCAATATGGTTTATATTCTAACAACTATTTGTGCTATAATAGCCGTAAAAAATGATTAGTAAGGAAAATGCACATTTGTTAGAACTTTTAGCAAAGTCAAAACCGAAAGCACGTAAGGCAATTTTACAAAATGCAGATCCTGATTTCGCTCTATTTGCGAATGTTCCTATAACGTATTACAGGGAAATGTTCCGTTAAATAAAACAGAGATAAATAAATTTAAAAAATATAAAAAGGAACTGAGATATTTGGTGAAAAAAGGTCCGTCATTAAAACAAAAGAAAAAACGAATAATTATACAAAAAGGTGGTTTTCTTACTGCATTGCTTGCACCTATTTTAGGAGGTATATTATCAAGTTTAATTAAGTAATTATGCAAAACGCACAAAAACTTATTTTAATCTCACCAGAAAAATTACATCATTATCAAACGATATCTAATCTTGATGATGAAATGAAAGAAATTTTAAATAATAAAAGTTTAAATGCAGAAGAAAAATGGGTACGATATAGAGAGGTTTTACAAAAATATTTAAATATAATTCAAAAACCGGCAGCAGTTACAACAGCAACTACTACTACTACTACTATTGATAAAGAGGAGGAGGAAGAAGAAGAGGAGGAGGAGGAGGAGGATGAAATAATATCTACTCTCCCTGAAATTCGTAAACGTAGAGCAAGACCTTTATTACGTAAATTGAAACAAAATCCTAATATTCAATGGGATGATAATGGAAATGTGAATATTAATAATAAATTAATTCCAGGTGCAAATATAGTGGATTTGATATCCGATTTTGTTAGATGTCGTAAGAAAAATATTTCAGTTGCCGGTTGGAAACCTTTTGCTACATTATTAGCAAAAGCCAATATACCCTTAGAGTACATTGGTAATCCTCAACGAATAGAATATATTAGAAAACTCAGAGGACGACGATGATGATGAGAACGAAGAGGATGGTCCTCCACCACGTAAACGTAAATGGCGTACTTATAAGCAATGATACTAATATTCTATTGTAATATATTGATATTTTTGAGTATATAGAAAGAAGGATGAATAATCCGTACTTTCATTATTACAACAATCAAGCAGGAGGTGGTTACAATGTATATAAAGGTACAGCATATCAAGAAGGTTGTGGCATTGGTAGTTTTCTAGGAGGTTTATTCCGCACTGTATTTCCTTTATTAAAACAAGGTGCAAAAACTGTTGGTAAAGAGTTGATACGTACAGGAATTAATGTAGCAGATGTACTAGATAATAATAGACCTATTGAAGAGTCTTTACAAAATCGGTGGCAAGAAGCTAAAACAAATTTAAAAAACAAAGCTCAAAATAAATTAAATCATGTATTGGTAGGATCTGGAAGAAAAAGAAAGTTAATTTTACATCAACAGGTTGTGGTGTGAAGCGAATAAAAAGATCCAAAGATATTTTTGATTGATTGATTATGGAGCAAAGTGATAGTTTTTATCTCACACTTCCTAGCAATAGTTCTATGGAATATTTTCCTCAAAATACTCTTGCTTGTTATACTACTAAATTATATCATCCTATTGTACTGGAGAAGGGAGTGTGGGAAACAGCTGTTGTTGAAGTACATTATACAAGTTCACTTCAGAATGTTTCCGAATATACATATAATATTTATTACCATATCATGAATACAAAAAACTGGAATATAAGAAATCTTACCAGGCCGCTATTATCATGTTGATGATATTCTATCTCAAATTAATCATAAAAGTGATATATTAAATTTACAATTAAAAGTTAAAGCATCAGTAAAACGAATTGAGGTTAATAGAGTAATAAAAGATCAAGAGAACCATATAGAAGTACGCCTATCTCCTGGACTAGCCAGAATACTAGGGTTTGATCATATACAACAGGAAGATATTGCAATTGTGCATCATGCTCGTTATCCACCTGATTTACAAAAATCGCTACCTACACTTATGTATATTTACAGTGGTATTGTAGAACCACAAATGGTAGGTGACACCATAGCTCCATTGTTACGTATTATAAATACAAATATTACAGAGCATGGTATTAATAATGTACATATTTTTGACAATCCTCATTATGTCCCCGTGCAACGTAAACAATTTGATCAAATTATTATTGATTTAAGAGATAGTACAGGTAATCTACTTCCTTTCCAATATGGCAGTGTATGTGTAAAATTACATTTTCGTAGACGTAATACGGTATTGTAAATTTTACCATGTGTGAATATTAATAGTAAGAAAAAGAGAAAAATGCAGTGTGAGTGTATGAAATCAGAATTAGATTTATTTGCTGGGTTACCCACTCAAACCAGTATTATAGGTAATAAAATAGTTCCATATAAGCCTGTGGCTTCAATATCTGATAATGCACCAATAGAATTTGTTGTCCCCTGTCATGGGGATGACTATATAGACTTACCGCACACAATGTTATATATTAAAGGTAAAATTACTAGATCAGATGGTTCTAATTTAACTTCTGCCGATAAGAAAATCGGGCCTGTAAATGATTTTCTCAATGCAATGTTCAGTGAAGTGCAATTATATTTGAATAATCAACTTATTTCCTACTCTTCACATACATATCCATATCGATCGTATATTGAAAAACTACTAAATTATAATGCTAATGCTAAATCAACGTATCTTCAAACATCCATGTGGTTTAAAGATACTGCAGGTCATATGGACAGTGTGACCGATGGTAATTTAGGATTTAGACAAGTTTTCTTCTTACTACCTTAAGTCAGTCATTTGAATTATTGGGTTATATTCATGCTGATATATTAATCAGGAGAAATTTTTACTGAATGGTGTACAACTGCGTATTAAACTAATTCCAGCTAAACCTACATTTTGTCTAATGGGTGACACAGATGCTGATGGAAAGATTGTAATTACAGATGCAACATTGCTTGTGAAAAAGGTTGATGTATCACCAGCAGTTAAAATAATACAAAATAAAGTATTACAAAATCCTAAATTTAGAACAAAATATCCTCTAAGAAAAGTACAGGTGAAGACAGAAACTCTGCCACAAGGAATTATGGATAGTACACTTCCAGATCTGTTTTCAGGCATAGTGCCTAAACGTATTATTATTGGTTTTGTTACTAATGCTGCTTTCAATGGTACTTATCAAACAAATCCGTTCAATTTTCAACATTTTAGTATGTCGTTTTTTACACTGTATGTTGATGGGTCGCCTGTACCATCAAAACCATTACAAACTGATTTTGATAATAAGCTATATATACAAGCATATTCTACGTTATTTACAGGTTCAGGTATTTATTATTCTAATCAAGGTAATGATATTTCACTTGCCGAATATCCTAATGGTTATACTCTACTGGTGTTTGATTTAACTCCCGATTCTAGCGCAAGTGCTGCATTTCATACTAGTCCACAATGGCAAGGAAGTGTACGTTTAGAGGTTCATTTTAAAGAAGCACTGCCATCTCCTGTAACAGCAATTATTTATGGTGAATTCTCCTCAGAATTAGAAATTGATTTCCAGAGAAAAATAAATATTAATTAATTAAAAAATGTTAAATATAACTGAACTTTATGAAGCACTACAACAAAATTTACCTAAAAATCATTTTATTGGTGTGTATGCTGCAGATGAGCTACCGCTGTTTATTCATACATTTCCAGCCGCCATAATTATAAACACTGATTGTAGTGATAAGCCTGGAGAACATTGGGTTGCTGTTTATATATCTAATATGTGTGTGGGAGAGTATTTCGATAGCTATGGTATACCTCCCTATATACAGCATCATATAAGGTTTTTAAAACGAAACTGTCTGTATTATACATGGAATAATAGACGTATTCAAGGTGATTTATCTCAATTTTGTGGACATTACTGTTTTTTATATCTAGTATGTCGTGCATCTGGTTATTCACTACGCGATTTCTTAAACAAATTCTCACTCACCACTATTGATGCTCATGACATTATGCTTTATTCATTTATGAGAGTATGATGATGATGATGATGTTATTTTTTTAAACTCCGCCATTGCCGGTCCCAAGCCCTGGATAAGAAAGGAGAGGGTTGGGGGTTGCTACCCCCGTAAAAGAAAATAATCTCTGCTATGTTCAATTAGGGGTGGAACAAGTACACCCCTGCTTATGATATGATAAAATAAGGGGTGTAAAATAAGTCATACTCTTTTATTAGTTCTGCTATGTTTAAATAGGGGTGGAACGAATACAGTTGTGTGTTCACACCCCTTTGCTATGTTACATAGGTATTCATTATCCTCTATGTTTAGGGGTTGAAAAACCCCTGGTATGTTCGTTATGTTAAAATATGCTCATAAAAGAGAACGAGTCCATCCCTAAAATGGACTATGTTCAAATAGGGTGGAAAAATAGGCCAACTGCTATGTTACATAGGTATTCATTGTCTGCTAAAATAGGGGTTGAACGAGTCCATGAACTATGTTCAAATAGGGGTGGAAACGTAGTCTTATGCTATGTTCAATTAGGGGTTGAAATGAATACACCCCTGCTCTGCTATGGTAAAATAAGGGGTGGAAAAAGTACGTAGTCTTATGTATTATCTGCTATGTTCAAATAGGGGTTGAAAAAGTGATCATGAAAGGGAACGAATTATCTGTTCTGCTGTGTGTTCGTAGTCTCCATGTATTCTCTGCTATGTTCAAAAGAGAACGAGTACACCCCCTAAAAAGTGCTCATAAAAGGGAACAAATACATCCCTAAAATGGAGGTCGTAAAAGACCGTGGGTCGACGGTTCAAGGTGCTCGATTTCCCAGGGGCTCCTGAGTTGAGCAAGTATGGTCCAGGTCTGGCCCAGATCGATCCATTTTCTACTACTAATCATCATTAACGAAAGAGGAACTATTGCTACTTAAAGTTTATTAAAGATATATATATCTTGAGCGAAATTATATACACAGTTTGTCCGGAAGTAACGAGCCTGATATTTTCTCTCAGAATTTGTTAATCATACGCATAAAAAAATACTTAATATTCCTCAAAGTACATACTTTCCGCATCAAAACACTTTGCCAGTGCGATGCCCATCCTGTATATACCTTTTGAAAATCCTCGGCTGGGATGTCCTTTAGAAGAGCCGTCGTGGTTGCTTGGATGTTCTCCACAGTGCCCAGATGATGCCCTTTAAGCACCACTTTCAATAGAGGGAACAAAAACAAGTCCGCCGGGGCTAGGTCAGGACTGTAGTGTGGATGAGGAACCGTTGCCACGCCGATCCAGGTCAGGTAGGACGTCACAACAAAGGCGTTGTGAGAGGGCGCATTGTCATGATGCAGTTTCCATGATCCTTGGAGCTCCTTTTGAAGTGGTTCGGTCTCTGAAGCACTCCCTTGTAATATTGAGCAGCGACAGTCAGTTCAGCAGGGACAAACTCGTGGTGCGCGATTCATTTTGCATAAAAAACAATGACCATGAACTTTACTTTGTATTTGCTCATTCGAGCTTTCTTCTGGGGCTGTGACGATGGCGTGTGCCATTCGGAACGTTGTCTCTTGGATTCCGGATCATATTCAAAAATTCATGACTCATCACCAATGATTACGTTGTCCCGGAAATTGGGATCATCCTCACAAAGTTCTTTCAGTTCCTCTCACGTTTCCACGCGATTCACTGTTTGGTTTTATGGCCAAGACTTTCGTCACGAGTTTTGCACAAATTTTCCGCATGCCCAATTCTTCCGATACAATCTCGTGGACAGCAGTTTTCGGCAGATTTAACAGTTCCGCCATCATACATACACTAATGCGACGATCTGAGTTGAGTAGTGATGGGTAAATTCCCGGGAAAATATTTTTCGGGAATATTCCCCCAAAATGGGAATTTTCCGGGAATTTATGTATAATAACAAAGAAAATTCTATTCTATTACTATATTATGATTTCAAAGTTAAATTCGTTTTTATATCACAGTATTCTTACGCTTGTGCATTCGGTAGGAATGCTTTCGTCGTCGTTTTGAAGAAAGAAAGGAAACTATTATCGTTAACTTGGGAAATATAGCTCACTGGTAGAATTGAGAGGTAACTGAGAAGACGACGAGCGTTTTTAGTTTATAGGGCATGTGGGTAGAAATAAATAAAAACAAATATTTTTAAAAAAGAGAGAGTCGAGAGTTTGTTTAGGAAGAAAGAAAAGGAAGGTTGTTTGGGCGTCTAGGACCTTGGATGTGTATTCCGTACCTCCGTTCCTGGTCGTCGACTGGTGGTCTCCATGTCTCGGCTTCTGTGTCGAATTGGCGAGGAACTTGGTATAGGTCTCTCCTGTCGTTGCTCACACTCGCTCCTCGTGAACTTTACCGCTCCTCGTGTACTTCACCGCTTCTCGAGTGCTACTCCCCTCTTCCGGGTCCTGGGACGTTTTTATATGAAACAAAGTAGGAAGATGGCCGACGAAATTACGGAAAAACATCCAAAGTACGCACGTGTAGGATTCAGGAAAGTGCAAGGTAAATGGAATTCTCGACTTATTTAATAATTTGTCAACAGTTACAGAACGCTTTGGTTACATCAGATTACATAAGTTACATAAATTTACCACTGAATGAAGAATGAGGAATCGTCTACTAAAGAGAATTTTGAAATGTTTGCTGACTGTCTTAATATTCCAAGTTGTGTCTGTCTCTCATTATCCACAGAAAATAAAGAAAAAAAAAGTAAAAAAAATAATAATAAAAAATAAAATCTTTTTTAAATCTTGATTTGTTTATATACTGAATATTAATAATATGAGGGAAATCCAATATCTCTACATTCCCGCCACTAAATCTTACTGAACGACGAAAAGAGGAACGCTGTCGTTTCAGGTCCAATTACTTATTGAACGCACTGTATATATACCTTGTATTATATGAACTTTATGTATGTTAAATACATATAAAAAAAATAATCACACATCACTAAAAAAACACTTAAATCACTAGCGTAAACAGATAATAAAATGTAGCACTAAACCAATCAATCAATCAATATTTGAAGAATAAACACACAAGAAAGTTAATTTGTCAATTTGAAAGCATCATCTTTCAATGTCTTGGATAGTTCCTGTCTTTTCTCCCATTTAAATAGTTGACGTAATCGTTAAGATACTGAAGCACATGGTCTTGTTTATAACATTGAACTTGAAACTGTAGAATGCTGAATCGGCAGAGTCTCAGCTGCAAGATAATCTACTCCAGCTTGGTCGTTGACCATATGCAAAGGACGTAGTGAAGTTGAAGTAGCTGTCACCAGATGGCAGATGTTATCGGCTTGGCTGGAAGGATGACGCTGGGCGTGATGGGGTATGGCTGTGAGCTGCTTGAAGATGTATAATTATATTTATAGTTGCAATATTTATGTCCGTGACGTGTGATAAGATGAGTTTTACGTACATCAAAAAAGGTGTGTAAACAAAAAGTGAAAAAAAAAAGTTCAGCAACGTATCATTCCTTGCGTCGGTTGGTGGGCAAATTGTGAGGTTCGAATTTGAGCCCTGAGATCTCTTGATGTCCGTAGATCCTCTTCTTCTTAGTGGTGTAATGCTGCATTGAGGTACGGAAAGGGGTTGTAGGGAGATAATTTTTTTTATAAAAAAATAATAAAGGAAAAAAGGAACAGTGATTGAAGTTATCAGAAACATGTGACTCTGTATATGTGTATCTAGGATGAAGATTAAGAAAGGGTGTATATCAGAAGGGTAGAAAGTGAAAATTATAGATGTTATAATATAAAGAAATAGTAATTGTAGCGAAAATATGGCAAAGGAAAACAGTTTCTAAGCCGTGGGAAAATGTAAACATGGAAATTTTCAAGATGGCTGCCATGACGCTATGAGGGAGGATGGGAGTTTTCGCAAAGGCTCTCGGTATAGTAATGGCCGATGTTTGTTTACAAACAGAAGGATAAAAGCAAAACGAATGACAAGTTATAATGGCTGTTTTTAATTTGGGGGGGGGGGTGGCCACAAGAGTTCAAAAACAAGGATAATGATATTGGGAAAGTAAGATTTGATTAAGATAACTATTATTAGGCTTTTGAAAGGCGATTTCAAAGTCAAGGTACCTAAACGTGAATCCAGTGGCGTCTCGGGGGGGTTGGTTTTACAAAATAGTGGAATTGTGGAGAAGATTTGAAAGTAAGGAAAATTAGAGTGAAATGCGGTAAGGTTATTGTCCGAAGACTTACTTCCGGTGAGAAACAGGGTTGGCAACTCAGGTAAGAATATCAAGGTATCGTAAAAAAAAAATCAGGGAAGATAAATAAAGGAAGTGTCGTTATTTGAGGACTGTGAGGGTGATTTTTATGAAAGTCTGAGAGTGATCGTAGTATTTCAGTAGAGGTGGGTAGGAGGCATCAGAAAAATTAGGACAATAGAGAAACATAAAAAAAGAAGAAAAAAGAAAGAATTAGTATTAGTACAAGTACTTCATATTCGTAATCTGACCAAATGCCCAAAATATCTAAACAATTTCCTATTAAAATCTTAAATACAATTTCCTTAATTCCAAGACGGTAGAAGGTGGTACTATAATCTCTGTACCAAAACTTCCGTCATTAACTATCAATTCTTCCGGAGGAGGAGGTAAACTCAATTCTGACACTGAATGTGCATCCTCATTTCTGTTCGACGTGGTGAACTTTTCTGGGGTCACTTCAGGTTCTTGATCTCTTTTTTCAGTCCTCTCGTTACATTTATTCTCAAAACTCTTCATCTGCAGTGGCGTATCATCACCAATTTTTTTCATTAAACTTTTCATAACTCTATAGAGCAAAATTAGACTTACAATTGCAATAACAGTTTGCACAATGTCTAAAAAGTAGCTCAATTCTTGCAAAGAAAATTCCGTAGACGCACTATATTTTCTACAAAACCATATAAAATTGAAAATCCCATGTTCTCTTAGCAAATAAATAAGTAGAAGAGTGATGATGATATTCCAAATAATAATAATTCCCGGTATAAAATATTCATGCTTATAGATAGGCATCTTAATGGGCGTCTGGTCAATTATCGTAAATGCTGATATATTCATATGTCGGATTGAAGAGCTCCAAACATCGTTAAGTAAAGATGAAACATTAAAAAATTCATTCCCTTTATACGTAGATCGTAATAGCATCAGACCATTAGACACTAGCTGGCTCGGAAAAAGATGTAAAAATACAGGTTCTGTAAGATCATTGTCGAGACACGGAAAATCCGATGTGACGAAAAGATTTCTCTCCACAGTTAATTTAGTATTGCTTGGTATTCGAATTTTAAGGGCTCCGTATAATCTGGCTTCTTCTGGAACTCGAATGGTAGACACATTTTCTCTAGTCTTCAAAGTTAGAAAATCTGGCGGGTGTGTTAAAACAAACTCATGCGATCCAATGTCAATAATCTGTGCCTCTTTCGAATCATAGCACGTATGGTCACAGTTGTGTAATATTTCCCTGACTGTACTGGCAACGAAAGCTGCGTGAGCACAATTTATTAAACGAGATCGTGTCACAGTGTGTGTAGGTATCTTACATAACTTTGATTGGCTATAATGACAAGCAAGTAGGCTTGTTCCTGTTATTGGTATAAGATCTCTTTTATCTTGAACTACCATAACTAAAGGCTGGATATCAACGGTACAAGTTTGGTTGTATACAGCAAACGGAAGTGGCTGCACATCATATAACTCAAACGAAGGCTGTATTTCAACGATCGGAATTTTCATCTGTAGGTAAATGTACGTATCGGTGATTGAACAAGTCAAAACATTAATTGAATAATACATCTCCAATAACGACTTATCTATGGCTAACTTATATCCATTTTTCAAAATGATATTCTCAAATTCAGATAAATGTGCGTGCAACACTTTATAAGGAATTATATTAGGGTTCAGCCTAGCATCTGTACACATCTGAATTGTCAGATCGTATTTAAAAATTTGTAGAAACTGTACAAACTGCGTTGAAATCGAATAAAACTCTTGAATGAACGAAATGACCTCTTTATGAACTCGATTTGCAAGCTTATTAAGATGATCTCCCAGATCATGTTCTTGATCCAATATTTTTGCCGAAAAATTTCTAATTTTATGAAAATTATCCTGTATCTGATCTTGAAAACTTAAAAATTCTGAAGTTGTGTTTTGAATATATAAATTGTTTTTTAACAATTGTTTTTGTAAACCCAGTACAGTTTGTTCCAAATGAAATTCCTTCTTATTTATCGAATCAATAGAAGAACTGTCAGCTACGTCATAACACCAATTCAATGCTTTCCCAATGAACCCTAGCAGTGCACGTGGAGATCTGGTTGATAATCGATGAAATCTTGGATTTGGAGGCTTTAAAAAATAATCGTTAATGTGGACTTGCAGATCATGTAAGTCTTTTGCAGCTTCGCAGACATCTGGAGCTAGAGTGTCATTTTCGTTGCAAAGCAGAGATTAAAAAGAGAAGAAACCTTAACATCATGCGGAAAGGAAAATGTCAAATTAAAAGATATCGGTAATGAGTGTTGGTACAAAATAACATTTGGGAGTTTACGGAAAAATAAACCAGATGTTATTTGGAACTCGGTGTTATTAGACGTCACATATGGGAAAGAGAAAGATAGGATAATGCAGCTTAAAACAAAATGGGTTATCTGAAACACAAATTAAATATAATGAGAAATTTAGAATTTTCACATGTTCTATTGATTATTATCTCTGTTAGCCTAAGTATATATGTTCCTGTTAAATTGCGTTACTAATTTCAATGTTTCCTTCTTTTCTAGGTAAGTGGAATGCCTACTAGTTCATCTCAGTACTTCACCTAATTTTATTTTCAACAATGGAGGTAGATAAGTCATAGCAAAAAACTGTTTTTGGGAGATGGTTTAATACTTCCTCTGGACCTGCACTTTAACAGAATAATGGACACAGGATTTTTTTGGTGGTAAAAGGTTGTACTAACATACTGCAAATTAACATAGAAATAACTCCCTGTTAGGCCAGTAATAAACTAATCTCTAGGTTAAGTACATTATATAAATTTTATGCCCTTGTAAAGGACAAAAAACTCATTTCGGAAAATATTCGTGCATCACTTTTTCGTAAATAATTTGATTTTGTTTATCGAATTGAACAAAAATTATTTTTTCAAAATAATCGAGGTACTCCTCGAGATATTCCCTTACTACGTTCAAAGCAATTCTTGCAGCCTCTAATTTCGGGTAGTTAAATACTCCTGTAGCTATATTTGGAAAGGCAATGGTCGTTATGTCATTGTCCATAGCCAACTGTAGGGATTTCTCATAACACATCCTTAGGCGCTTAGCATTTTTATCATCGGGTGCAGATACATGTATAACATAATCTACAGGTAGATTATATCCTGAGGTTAATACGGCATTACCTGGGTTCAAGTGACCAATTTTCTTGCACTCCTGCCTCATTTCACTTCCCGCCAAAGACTGTACCATCAAGTCTACACCTCCTCTTGGTTGCAACAGGGTGTTGGATGAATTTACGATCGCTTGTCCTGCCAGTGACGTAATAGACCCATAATACAAAGCCACTTTCCGTTAATTTCCTCGTTGACGGCAAACTTCGGTTTTTCAACATCAGCCATCGATTTGGTATCGGGTCCGGTCTCGTCCCACGACGGAATTTCGGACATCAATTTCACATCTCGAATGAACAATGAATCCGCTTCCCCCGTGCTTTCCTCTTCCTGATACTCCATCAAAAAAGAAGTGGACTCCTCCTGCTGCTGAAAATCCTTTTCCTGGACTCCTTCACCCAATATTTGTGCGTCCTGATTCTCTAACTTTTGCAAGTCCTTAGATATTCCCTTCTCAGGTGGATAATACTTCTTAAGCCGGTCTATAGAAAATGAGTCTATCTTAATCTGTCCTCTAGGTGTTCGAAACTTAACATAATAGCTGTTGTCATGTTTTTTGGACACAATTTGACCAGGTCCAAAATACTTTCCCGAGAAAGCAGCACATTGTCCTCGTTTTCTAGACAGATCAAAAATCCAAACCGCTTCACCCTGCTTGAATTCTTGTTGTATCCGCCTCTTATCGTAAGACTTCTTGGACGTCAGGTGTCGGTTGTACAAATTTTCTTGGGCTTTTTCGCGTATATACTTCAGTCGTTCCAATCTGTCTTGGTTTTCTGAAAATTGACATTCCGTGCCCAACATGGCGGAATGCAACAACCGAGGAGAAAAGCCGTGGAGGAGTTCGAAAGGAGAATATTTCATGCTCAAATTGCACGTGACGTTATAGGCAAAGGTCACTTCTGGTAAAAGTTCAATCCAACGTGATTGGTCAATTTTGTCTAAGGCGATCTTCAATTGCTGTTCTATATTTCTTACTGCGATTTCTACGCTCCCAATAGAAAAATGCCCTTGAACGTCAGCGAAATGTATTTGAGTCCCCAGTATTTTACATAACTCCTTAAATAATTGACTGGTAAATGCAACACGTCTATCACAACAGATTTGAGTTGGTATCCCATACTTCAATATGACGTTGTCATATATGAAAGCACTAACAGAAGCTGCAGAAGCATCTGGTAGAGAACCAGTAATACAAAAACGAGTTCCTTCATCTATGACTATGATTAGAAATTTGTGGCGTAAGATATTATTACTAGGGTAGGTCCCACCAAGATCCACATAGATTCTAAAGAAAGGATGAACGCTAGGATGTGTCTGAAGACTACCGAACTGTTTTCCACTTCTCTTTTTTAGCAATTGACAAGTCACACAAGATTGGCACTTATCATACACAAATTTTTTCATATTAGGGAAATAGACAGACTTTACTAAAAGGTTGTATGTTTTCGAAAATCCACCATGGCACGCACCCAGTTTCCCACAATGCAGTTTCTCAAATACAATGTCTCGCAATTTCGATGGTACTTCTAACAAATAAACTTTACCGAATGGTGTCTTATTCACTTTGTATGCTACATTATTCTTCAAAACAAAATACGATGCCTGTCTTTCATAGGCTGGATCCTTTTCTGCTTGATCCTCCAAGTGATCAATAATTTTCTTCAGTACTGCATCTTCTCGCTGTTCTTTTGCGATATCAATGAGGTCCATGTCTTCGATTAGGAAAATTCTCGGGTCAGAGGCACTCTCTTCTTCATCTTCCTTGTCGCGACTATGTTTAACAAAGCGACTCAAACTGTCGGCTTCTATGTTGTCGGTACCTTTCACGTGGGCGATGGTAAAATCGTAACAATCAATCTCAGACATCCAGCGTGCTAATTTACCTGTCAGGTTCTTACTGTGGCGAAGAAACGTAATAGCTTTGGAGTCCGTATGAAGATAGAAATGTCGACCCACCACGAAATATCTGAAAGATCGCAGGGCATACAGTAGAGCCAAGAGTTCCAAATGGTACACAGACAAATTTTTTTCTGAAGGTCCAACTGCTCGACTGGCATATGCGATCGGTACTAATTCAGCTTCAGGATCGTCTGAAATAGGTTGTTTTGCTACAGCTGCGAGGCCCTTCTTACACGCATCGGTGTAGATATGTAGATCCCTCTCTGGTTTGTATGCCATCAATGTTGGGGCTTCCAAAATTGCTTTTTTCAGAGCTTCAAAAGATTCTTGTTGCTGGGTTCCCCACTTAAAATCTTGGTCTTTTCGAAGCAGAGTTTGAAGAGAATAAGCGATTTCCGAGAAATCCTTAACATACCTTCGCAAAAAGGAGCACACCCCTAAAAAACTTTTTAAATTCTTCTTCGTGCGTGGACGTTGGAAATTCTGAATCGTGGCTAACATTCGATCCGACACTTGCACTCCAAATTTTGATAAACGATGTCCCAACACTATCAAAGAATAATGTGCGATCTTTGTCTTCTCGGGAGACAATTTTAGTCCCCGTTCTCTAAGTTTTTCAAAAAGGACCTTGCACCAATGCACCATCTCGTCTACAGATGACGCGATAATGTAGAAGTCGTCCACATAATGCATAATATTTGTACTTGGAACGCCTGCTAACGTCAATTTGACCAGTCTATTAAGCGCTGCTGCGGAAGAAATGTGTCCCATAGGTAGGACACAATATTGATAACTTGACATGCCTGGTATCGAGAAGCCTGTACACTCTTTCGACTCCTCTGTAATCGGAATTTGGAAGAATCCTTTGGTCAAATCGCTCGAGGTATAAAGGAGATGTCCTGCCATACGATTGATTATGTCATCCACCGACGGTGTCGCAAAGTTCGAAGGATGGGACTGCTGATTTAGACCCCACAGATCACTTACGAATCGGAACTGATTATTACGCTTCCTAATCAGCAAGATGGGGTGGTTCCAGGGCGAGATTTTTTCCCTCAGAATCCCTTGACGAAGCATCGTGTCTAACTGCTGCTTGAGTATTCCACGGAGATGATAGGGCACTGAGTAGGGCGTCTTATTCACGGGTGTGGGATCGGATAGACGAATTTCATGAAGGTAACCTCGTGCGAGTCCTATGTCCTCCTCAGACCAACTCCAAACATCAGGAAATTCTCGTATGAGACTGTAGAATCTTTCTTTGTCTTCTGGAGGTAGCTCGGGGTTGACGTCGACACGACTAGGGTCACAAAGTCGCCTGGACAGCTCCATCTTCTCCGGGGACGGTAGGTCCTCTTCTACCGACGAAAAACTCCTCTCCTCAGGCTCCTCTGGGACCTCCTCAAAATCTTCAGCATCCCCAAGGTGTGTACCTTGTCGCAGTTTGATCTCCTTAATGGTGGGATTCGTAACATACACCACGGGGCATCCTCCATTCACTATCGCACATGGAATAAAAATGTCCAGTATTTCTTCTATCCGGCGAGAGAGTGACAATAATAACTTCTTCCCCGAAATATCCCAACAACTGCGTAGCTTCACCAGAGTATGCGAGCGAGGTGGTAAAATCGTGTTTTCCAATACTCTAAAAATAGCCCGAGATCCCTGCTCAAGCCTGGATGTTAAGACTTTTGACAAATTGACTTCTAAATTCCTCGGAGGTAACGTTTTTGAAGGAGGGCGTCCGAATCGAAAAAGAGTTAAATTTTGCTTATTGTAATCTAAAACAGCCCTGTGCTTTTCCAAAAAATCGGCGCCAATCAAAGGCCCATAATCAAAATTTGGAATAACTCTGAATACATGAGTAAATCATTTTTTACCAATCCTAAATTTTAATAAAGCTATCTCAGAAACTTGTATAGACTTCCCTATTACTCCCCGAAGTCTAGTATTAATACGGAAACGTTTAGCATTTTCCGGGACCAAATTTTTCCCCAGACAACTGATCTGGCTGCCGCTGTCAATCATCAGTTCTACGTCTTTCCCGTTCATTAAAGCTGACACATGAGGCAATTCGTTAAAGGACACTATAGGGACTATAACGGAACCTTGAGTAGATTCGTCCCGACCATCTACTCTGTCTGCATGTTTAAAGAAGGCATACGACAATATCTCGCAATATGATTCGGTAATTTGCATTTGTAACAAATAATTTGGCCTCTATCCGGAGTCGAACCCTGATCTGGCGAAGAATTACTATCACTTGAGGACGCAAAATCACTGCTGGACTTTTTATTAGTATCAGCATTATTATTCTGACTTCTGTTGTTTTGATTACCGTTCCGTTTTCCTTGGTAATCCTGACCTACATTTTTCGGCTGATTAAACTGCTTTTTCCTATATTGAAAATCATCGCTTATTTCACAATTTGTTGAAGGAGCTAAGGCTGAAATCTGCAGCGTCAACTTTGACAGTTGTTGCTGTTTGTCAGTCAACGGGTCGATTACCGGTTGGTTCTGTTGAGTCTTCTGGTTTTGCAAGTATGCTGACTGTGTATTATATGGTTGAACAGTAATCGGACTTTGAACCCTTACTTCAGCATTATTCTGAGTATGAGCATCTATGCTAGCCGGAGAAAATAAAGACGACTGCAAAACAGCAGAATTCTTTTTCAAGAATTTCTCCAATTCCTTACGCTTCAGTAAAATTTAGTCCTTTCCTCGATAATGAGATCGTTCAAAAGGTCACTCACCGTGTTATACTCCTTTCGTACTACAACTTTAAAGTAATCGGGTAAAAGTCCTTCCACAATAAATTATAATTGTTTCTTTTCATCGGCAGTCGGGTCTGCGCGTAAAATCAAATCCTGCTTCGCATAAACGTACTCTAGAACGGATTCTGATTCATTCTGTTCACGGGCTCGCATCTGAGCTTCAGATAATTGTGGCACCAAATTGTCCTTAAAAGCGTTTATAAAAGCTTGCTTGAACTAGTCGTAAGTCATTTGGGCAAATTCTGGCTTTCTTTCTATGCCAGCAAACCAGTTTTCAGCGGGGCCACGGAGTAGGCTCCCCAGCACCAATTTTCGTCTCATACCATCCCATGAATCAATGCTAGCGATGGTCTCATATCGTCTGATGTACGTGTTTACATCGTCACCCAACCGGGCATAAAAAGGCTCCGGTTTCACAATCGTGCCGTGCATGGGCGGAGGTAAATCGTTTCCTCCTGTAGCCATACTGCTAGAACTAGAACCACGAACAGTTACGTCTAAAGAATCAGGAGAAATATCCGAAAATGATTCCGAAAATTCTAGCTTCTTTTTAAGTTGCTCTAAATAATTACGTGTGAATTTAGTCGATTTAGGAGACGAACAGGCCGCGGGATCGAAATAGACAGTATCACTTAAGTTAAAAATATCCTCTAAAGGTATCAAAAATTCGTCCGCTAGTCTTCGCAACATATAACACAAGTAATAAAACTATTGGGCACAAGTCAAGACCTTAAATATGCTATACCTACACTAAAAACTAAATACAACACATACAACATACACAAGAGGTATTGGGGCTCCACCACTCTCCGAAAAGGAGAGAAAAAGAAAGATAATTATAGAATAGCATAAGAAAGATTGCTCAAAAATAAAAAACAAAAGAGAAGAAAACTAGTTTCATAGAGGGTTGGTGGCGGGGAAGTTGGAGGTGATTCTAAAAAGCCTAAAAAATGAAGAGAAAACAGTTTAGAAGTTTGAAAGACAACTAGCATTGATCACCTTCTTACGCTGATGAGAGAAAAAAGATCAGCATCTCCATCATCTTACGCTTGTGCATTCGGTAGGAATGCTTTCGTCGTCGTTTTGAAGAAAGAAAGGAAACTATTATCGTTAACTTGGGAAATATAGCTCACTGGTAGAATTGAGAGGTAACTGAGAAGACGACGAGCGTTTTTAGTTTATAGGGCATGTGGGTAGAAATAAATAAAAACAAATATTTAAAAAAAAGAGAGAGTCGAGAGTTTGTTTAGGAAGAAAGAAAAGGAAGGTTGTTTTGGCGTTTAGGACCTTGGATGTGTATTCCGTACCTCCGTTCCTGGTCATCGACTGGTGGTCTCCATGTCTCGGCTTCTGTGTCGAATTGGCGAGGAACTTGGTATAGGTCTCTCCTGTCGTTGCTCACACTCGCTCCTCGTGAACTTTACCGCTCCTCGTGTACTTCATCGCTTCTCGAGTGCTACTCCCCTCTTCCGGGTCCTGGGACGTTTTTATGTGAAACAAAGTAGGAAGATGGCCGACGAAATTACGGAAAAACATCCAAAGTACGCACGTGTAGGATTCAGGAAAGTGCAAGGTAAATGGAATTCTCGACTTATTTAATAATTTGTCAACAGTTACAGAACGCTTTGGTTACATCAGATTTCATAAGTTACATAAATTTACCAAGAATGAAGAATGAGGAATCGTCTACTAAAGAGAATTTTGAAATGTTTGCTGACTGTCTTAATATTCCAAGTTGTGTCTGTCTCTCATCATCCACAGAAAATAAAGAAAAAAAGTAAAAAAAATAATAATAAAAAATAAAATCGTTTTTAAATCTTGATTTGTTTATATACTGAATATTAATAATATGAGGGAAATCCAATATCTCTACAGTATATTATTTCTGTTGTCCCCAGAGAAGTCTTTAAAATGTACATATATTCTGAACGGTATTATGTTATTTTATTAATATTTTATTATATTTAGGGAGTACACATAAATGTATATTTATTTACAATATGTTCTTTGGAAATAATTATGAGTGAAAAAATGGTACAGTAAGTCTACATACTTTTAAAACGCTAAACAGTTTAAATTTATATGTAAGTGGATTTTCTAAATTTGACTCTACTACTGAAATTATAATCATTAAATTTTTAAATGTTATAAACAAATTAGGTTGGGCAACTGCCAGAAGACACATGTTCCACCATTTTATCAACATTTGCGCATAAATATTTATGTTCACAATATTTGAAGGATACTGAGTTATCTTTAGAATTTTGCACGTAACATTGCCACACAGGACATCTCTTCCAACCCATTTCTGAAAATTTTATGCGTTAATTCAGATGTAAGTGAAGTCCGAGTCTTCAGAAATTCGAGTAAGAGAGAGGAGACAGACCGACGTCTATTACTAACGGTGGTTCGGGGATTATTTATAGTACTTTATCTGTATTTCTACATAATTTCTACATTACTTTACAAACTGGTTCCTTTTCATCATTTGTAAACTAGTATTTTGCTACCTTTTAGTGCAAATGGAAATGGGACTTAAAAAATCATATTAGTTATATAAAGTAAGTCAAAGAATCTTAAATTTTTTAAACTTCAAATTATTTAAAATCTAGAAGTAAATCATAATAATTGAAAATAAAGTAATTAGTCATATGGTTCTTATAATTTGGAAGATAAAGAAATGTAAATAAATTCCTTCCCGGTAATTTATATTCCGGAGAGAAAACCTGGAAATATTCCCATTTTTATTTTCCTTCCCACCGGGAATATTCCCACTGTCCATCACTATTGAGTAGTGTTGAGTGTTGAGTAATGTTGTATAGTGTTGAGTAATTCGCGCACGTGAGTTATATTTTCCTCCGTTCGTGATGTTGGGGAGCGTCCGCAACGGGCCTCGTCGTTGACGTTTTCCCGACTTTCTCGGAACGCTTTGTGCCACTTCTTTGCCTGTGAATGGGACATTCAGTCATCCCCAAAGACTTCCTTCAGCATGTTGTAAAATTCATTTGACGTCTTGTTCAGCTTCACACAAAATTTCAACGCGTAACGTTGCTCTAATGTTTTCTCCATCGTAAGTATAACAAGGTCACTGCGCATAGTGGTCGATGCCGCAGCACTTCCTGACTTGCCGAGAGCACGAAAATAACTAACCCCTATACCGCTAGAAAGCTTAAGATCCCTCCCAATACTTTTCACCGCTAGCACCACTCGACGCTGTACAGCCATTTCACAGTCAAGTGAGGCTCTTTACTACCTGGACAAACACTGTACAGTGTTATTTTCTTTAGTTTCCAATCTTTCCGAAAAAAAAAATCGGTAGTTCAACATTCACGTTAATCTTATAGTATTCGCGCCGACTCGTGAAGCTTGACCTAGATCTACCGATTTCACCACCCAATAGAACGCGAGGGTGTGTGTTCAACCTCCACCCATGAGATTTTGTCAGTGTCTTCTCTCGCGCTACACGCAAAACATCTTTCGAGAGTAGTGTTGTCGGATTGGCGCCAAGTTCCGTTTTGTTAATTGCTTTTTTTTATTGCGTTATATTTTCGGTGTTACTGTTACCATTTTAGAATAATTGTTACACTGGTTAGTGTTGTGGGGTGTTATTATTGGTAATTTTTAAATGCTTTTTAAAATATTAATTTACTATATCTTCAAAGTTTGGCAACATTGTTGGCGAATTTCAGCTGTTTGACGTTTTCCTAAGTGTGCGCTCGGGAAGCGGCTCCACGAATTGTACCAAAGTTTTCCGATCCATCGGAACTCAAGCAAAATATTTCTATGATTGGTTTAGAGCCCAAGCTTCAAGACTGGGCGCGAGTACCGCACTATAAAACCCATTTAACGCCACAACACTGATTAATCAACTAAAATTTGTTCCTGTGTGCGTATGCTCAGAGAGGCACATGCTTTCTTCCAACATGGTTTGTGGGAAATTGGTCCAATTTAAAGGGAACTATTATACCCTGAAATAGCTTTAATTTTTACTGTTGATCAACGATTGACTTGTCGTAAGAATAAAACATGGAAAGAGCGAAGAAATTTAAGGTAAATATGTATTTTACACTCTTCATATATTATTCTTTCTGATTTATACAAGTGATTTTACAAACAAACAAAAGAAAAGAAACAGAATGAAAGGACGTAAAGCAAGCATCAAAGTGCCATCATGCATTGCATCATATAGGACAACACATTCAAGAATGGCGTAAATTTGTTTGATAAACTGATGAGCTTATATTCTATCAGTATGAAATGAAATATTTCAGTTTAACGTTCCACGTTTATGCTCTTTAGGCTAAGGGAAAAGGATGATTAAGGTAAGTGAATGATAATGGAGGAATTGGTGGAATGAGAAAGTGTAGGAAACGGGAGTACCTCGAGAAAACCCACCGATATTATGTTATTCACTACAAACTTACTTGGCTAGGGATGGAACCAGTGACCCCACGCACCAGAGGAAGCGCTTTACCACTGAGCCATCGTGCCCCCATATTCAATCAAGCCCAAAGGCAAGAAGTGGTATTGGAACCTGCTCACGAACGTTGGAAACTTTATCAGATTTTGAGGTTGGGCAAATTTAATCTCCTGCAATTCCACAGAAGTATTACTATGGCATTACTCTCATCGTCTCCAGCAGCAAGAATTCGCCCACGGACACAGGGGCTCTGTAGAAAGTGCCCAGAGACACAAAAAGTAAGCAAACATTAGTTAATACGAAATCAGGAAGAAAAATAAAGAATATCAAAGTATATCCGAACAAACCAATAACATCGTGCCATCGTGTTGGTCTTTGTGGAGTGTCTTGCTTTGATGATTATCATCGCTAATGTAAAAATGCTGTGTATTAATTTTAGAACATAATGTACCAGTATGTAGTCTTGCAAAAATAGTACATTAATAAAACTGACCGTGAGTCGAAATCAGGTATTTTTTTAAAAAATTATCAACCTAAACGGCCGATGTTCTATATATAGGACAGACTATACCGGACGTACCCCTGTACATACAACCAAACTTTTTTCTTTTCTAGAATATGTGTTCCGTGTATAAGAAAATATGTAACATGCAATTAAATATACGCAGTTGAAAAATTATGGCATCAAATGAGTTAGTGAAAGTAAACAATTAGGAAGGAATTGGTGGAATAAGAATGGGGAGGAAACAGGAGACTCCTGAGAAAACACACGGACAGAAGATGGTCCACCTTATTCACTTGGCCTTGGATTGAACCAGTGTCTCTTTATATCAGCGGGGCAAATCTGTCTTCAACATTGGGGGGACGGATAAGACCGTTCTCAAAATCTCTCTCTCTCTCTCTCTCTCTCTTTTTTTAAAGCGATGTTCAAAATATTTCTGAAGTTGAAAAACAATGCTCTGCAGGATCAGTGGAGCAGAGTTGTCTTCAACATTGGGAGGCGGGTAGATTTGAGTCTTATTCTGCGAGGACATCAATTTCATCTTTGTTTCGACACCAGCCAAGTTGGTTGTGTGGTGGACAAGATCGTATCCGCGGGTTTTTCAGGGTACTCCCCTTCTTCCGTCTTTTCATTTCACCAATTCCTCTATTATCACTGACTTGCTTCGGGTCTTTATTGTTTCGATCCCCGGCCAAGTAAGTTTGTGGTGGACAAGATGGTATCTGTGGGTTTTCTCAGGGCGGTTCCGCTTCTTCGCACTCTTTATTCCACCAATTCTTCTATTATCATTGACTTGCTTTAATCATTGGGCGCAGTGGCACAGTGGTAGAGCGCTTCCTCTGGTGGGCGAAGTAAGTTTGTGGTGAACAAGATCGTATCCGTGGGTTTTCTCAGGGTACTCCCCTTCTTCCGTCTTTTCATTTCACCAATTCCTCTATTATCACTGACTTGCTTTAATCATTGGGCGCGGTGCCGCAGTGGTATATAGCTTCCTCTTCTGCATGGTCATATTACTTTTAATAAATGCAAAATTACGATTTTTATCACAAATAAAAGCTGTTCTACTAACTCTGGTAAATAATAATAATAATAATAGTAATAATAATTCATCTGAATAATAAAGATTTTTTTACCTTTAAAATTTCTGTGGACTTCTCAGAATCTAGGTATGTTGTTTTATAATGTATAATGCAAAAAGGCTTCAAAGAGCAATCTTGCAAAAGTTATTTGTGTAAAAGACACAAACGTCCTATCAGTTGTTCTACAAAGAAGTAAACAACTGACCTTGTTTCTGTTTGCCTTAAAACACAATGTTATGATTTACAACGCACAAACAAAAGTAAAGAGCAACGTGGTATTTCGCCTAAGGGCAGCTTCATTGCTAAACTGAAGACTAGCATTCTGTCAATATATTGCATAGCTATCAATAAGTCCCACTCTCAGGTTCTTTCTAAACATTTTTGGTATAACAGGTTAATCAAAATACGTTGTTGTAGTAAGGGATTTGACCCTGAAAGACCGATAAGTGTTGGAGCTTAGAGCCGTAGCTAGAAATTTCGTTGCCCGGGGTGAAGTAGAATTCGGCGTCCCTCGACACTCACCTTACCAAGCTTTGACTTTTCCTTTCTGTGCTTTTATTTTTAACATATAAGAGAAACATCTTTTTCCTGTTATGCTACGCTGATTTTTTACTAAGCTGCTTGGATAGACCATTGCAACAGCCAATAGCGACCGTTATGTATTCTTTAACAAATAAGATCCACCCTTAAGAGACTTCTTTTAGACCTGCTGTTAAATTTGACGAACCTATCTTGTTTACAAATCCATTTGGAGAATAATTATGTAAAAAGCATGGAATCGATTCTTCTATCAGTGGGACCATGTTACACATGGAGTTAGTGGACGAGAGTGGTAGCGTTGGAAAGGTCCGGATCCCCTGAGTGCAGTAGTAAAGTCAGAAATCAGGCCCAGGCCACGAACCTCAAGGAATGGGGTCCTGACGTTATGGGCTCGGTTCCCTTCTATTCACCTATTAAACATGAAGTTGTTGGACGGAGTTGAAGGCATTTCAAAGGTTTTGATCCGGTGAGCACAATTGTGATGTCAGAAATCGATCCCTAGCCTTGAACCCAAAGAAACGGGGTCCCGAAGGTTTAGACGCGGGTTCTTTCTATTCCTCTTTTAAACATGGGGTTATTGGAAAGATTGGAAAGATCCTAGTCCTTTGAGCACAGGGTAATGTCAGAAATCAGTTCCTGGCCTCAAAGCTCTAGAAATGAGGTTCCGAACTGGCTCAATCTCAATACCTGGTTGCGGAAGATAGAACAATATTTATAGCTGTATGGATAATTTTTATCTCGCGTAATAAAATAATGATTGATTGATTGATTGATTTTTGAGTTTTACGTCCCGTTCAGCAGCGAGGCTAAATGAGACGTGGACCTACTGATTAACGTGGAATCCGAACCACATGAGCTCCCGCCGGGAAATAAAATAATGAGATTGAACCATAGCAGAGGTTAACATCGCAACCCAAATGTTTGGGACCGGATCAGATTTCTGACATGACCGCAATGCTCAAGGGACCAAGACCTTTCCAATGATTAAAGAAAGTCAAGGATAATAGAATAATTGTTTGAATGAAATGTGGGAGAAAGCGGGGTACCCTGAGAAAACCCACGGATACGATCTTGTCTACAACACAAGTTACTTGGCCGGGGATGGAAACAATAAAGACCAAACAAACCAGATGAAGCGGTCTACCATTGAGCCGCCGCGCTCAATGATTAAAGCAAGTCATTGACAATAGAATTGCTGGAATGAAAAGTGGGAAGAAGCGGGAGTACCCTGAGAAAACCCGCGAATATGATCTTGTCCACCATACAACTTACTTGGCTGGGGTCGGAATAGGGACCCCAGGCACCAGAGGAAGCGCTCTAAGACTGAGCCATCGCGCCCAATGATTAAAGCAAGTCAATGGTAATAGAGGAATTGATAGAATGAAAAGTGGAAAGAAGAGGGAATACCCTGAGAAAACCCATGGACACGATCTTGTCCACCACAAACTTACTTAGGCCAACAGAGGAAGCGCTATACCACTGACTCACCGCGTCCAATGATTGAAGCAAGATAATGATGATAGAAGAATTTGAGGAATGAAATGTGAATGGAAGCAGGAGAACCCTGACAAAACCCACGGATACGATCTTGTCCACCACAAAGTTACTTCGCCCACCAGAGGAACCTCTCTAACAATGAGCCACCGCGCCCAATGATTGAAGCAAGACAATGATAATAAAAGAATTGGTGGAATGAAATGTAGGAGCAAGCGGGAGTACCGTGAGAAAACCCACGTATATGATCTTGTCCACCGAAAATTTCCTTTCCCGGGGACCGAAACAATAATGACCCCAGGCACCAGAGGAAGCGCTCTACCACTGAGCCACAGTGCCAAACGATTAAATCAAATCAGTGATAATAGAAGAATTGGTGGAATGAAAAGTGGGAAAAACCGGGAATACCCTGAGAAAACCCACGGAAACGATATTGTACACCACAAACTTTTTTGGCCCACCAGAGGAAGCGCTCTACTACTGAGCCACCGCGCCCAATGGTTGAAGCAAGACAATGATAATAGAAGAATTGGTGGAATGAAATGTAGGAGGAAGCCGGAGTACTCTGAGAAGTTCCACGGATACGACCTTGTCGGCCACAAACTAACTAGCTCGGAGATCGAAACAGTAAGGAACCCATGCATTAGAGGAAGGGATCTACCTCTGAGCTACCGCGCCCATTGATTAAAGCGACAATGATAATAGAGGAATTGGTGGAATGAAAAGTGGGAAGAGGCGGGAATACCCTGAGAAAACCCACGGATATGATCTTGTCCACCAAACATTTTCTTTCCCGGGTATCGAAACAATAAAGACCACACGAACCACAGGAAGCGCTTTACCACTGAGCCACCGTGCCCAATGATTAAATGAAGTAAGTGATAATAAAAGAATTGGTAGAATGAAAAGCGGGAAGAAACGGGAGTACCCTGAGAAAACTCACGCATACGATCTTGTCCACCACCAACTCTCTTGGCTGGGGATCGAAACAATAAAGACCGCACGCAACCAGAGGAAGCGCTCTATCACTGAGCCGCCGCACCCAATGATTAAAGCAAGTCAATGGTAATAGAGGAATTGGTGGTATGAAAAGTGGTAAGAAGCGGGAGTTCCCTGAGAAAACCCACGGATACGATCTTGTCCAATACACAACTTACTTGTCCTGGGTCGAAACAATAATGACCCCACGCACGAGAGGAAGCGCTCTACTACTGAGCCACCGCACCCAATGATTAAACAAGTCAACGATAATAGAGGAATTGGTGCAATGAAAAATGGGGAAAAGTGGGAGTACCCTGAGAAAATCCACGGATACGATATTGTCCACAACAAACTTACTTGGCTCACCAGAGGAAGAGCTGTACCACTGAGCCACCAAGCCCAATGATTAAAGCAAGTCAATGATAATAGAGGAATTGCTGGAATGAAAAGTGGGAAGAAGAAGGAGTACCCTAAGAAAACCCACGGATACGATCTTGTCCACCAGAAACCTACTTGGCCCACCAGAGGAAGCGCTCTACCACTGAGCCAACGCTCCCAATGATTGAAGCAAGACAATGATAATAGAAAAAATGGTGGAATGAAATGCTGGAGGAAGCAAGAGTACCCTGAGGAACACACGGATACGATCTTATCGACCACAAACTTACTAGGCTGGGGATCGAAACAGTAAGGACCTTATGCACCAGAGGAAGGGCTCTACCGCTCCCAATGATTAAAGCGTCAATGATAATATAGGAATTGGTGGAATGAAAAGTGGGAAGAAGTAGGAGTGCCCTGAGAAAACCCAAGGATACGATCTTGTCCACTGCAAACTTACTCGCCCGGAGATCGAAAGAATAAGCATCCCACGCACTAGAGAAAGCGCTCTACCACTGAGCCACCGTGCCTAATGATTAAATCAAGTTAGTGATAACAGAAGAATTGGTGGAATGAAAAGACGGAAGAAGCGGGAATACCCTGAGAAAACCCACGGATGCGATCTTGTCTACCACACAACTTACTTGGTTGGGATCGAAACAACAAGGACCCCACACAAGAGGAAGCGATCTACACGGAGCCACCATGCCCAATAATTAAAGCAAGTCAGTGAAAATAGAGGGATTGGTGGAATGAAAAGTAGGTAGAAATGGGAGTACCCTGAGAAAACCCACGGACACGATCTTGTCCACCACACAATTTGCTTCGCTGTAGTCGAAAGAATACGCATCCCACACACGAGAGGAAGCGCTCTACTACTGAGCCACCGCGCCCAATGATTAATGCAAGTCAACAATAATAGAGGAATTGGTGGAATGAAAAGTGTGTAGAAGCGATAATGTCCAGAGAAAACGCACGGACACGATCTTGTGCACCAGAAACCTCCTTGGCCCACCAGAGGAAGCGCTCTACCAGTGAGTTACCGCACCCAATGATTGAAGCAAGACAATGATAATAGAAGAATTTGTTTAATGAAATTAGGGACAAAGCGGGAGAACCCTGAGAAAACTCACAGACACGATCTTGTCCATTACAAAATTACTTGGCAGGGGATCGAGTCAATAAGGACCCCACGCACCTGAAGAAGCGGTATATCTTTGATCCGTCGCACCCAATGATTAAAGCAAGTCAATGATAATAGAATTGTTGGAATGAAAAGTGGGAAGAAGCGGGAGTACCCAGAGAAAACCCACGGATATGATCTTTTCCACCACGCAAGTTACTTGGCCGGGGATCGAAACAATACGCACCCCACGCTCCAGAAGAAGCGCTTTACCACTGACCTGCCGGGACGAGTGATTAAAGCAAGTCAACGATAATAGAAGAATTGGTGGAATGAACTGTGGGAAGAAACGGGAGTACCCCGCGGATACGATCTTGTCCACCACACAACTTACTTGGTTGATTCGAAACAATAAGGACTTGACGCACAAGAAGTAGCGCTCTATCACTGAGCCACCGCGACTAATGATTAAAGCAAGTCAATGGTAATAGAAGAATTGGTGGAATGAAATGTGGGAGGAAGCAAGAGTACCCTGAGGAACCCACGGATACGATCATATCGACCACAAACTTACTAGGCCGGGGATCAAAACAGTAAGGACCTTATGCACCAGAGTAAGGGCTCTAAGACTGAGCCACCGTGCCCAATGATTAAATCAGTGATAATAGAAGAATTAGTGAAATGAAAAGACGGAAGTATGGGAGTACCCTGAGAAAACCCACGGATACGATCTTGTGTACCACACAACTTACTTGGTTGGGATCGAAACAATAAGGACCCCACACAAGAGGAAGCGATCTACACGGAGCCACCGTGCCCAATGATTAAAGCAAGTCAGTGAAAATAGAGAGATTGGTGGAATGAAAAGTAGGTAGAAACGGGAGTACCCTGAGAAAACCCACGGACACGATCTTGTCCACCACAAAACTAGCTTCGCTGTAGTCAAAACAACAAGAACCCCACGCACGAGAGGAAGCGCTCTACTAATGAACCACCGCGCCCAATGATTAATGCAAGTCAACGATAATAGAGGAATTGGTGGAATGAAAAGACGGAAGTAGGGGAGTACCCTGAGAAAACGCACGGATACGACCTTGTGCACCAGAAACCTACTTGGCCCACCAGAGGAAGCGCTCTACCAGAGCTACCGCGCCCAATGATTCAAGCAAGACAATGATAAGAGAAGAATTTGTGGAACAAAATTAGGGAAGAAGCGGGAGAATCCTGAGAAAACCCACAGACACGATCTTGTCCACCACAAACTTACTTGGCCGGGGATCGAAACAATAAGGACCCCACGCAGCTGAGGGAGCGGTCTACCATTGATCCGCCGCGCCCAATGATTAAAGCAAGTCAATGATAATAGAATTGGTGGAATGAGAGTGGGAAGAAGCGGGAGTACCCTGAGAAAACCCACGGATATGATCTTTTCCACCAAGCAAGTTACTTGGCCGGGGATCGAAACAATAAGGGCCCCACGGACCAGAGGAAGCGCTCTACCAGTGAGCCACCTCGCCCAATGATTAGAGCAAGTCAATGTAAATAGAATAATTGGTGGAATGAAAAGTGGGAAGAAGCATGAGTACTCTGAGAAAACCTACAGATGCGATCTTGTCTACCACAAATTTAGTTGGTCGGGGATCGAAACAATCATGACTCCACGCACTAGAAGAAGCGGTCTACAATTGAGGCACCGCGCACCACAAGAACAAGAAAATTGGAAGTAAGTAGGTTCTAAACATTTTAAGAAGAAATATCTTTCAAAGGTAAAGACTACTGCCCGATGATCGTCTTTTAATAACTACATGAGCAGAAAAGACTGATATGTCCCTCTTTTTTATGTTTCTTTAAAACCACATACGCTATCCGGATGTAATCAGTTATCCGAATTTTCTATTATCCGGATATTATCCGTTATCTTAGTTTTATAAATTATCCCGATATATCCATTATCCGGATATTATCCGACATCCGGATATATTGATATCGGGGTATTATCCGTTATCTGACATCCGGATATCATCCGTTATCCGTATCTTTTCCGTAATCAGTTACCTGTCATCCGTTTTGTTATTCGTCATCCGGATAAGCTTCTATCCGATATGAGAATAAAAAATTATCCAGATGTGGCCATCTCTAATCAGCATCGTCAGGAGCAGAATGTCTTCAACGTCTGCTACTCAGGAACAGGGGCGGATCCAGGAGGCGATTTCCCCCCAGAAAGGAAATCTTTCTTATTTTAGAAATAAATGAAACCTATTCCAGAGTTTGGAGCTCTTAAAAGTAGCTCTAAGTAGGAGTATTACAAACCACCGAGTCCCCAGAAATCCATCGTAGATCCGCCTGTGGACAAGAGTATGGGAAACACTTATTATTCACAATCAGTTTGCACATCTCAACAAATAAACAATATTTTCATTCACTTCCATCTACTACTGCATTCTACTGAACTGTAACGACCTTTTTATGTTTGAAAATAATTACTCGTTTTTCAAAATTGTAAATGTTAATAACTTCAGTAATTCACCATGAATGGAGTAAACTAGAAGTGTTTTTGTAACGAAGAAACAACATGAACTGTGAAATATCTTTTCACAAACTGTCGAGGGTTGAGAGTTGACAAACTTTACTCTTTCGTTTACCGATAACCTCGAAACCGCGGTAGCCAGAATTAGCCCAGGATAGGGGACTTATATTAAGAAAATGAAAACCTCAGAAAAATGCAGTAGTCTTTTAGTCTGTGAGAAAAAAGAATGAAATCTCTAATTTCTAGTTCAGTTAGTCTTGTAGCTCTTAGTCCATACCAAAGTACTGATAGAAATATGGCCAATGAATTATGACTATTTAGTAGAATATTTCACTTTAATATCACAAGAAATTCATCTTCCGGCTTGCTTGGTTGTGAAAAGTTATAGAGTGTATTGGTATACTATGTAAAGTATGTGTACTGTCACTGGTTTGTGATAACAATCGGAAACAACAATAATAGTTTTCTGTTAATAGTTTTGTATTCAAGAGGAAACGGAAAACCTACTTTTATCTTAACAATTTTTTTCCTAAAATTTGTATTCGGGTTCACACCCTTCCCCCTCAACATTAAATACGGAAATGGAGAACTTATTTAGAATTTGTTTGTTGAATCCAGTATATTTCAAGCATCACTTCTCGGTCCTCGGCCTGTGATATGTCGATATATCGCTATCGTCGATATCTATATTATCATATATAGTAGTACGCCCCCCCGTATATCTCGCCGAGTCAGCAAAAATTTTAGTGACGTCATAGGTCAAAGGTCAATGACCTTGGCCCGGGGTCAATGACCTAGGGGTACCTAGGACCACCCCCTCTAAATTTTGGCAGGGGTACCTTGGCCCACCCCCTAAATTTTGGCAGGGGTACATAGGACCACCCCCCTTAAATTTTGGAAATTGCCAAATCTAAAAATTTGGTATGGTAGCCTAGGACCATAGTATGTACCTCTATCAGTATTGGATGTCTATGTCGTTTCCTTTCATGGGTAAAAAATTGCCAAAAATTCAAATTTCGGGGGTTTTTGACCTAATTTATCCCCTTGGATGAGGTGTTATTACCTTATATAGTTATATGGGCGTATACAGGGGTCCATTACCTTTCATAAGACATGGGTATATTAATGCACCCCTTGAAAAATTTGGGAAAGGTACCTTGGCCCACCCCTTAAATTTTGGAAATTGACCAATTTCAACATTGGGTATTATAGTACAGGACCCTAATATGTATCATGATAAATTTGGGCGGTTCACCTCACTCCCTTTTTGGGGTACAAAATTGCCAAAAATATAAACGTAAGCAATACGTTATACCACGTGTTTGGTTTTCGGCCTAATTTATCTCCTTGGATGAGGTCCTATTACCTTATATAGTTATATGGTCATGTGTAGGGGTCTATTACCTATCATAAGACATGGGTACATTGGTGCACCCCTTTAAATTTTTGGGAAGGGTACCGTGGCCCACCCCTTAAATTTTGGAAAATGTCAAATTTAAACATTTGGTATTATAGTACAGGATCTCAATATGTATCATGATAAATTTGGGTGGACCACCTCGTTCCCTTTTAGGGGTACAAAATTGCCAAAATATAAACGTAAGCAATACGTTATACCACGTGTTTGGTTTTTGGTCGATTTTATCCCCTTTGATGAGGTGTTATTATCCTATATAGTTATATGGTCATGTATAGGGGTCCATTACCTTTCATAAGATATGGGTATATTTGTGCACCTCGGGAGGGGTATTTGGGCACCCCTTAAATTTTGGAAATTGCCCAATTTAAACATTTGGTATTATAGTACCGGACCCTAACATGTATTATGATAAATTTGGGTGGTCCACCTCGTTCCCTTTTAGGGGTACAAAATTGTCAAAATATAAACGTAAGCAATACGTTGTACCACGTGTTTGGTCTTTGGCCCAATTTATTTCCTTGGATGAAGTCCTATTACCTTATATGGTTATGTATAGGGGTCTATTCCCTATCATAAGACATAGGTACATTTGTGCACCCCTTTAAAAATTTGGGAGGGGTACCTTGGCCCACCCCTTAAATTTTGGAAATTGATCATTTTATATATTTGGTATTATAGTACTGGACCCTAACATGTATTATGATAAATTTGGGTGGTCCACATCGTTTCCTTCTAGGGGTACAAAATTGCCAAAATATAAACGCAAGCAATACGTTATACCATGTGTTTGGTTTTGGTCGATTTTATCCCCTTTGATGAGGTGTTATTATCCTATTTAGTTATATGGTCATGTATAGGGGTCCATTACCTTTCATAAGATATGGGTATATTTGTGCACTCCTTTAAAAATTTGGGAGGGGTACCTGGGCCCACCCCTTAAATTTTGGAAATTGCCCAATTTAAACATTTGGTATTATAGTACAAGACCCTAATATGTATTATGATAAATTTGGGTGGTCCACCTCGTTCCCTTTTAGGGGTACAAAATTGACAAAATATAAACGTAAGCATTACGTTGTACCACGTGTTTGGTTTTGACCTAATTTATTCCTTTGGATGAGGTCCTATTACCTTATATGGTAATGTATAGGTGTTCATTCCCTATCATAAGACATAGGTACATTGATGCACCCCGGGAGGGGATTCGGTATCATAGTACATGACTCAACATGTATCATGATAAATTTGGGTGGTCCACATCGTTCTCTTTTAGGGGTACAAAATTGCTAAAATATAAACATAAGCAATATGTTGTACCACGTGTTTGGTTTTTGGCCCAATTTCTCCCCTTTGATGAGGTTTTATTACCTTATATGGTTATATGGTCATGTATATAGGTTCATTTCCTATCATAAGATATGGGTACATTGATGCATCCTTTAAAAATTTGGGAGGAGTATCTTGGCTCATCCACTCGGTTTTAGAAATTGTTTAATATAAGCATTTGGTATCATAGTACAGGTCTCCAATATGTACCACTATAAATTTGGATGGTCCACATCGTTCCCTTTTCATAGGTAAAGAACTACCAAAAATCAAATTTCGGAGGTTATTGACCCCTATTTAGCATGTTATATGGATATGTACAGAGGTTTATTACCTTTATATGTTTATGTTCCCTTTTAAATTTGGGAATTATCAAATAACAAAATTCGGTAAACGTTTTTTAGGACCCATTGTAGATGTTGATGCTCCTCTTATGGCCAAATATTCAAAATTTAAATGTTATTGACCGGCTTTATTATTGAATAAGTACAGGATTTATTACTTTTTTCATAAGACACAGGTGTATTTGTGTACCAATCTTAAATTTTGGAAGGGGTACCTTTCTTATTGTCGTATCAATAATTGGTAATTGGATAGTATCTCATTCATTGGGTAAATCATTATGATCACGTGATCGGTTATTGACCTATGATGGGATTAGGAGTCCAGGACATTGGTACATTGAAACTTTGTAGGATAATTTGATAATGCGTCATTGGTTTTGATTATTCCCGCCAAATATAAACGTAAGCAAGACGTTGTACCACGTGATTGTCCTTGATGAGGTAGTGTACAGGGATTCATTTCCTTTGTTGTGGTACTTCTTAAGTTTGAGTACACACACACTTCTAGAAAACAGTTGGTTCTACTCAGGTAAACAATTGACGGACATTATTGACCTTATTGAACATATAATGATATGATTAACTCTAAGACTTAGGTATATCAAGAGAAGTATTCTTTAAATTTGGGAATGGTGATAAACAGAATTTTAACATAAGGTGCGAAATTTGAAACAATACATTGAACTTTAGTCACAGCTCATAGTCTAAGATCATTGGTGGTGATTGATTTGAAATCTGATAGCTAACCTTATTGAATCTTATGACTCATAGACGAAAGGCAATACATGCTACAACAGTTTGAAATTTAATCATAAGGTGATGTAATCTGACACTAGCAAAGTTATTGTTAATGTAATTTGATTGGATGATCACTATCTTTCCTGCAATCTGATTGGTTGATCACTATCTTTTGTGCAATCTGATTGGTTGATGAGTTTCAAATCTTTGCTGCATTCAGTTTTAAGTTTTGTTTAACATTTAAAAATCTTGGTTTCGTTCAACATTTTGCACTCACTGATAAATATGATCAAAACCGTTTATTTGTTAATCGAATAGTTAAAAACCGGATAAAGTTTGACGGTTAACCGTGAAACGTAAAAATTTTTTAGTTTGAATTTTTTTTTGTTTGAAACTTTTTGTTTGAAAATTCTTGCTTTCAAATTTTTGTTTGAATTTTTTGTGTCAAAATTTTGTTTGACATCTTTTTGACAACTTTTGTTTCAAAATTGTTTTGTTTCAAAATTTTTCGTTTGAATTTTTTAAAAATTTTTTCGTTTCAAAATTTTGTTTAAAATTTTTGTTTGAAATTTTTCGTTTCCAAATTTTTTGTTTGAAAATTTTTGTTTCAAAATTTTGTTTGAAAAAATTTTTCGCTTCAAAATTTTGTTTGAATTTTTTTCGTTTGAAATTTTTTGTTTGAATTTTTTTCGTTTCAAAATTTTGTTTCAAAGATTTTTTGTTCTAAATTTTTGTTTCAAAGTTTGGTTTGACATTTTTAAAAGTTTGTGCACTCATTAGTAAAGAACCGGAACTGTTTAGAACAAAAACCTCTGGCAACATTGTGGTGCACGTCAGAACATGATAATGCAACGTCATCAGTTTTTCATCATATATAAGTATCGTTCGAGTTAGTATTCATGATAACATCATCATGGCTACTTGTCTGCAGTTTCTAAACACGCGTGATGTGCTGAAATCATTTACCAAGATTACTGATTTACAACAGAATGTACCTTATAGAATCTTAGCTAGCCAAATGATCCCTACAAAGTTTGGATTAAGAATCGTAGTGAAGCTTGAAAATGATAAGAATATAATTTTACCAGCAAGATATTTACCCATGGAAGCATCAAAACAAGAAGAACTGCTGCGTTTCTTAAATACTGGATCTGTATCTTTATGTTATAAAGGATTCTTGGGTCGAAGTCATCAACTTGAATTTAGTACACAGCCAGATTCGTCAGCAATTGTGATGAAATCATGAATTCAAACGTCAGCACATTTCTTTCCAATGACGTCAGCCGTAGTTGTATGAATGTGGTTGCTCGGCATGACGTCAGCAACTGTGATGAAATCATGAATTCAAACGTCAGCACATGACGTCAGCAATAACTATAAACCAGCAGATACAGTGTCATCCCACGAAATCATTTGAGCAAGTGCTTTTCAGGAGGAAAGATGTGTACTTCTAACGATAAAGAGTTCATCTTCGCAAGCTATTATCCAATAAATATATTTCAAACAAAACATGTGATGATTGGTATCAGTGCTAGAACATTTGAACCTGTGATTCGATTGGGCAAAGCAGAACAATTTGGTGTACAACTGACCTGTGAAGAATGGCACGAATCGACCAAATGAACGATTATTTTCATGATGAGCTAAATGTGACCATAGTCAAATCATTAGGCTCAAATCATGAAGTGGTGCTGCGTACAGTCCTCGAAGAGAAGATGGTGCTGTTACGTAAAAAGAGTACATTTCATGTCCCTCGCAATATAGTGTATCTAACACAAACTGAATGGAACAAATTCATCAGCGTATTTCAGTGTGTGAAACATGCAGTGGAAGTGTGCAACAAAACTAGTATATTCCTGAAAAAGTACTATTTTGAAAAATGTGTTATGCATATTGTACAACATGTATCTAGATATTGTGATGGTTGTCAACATCGTTCGTGGGTGCATACCTGTATTGATAAACAGTTTATTTGTGATCAAATGGACATTGAGTTTCCACCAATTGATATTGCATTAGACCTTAAAAGACTTCAATTGGAATTAAAATTATATGCTAAAGACAAACTAGTGCAAGAAGTTCAAAATACATTGTATCGACAATATCCAGAACCATTATCTGGTATGGATGTATGTGGAGTGTAATAAAATGATCCATTTCAATGAATTGTGTTTTTTCATTTCAAGTACAACCCCATGTTCTGACGTGTACTATTGCACCACAATGTTGCCAGAGGTTTTTGTTCTAAACAGTTCCGGTTCTTTACTAATGAGTGCACAAACTTTTAAAAATGTCAAACCAAACTTTGAAACAAAAATTTAGAACAAAAAATCTTTGAAACAAAATTTTGAAACGAAAAAAATTCAAACAAAAAATTTCAAACGAAAAAAATTCAAACAAAATTTTGAAGCGAAAAATTTTTTCAAACAAAATTTTGAAACAAAAATTTTCAAACAAAAAATTTGGAAACGAAAAATTTCAAACAAAAATTTTAAACAAAATTTTGAAACGAAAAAATTTTAAAAAAATTCAAATGAAAAATTTTGAAACAAAAAAATTTTGAAACAAAAGTTGTCAAAAAAATGTCAAACAAAATTTTGACAAAATATTCAAACAAAAATTTGAAAGCAAGAATTTTCAAACAAAAAGTTTCAAACAAAAAAAATTTCAAACTAAAAAATTTTTACGTTTCACGGTTAACCTTCAAACTTTATCCGGTTTTTAACTATTCGATTAACAAATAAACGGTTTTGATCATATTTATCAGTGAGTGCAAAATGTTGAACGAAACCAAGATTTTTAAATGTTAAACAAAACTTAAAACTGAATGCAGCAAAGATTTGAAACTCATCAACCAATCAGATTGCACAAAAGATAGTGATCAACCAATCAGATTGCAGGAAAGATAGTGATCATCCAATCAAATTACATTAACAATAACTTTGCTAGTGTCAGATTACATCACCTTATGATTAAATTTCAAACTGTTGTAGCATGTATTGCCTTTCGTCTATGAGTCATAAGATTCAATAAGGTTAGCTATCAGATTTCAAATCAATCACCACCAATGATCTTAGACTATGAGCTGTGACTAAAGTTCAATGTATTGTTTCAAATTTCGCACCTTATGTTAAAATTCTGTTTATCACCATTCCCAAATTTAAAGAATACTTCTCTTGATATACCTAAGTCTTAGAGTTAATCATATCATTATATGTTCAATAAGGTCAATAATGTCCGTCAATTGTTTACCTGAGTAGAACCAACTGTTTTCTAGAAGTGTGTGTGTACTCAAACTTAAGAAGTACCACAACAAAGGAAATGAATCCCTGTACACTACCTCATCAAGGACAATCACGTGGTACAACGTCTTGCTTACGTTTATATTTGGCGGGAATAATCAAAACCAATGACGCATTATCAAATTATCCTACAAAGTTTCAATGTACCAATGTCCTGGACTCCTAATCCCATCATAGGTCAATAACCGATCACGTGATCATAATGATTTACCCAATGAATGAGATACTATCCAATTACCAATTATTGATACGACAATAAGAAAGGTACCCCTTCCAAAATTTAAGATTGGTACACAAATACACCTGTGTCTTATGAAAAAAGTAATAAATCCTGTACTTATTCAATAATAAAGCCGGTCAATAACATTTAAATTTTGAATATTTGGCCATAAGAGGAGCATCAACATCTACAATGGGTCCTAAAAAACGTTTACCGAATTTTGTTATTTGATAATTCCCAAATTTAAAAGGGAACATAAACATATAAAGGTAATAAACCTCTGTACATATCCATATAACATGCTAAATAGGGGTCAATAACCTCCGAAATTTGATTTTTGGTAGTTCTTTACCTATGAAAAGGGAACGATGTGGACCATCCAAATTTATAGTGGTACATATTGGAGACCTGTACTATGATACCAAATGCTTATATTAAACAATTTCTAAAACCGAGTGGATGAGCCAAGATACTCCTCCCAAATTTTTAAAGGATGCATCAATGTACCCATATCTTATGATAGGAAATGAACCTATATACATGACCATATAACCATATAAGGTAATAAAACCTCATCAAAGGGGACAAATTGGGCCAAAAACCAAACACGTGGTACAACATATTGCTTATGTTTATATTTTAGCAATTTTGTACCCCTAAAAGAGAACGATGTGGACCACCCAAATTTATCATAATACATGTTGAGTCATGTACTATGATACCGAATCCCCTCCCGGGGTGCATCAATGTACCTATGTCTTATGATAGGGAATGAACACCTATACATTACCATATAAGGTAATAGGACCTCATCCAAAGGAATAAATTAGGTCAAAACCAAACACGTGGTACAACGTAATGCTTACGTTTATATTTTGTCAATTTTGTACCACTAAAAGGGAACGAGGTGGACCACCCAAATTTATCATAATACATATTAGGGTCTTGTACTATAATACCAAATGTTTAAATTGGGCAATTTCCAAAATTTAAGGGGTGGGCCCAGGTACCCCTCCCAAATTTTTAAAGGAGTGCACAAATATACCCATATCTTATGAAAGGTAATGGACCCCTATACATGACCATATAACTAAATAGGATAATAACACCTCATCAAAGGGGATAAAATCGACCAAAACCAAACACATGGTATAACGTATTGCTTGCGTTTATATTTTGGCAATTTTGTACCCCTAGAAGGAAACGATGTGGACCACCCAAATTTATCATAATACATGTTAGGGTCCAGTACTATAATACCAAATATATAAAATGATCAATTTCCAAAATTTAAGGGGTGGGCCAAGGTACCCCTCCCAAATTTTTAAAGGGGTGCACAAATGTACCTATGTCTTATGATAGGGAATAGACCCCTATACATAACCATATAAGGTAATAGGACTTCATCCAAGGAAATAAATTGGGCCAAAGACCAAACACGTGGTACAACGTATTGCTTACGTTTATATTTTGACAATTTTGTACCCCTAAAAGGGAACGAGGTGGACCACCCAAATTTATCATAATACATGTTAGGGTCCGGTACTATAATACCAAATGTTTAAATTGGGCAATTTCCAAAATTTAAGGGGTGGGCCCAGGTACCCCTCCGAAATTTTTAAAGGAGTGCACAAATATACCCATATCTTATGAAAGGTAATGGACCCCTATACATGACCATATAACTATATAGGATAATAACACCTCATCAAAGGGGATAAAATCGACCAAAAACCAAACACGTGGTATAACGTATTGCTTACGTTTATATTTTGGCAATTTTGTACCCCTAAAAGGGAACGAGGTGGTCCACCCAAATTTATCATGATACATATTGAGATCCTGTACTATAATACCAAATGTTTAAATTTGACATTTTCCAAAATTTAAGGGGTGGGCCACGGTACCCTTCCCAAAAATTTAAAGGGGTGCACCAATGTACCCATGTCTTATGATAGGTAATAGACCCCTACACATGACCATATAACTATATAAGGTAATAGGACCTCATCCAAGGAGATAAATTAGGCCGAAAACCAAACACGTGGTATAACGTATTGCTTACGTTTATATTTTTGGCAATTTTGTACCCCTAAAAGGGAATGAGGTGAACCGCCCAAATTTATCATGATACATATTAGGGTCCTGTACTATAATACCCAATGTTGAAATTGGTCAATTTCCAAAATTTAAGGGGTGGGCCAAGGTACCCCTCCCAAATTTTTCAAGGGGTGCATTAATATACCCATGTCTTATGAAAGGTAATGGACCCCTGTATACGCCCATATAACTATATAAGGTAATAACACCTCATCCAAGGGGATAAATTAGGTCAAAAACCCCCGAAATTTGAATTTTTGGCAATTTTTTACCCATGAAAGGGAACGACATAGACACCCAATACTGATAGAGGTACATACTATGGTCCTAGGCTACCATACCAAATTTTTAGATTTGGCAATTTCCAAAATTTAAGGGGGGTGGTCCTATGTACCTCTGCCAAAATTTACGGGGTGGGCCAAGGTACCCCTGCCAAAATTTAGAGGGGGTGGTCCTAGGTACCCCTAGGTCATTGACCCCGGGCCAAGGTCATTGACCTTTGACCTATGACGTCACTAAAATTTTTGCTGACTCGGCGAGATATACGGGGGGGCGTACTACTTATATCAACATTCGATTTGGCAAATATATGGACATGAATATATCATTTTACAATTTTCGATATCGATATTCGGGGGGTGGGGGCGGCGATATGTATAAGGGGCCCCTAAGACTTGCGGTGGATGAAGAAATAAAACTTACCTTTTACAATATTGTTTTCTAATCATAATATCTTTATTACCACAAATTGCAATGTAAATACATCCACTTGCAATTTTGCAATATTATAATTTCTTAGGCGCCAGAACTTTTCTGTTCTGTGAAAAAAGAAACAAGAAATTACGTACAAAAGCAAGTGCTTCGAACTTTGAACTAGAATTTACCATAAGATTTCTTCTTTATGGTTATATTATTATTATTATTATTATTATTATTATAACAATGGGGCTTACAACTAGGGTCCCATCTCTTTATCTTGCATGGGAGGGCCGCAAATCTGCTACGGCACTGGTGTCCCCTATTATGTGTTCGTCTGTTTTTCGTTTCGTTTAGCTATTTGTTTTTTTTCTGTTAGGCTTTTATATGAAACCTTTATATTATATAACTTTCTTTTTATGAGTTTTTGGGTGGGGTGAGGGAAAGGGAGAAATGCTTTCTTCTTATATCTGTTTCTTATCATTCATCGTGTTTGAACTGCTTAAGTAAGTCATTTTGTAACTTTTGATGTTATCCAACTCCGTCACAATAATAAAATTGTCATTCTTAACAATGTGTTTTATTCTCTTATTTGCAGTTTGCCACACTGATATATTTGTGAGAAAATTGCGATTTAGTGCAACGCCTTTCGAATTTGCAACCAACCCAACCGGCGAGCTTTTTGGGTTGCCTACTATTGCAGGAAAAGGAAAATAGCAGGCGGTAATGCACTTTTGGAGTCGTATATACCATGTTTGTTATCAACTATCCTTCAAAGATCCTGCTTTACATTGTCCGCAAACCTTCTCTTTCGCCCAGCTAATAGTCTTCTTCTTCTAGCCTTTTTGAATAGGACTTAGTGACTTGGTGCGTATTTTCCATACAAGCACCGTGTCATTCTTATCTTATACGGTATATACTTTACTATTTGTATAATACTCGGTGAATTATGATTTTTGTGAAATAAAATCTTGCATATCGTTTTAGTTCACGTAAATGTATGCCTCTTTTGCTACAAAATATTTTTATCCACACGTTATTTTCGAAACCCCGCAGTTCTCGTTCTTGTATTCGTGTTAGGGATCAACTTCCACATTCGTACAAAATTGGCAGATTAAACTCTTATTGATTTTAATGTTTTCAATATTTGTTAAGACAAGAAAATGTTTACAGTGGGGTAAACTTTAGTACATAAATAAATAATATGAAATACTTTCTACAAGATAAAAGTTAAAAACAGTAATTGTTTATTACTCGGGGTTAATAAGTAAAAGGAACAGCAGCCTCAACATTAGGTGCGATCGAATTGACTTATGTTTTTAGAGTTTACACGATTCTGTTTATTAGAAAAGCTTTCCTCCCTGTGAAAGTCAACGACTTGCTTTCCTCGTCTGCAGTGGTAAGTAAGTGGTGGGAGTTAGGGGAGTTTTTTATCAGGTTGCCTGGAACAGACTTTAGTTATACACCCCAAACCACCGTTAGTAATAGACTTCGGTCTGTCTGCTATCTCTGACTCGGAATTATCTTACATGTGAATTAACGCATGTAATTTTGATTAATTGGTGGAGCGAAAGGTCGTGTGTGGCAATGTTACCTTCAATATTATAAAGGTAAGTCAGGATCTTGCAAATATTGTGAACATAAATATGTATGTGCAAATGTTAATAAAATGGTGAGAGATGTATTCTCTGGCAGTTACCCAACCTAATTTGTTAGTTACATTTAAAAATTCAATATGTTTATAATATCAGTAATAGGGTCAAGTTTTGAATATCCACTTACTTATAAATTTAAACTGCTTAACGGTGCAAAAGTATGTGAACTTCTTATACCAAATTATTGTTTTTCAACATATTGGTCTGAGATTTCACATTTTTGATACACAAAGAAGGGATCGTCCGGATGAAGAACACATTCCTTGTTAAACCGCTGAAAATATTTTATATGTTGAACCCAATCAGCGGAATTGTTTTTGCCGTAAACTAAGCTAGGCAGGTAACACAATAAGTTTCTTTTTGATTTTTCTCATTTTTTTTACTGTGTTTTGCAACATTTTTATGTCTATACACTGTTAAAAATGGTTTCTTGAATTCGAGAAAAAAATCCTCGTATGTGAGAACATCCGTTTCTTACCTGTGCACCGAGTAATACATTCTTAAAAGTGAGATTTCGATTTTCTCAAATCATTTTGAGAAATAATGACTCAAACGCGAGGAATTATGGCTCATTTCTGAGGGTGCAAATGCTTTCTCAAATTTGAGAAAAAATGTATTCTTTCTTAAAATTGAGAAAGGAATATCTGAGCAAATGAGGCATAAAACTCCCATTTTGAGAAACACATTTCTCAAAAAAATTGAGAAATGTATTTCTCCAAAGCGAGAAACGGTGCACAGAAACAGGGTTCTCAAATACGATAAGGAGAAGAGGAAAGGGTATAAACAAAATATAAACATGCAACAAAAATATCAAACAATTAGTACATACAGAATTTATATTAAATAAATTTCTACAGTTAATTATTTACAATATAACATATTTAAACCTTCATTTCAAGAAAAATACATTCCTTTATAACGAAATATTTGTTTTACAACAAACCGAAAAATTAAGCAAATAAATTCACAAAAACTACCAAGCAACGATCGTCCACATTTCACTACCACACTATTATCCATCAATATCACTGTCTCCCTTAGCCTTGGAGCACAATCTTGGGGCGTTAAATTTAAAAAGAAATGAAATCATTGCGTTTTACGCCCCACATTTGTGTCGATTAGGCTAAAGGAGACGAGGATGATGAGAATGAATGAGACAGTGGAATCAAAAAAGTGGGAAGAATCCCGAGAAAACCCAGGCACACTGTTTATCCAACACACAGCACACTTGCCTCGAGCTGGGATCGAACCAAGAAATCATGCGCCAGAAGTGAACGCTCCACCACTTAGCTATCGGCTTCTACGTTAAATTAAGAACAAATGGGTGTATTGCTATATGCAGTGTGCTATATGCTATATGCAGAATTGACGGAAATGCCAGGGGTTTTCTCTATGAGAAATATTTAACGCTCTTGGAGAAGAAAATTTTCATCCCTCGTAGGGATAACTTTTCAAATTCTCTCCATACGGATTGTGTACGTGTGTGACGAGTGGATGCGTATATGGGTGAAATTCATCCCTGTCCCTGGGAAAAATATTCCGTGCAGATTGATTATACGGATCCACATATTTGTAATATTTACAGAAGAAATTTGTAATAATATTTTAATGGACTAGTGTGTAAGTAATCGAAATCTGGTGTACTCTTATTTGTGAGATGCGCATCTGCGTGAAATATATTAATGAAGGTCGAATTTGGTGTGCACATAGTCACCCATAAGATAAGTAGTGATACATTAATTACCAACAATATGAAGTGCGACGAATGCAACGAACAAAAACTATATATTTGTATTGTGAAAGCAGTGGTTTTCCATAATCCTTTTTTACGAGTATACCCATCATCGCTGACGCGCCTGATTCTTACGGACGCACGCTTGCGCACGCCCCCAGCCTCTGACTCGGTTAGATAGTATTCGTGCTTTTAAGTGGCTACCTAGCACAGGTTGGTTATCTGCACAAGACCTCTTAAAATGAATCTGCATCGGGGAATGTAAGTGCACACCTCAATGTAACTACTAAATTACTTTAACAAAAACATACCTTTGCATCGTATAAATAGTGGTTTTCCAGAACCCTGTTTTACGCGTATACCCACTATCGCTAAAGCGCCTGCTTCTTACGGACGCCCGCCCCCCAGCCCTGACTCTGTTGAAGCTTTTTAGTCGCCATCTAGCACAGGTTGGTCGGTGTTTTTAGCACAAGACTCTTTAAAATGGATCTGTTCCCGGAAATGTGTGCACACTTCAAAGTAACAAGCAAATAACTTTCACAAAAATATATATCTTTCCATCGTAAAAACAGTAGGTTTCCATAATCCTCCTTTACGCGTATAACCACCATCGTTGACGCGCCTGCTTCCTACGGACGGATCCCCGCGCTAACGCGCGGTACCCTTCTGCGCCCCTGCTCTGACTCGGTTACATAGCATTCGTGCTTTTTAGTGGCCATCTAGCACAGGTTGTTTGGTGTTTTTGAACAAGATCTCTTAAAGTGAATCTGCACCTGGGAATGCACGTGCACACCTGAAAAATGATTGCTGAAAGTACAGAAAGTGAATTGAGAAAGAAATATATATTTCAGAATTGTTGTATGGATTCATATAATCAGTCTGCAAGAAATACGCAATTCGCACAGTGACTATATGCCACAAACAACCTGCAAACGTATGTCATTAAAAAGATTACTGGTGAGGAAAACAAGAAGAGCTAATCTATGCTAGGTGATCAGTACAAAGTGTCTTTGCATTACAATTCCATAATAATAAATCACACTTTTTTCAATGCTGTTTCTAAATACGCAGATAACTTATATGTGTTCTTTGTTTCGATACATCAGCTATTTTCCACCTTATAACGAATGGAAAAGGGTGTAAAACATTGACATGCCTCCCCAATCTATTTATTATTACATAAAGAAAGGATATTTACAGTAATCAATCCATTTATTATTTACCTGTGCTCTTACTGTGAACTCGGTTCAATTACTACAATAGTGTTCCACCAATAAAATATATGAACTTACAATACAATATTAATTTAAATACAGCACAGGTAATAACTTCCACAATCTTGTCTGCTCGAATCTATACGTTTATTTTCACATGTTTACTTCCTCGACTCTCGTAGTAGTATAGTGTATTCATACGCCATCTCAGCCGCATTACTGCGTATTCATATCTATTCTCACTCTGCTACAACTGAAATCTTTTATCTCGTTCCCTGTATAGTAATTAAGCCCTAGCAATATTACACTCTAGTAAGATTGTTACCGTTATTTTTCAGTCATCTATTATATTGCAAATCACGCAATTTTTAAGAAATGAGAAAATCTCATAAATGGGAACCTGAAAATTAGCCTTGACCTCACAAATGGAAACGCGCTTGAAAATAATTAGACATTTTGTCTCAAATATGAGAAAAAATTACTTATCTTGTTTTGAACATGCATTTTTCTCATTTCTGAGCAAGGAAATTTTTAACAGTGTACATTCTTTAATGACACTATCTTTTGATTTTTCTATTTCGCTATTTTTCTGTGCACATGTTAAAAGTTTGGCACTATTGTATTTCCCTTTACAGTACCACATTTTATTTTCTTGGATGAACCCATACCCGCACTGTTAAAAACGGTTTTTTTTTTTAAATTCGGGAAAAAATCCTCGTATTTGAGAATATCCGTTTCTTACCTGTGCACCGAGTAATACATTCTTAAAAGTGAAATTTTGATTTTCTCAAATCATTTTGAGAAATAATGACTCAAATGCGAGGAATTATGTCTCATTGCTGAGCGTGCAAATACTTTCTCAAATTTGAGAAAAATATGTATTTTTTTTTTAAAACTGAGAAAGTAACATTTGAGGAAATGAGACATATAACCCCAATTTTGAGAAACAGATTTCTCAAAACAATTTGAGAAATGTCTCTCCGAAAAGTGCGTTACCGTACTTATTTCTATTGCATCAGACGGTTAAACATTCTTCCTTTTATAACTGCCACTTTCTCAAGACTTGTTTTTCATCTACGTAGGTAGATTCTCCCGTTTGCTCCAACGTTACGTACTTTTCGATAATTCAGATTCAAGAACTATCCGTCAACTTTAGCCTAACGGCAACAATTTCTGATTTAGTGTAACGTTCCATGATTATGATACGGAACTTAGGGAGACGTTATGAAGATAATGAACGAAAATGGCGTAATGAAGAAAGTGAGGGAATCATGAGGAAACACACATACAGTGTTTCTCATACAGCATACTTGGCGGACTTGGAATCAAACCAGGGACCCCATGCATTGGAGGCGGTTCTACCACTGGTCGCGGTCCAATATGCCTACTTATCTGCCATGAACAAGTTGTCTACATGAGAAAACACCGTATGAGTGGGCTTTTCCAGGTTTCGCCAGTTTCATCCTACGAGGGACGTACGCAAAAATTTATTTCGGAGGAGGTCCAAGTCCAATACGAGGACAAATTGCATTAAAATTTGTAAAATTGCCCTTAAAATTAGATAAAATTTACATAAAAGTAGTTATTTCGGGGAAGGTCCGGTGACCCAGAACTCACCCCCCCTCCCCTGCACCTTCTTTATTACGACAGGGGTATGCGACAGTTTCTGCCCCTCATAAATATGCTGAAAGTCCACTGCTAAAGACACAATTCAGATTGGAAACAAGGACACAAACCCGTATTCATGCAAAAAAAAAAAAAAAAAAAAAAAGCCAAGAAACGTACGTCCACATTTTCATTACATTATTATCCATCTTTATCACTGTCTCCCTTAGCCTAGGAGCACAACCTTTGAACGTTAAATTAAAAAAATGAGTTTTTCGTCCCACGGTTATATCGGGAGGCTAAAGGAGACGCCGATGACGAGAAATGAATGAAATTGTGTAATAACGGAAGAACACCGAGAAAATCCACACACGCTTATGTTTATATACAACAAAGCCCACTTGCCGCAAACTGAGATCGAACCAAGGGCCTCACGCACCAAAGACAAATGCTCTACCACTGAACTACCGCGGCACCTACGTTAAATTGAGTGCAAATGCGTATAGTATGTTACAAATAGCGTGCAAACGTGTGTCATTAAAATGATTACTGCTGGTGAAAAAAGGAGGCGATAATCTATGCTAGGTGATCAGTACAATGTACCTCTGCTTTACAATTCCATAATAATAAATCACTTTTTATCGCTGTTTCTAACTACACAGACGACTTATGTTTTCTTTGTTTCCGTACATAACTTTTTTACACCTCATAACGAATGGCAAAGGGAACACTGTAACACCTTGACACGCCTCCCCATTGTAATATAGAAAACAATGTGCCCTACGGGGCTTTAACCCGCCTTTACTTGTTATTGCTGCACGCGTTATTATGTGAACTGAGTATTGAGCTTTGGTATTCATACATAAAGGAGCCAATCTGACTACTATAGCCTATACAACCTATATGAAGGGGGGATTCAGCGTTCTACACCCTAACAAATGTATTACAGTATATCCTAGTTTATGATAGTATGTTTACAATTCGCCCAAACTTACGTTCGAGAGTTGATATATATGCTTCCCCTCGCCGCTGTCACATAACATGTATCCAATACCCCACCTCACCCGCATCACTATACTGCGTATTCATATCCATTCGCACTCTGCTACAACTGAAATCTTTTATCTCGTTTGCTAAATAGTAATTAAGCCTTAGTAATATTACATCCTAGTAAAACTTATTAATATTATTTCGGTAAGATTGCTACCGTTACTTTTTAATCATTTATGATTTTGCAAATCAAGCACTATTCAATTCTCATTTTTGAGAAATGAGAACCTGAAAATTTGCCTTGAGCTCACAAATGAAAATACGTTGGAAAATAATGAGATATATTTCTTCAAATATGAGTTAAAATTACTTATTTAGTTTTGAACTGTAACGCCCCTATATAATCTGACTAGAATTGTAATACTAGTGTAACTTATAAAAATACTTCTTGTAACAAAATTGTAGTTTGCAACCCTGTAGAAACATCATGTTCGCGGGCGCGCGCAAAGAATTCTGGGTACTCAGCAAGAAGATGGAAACGTAAGGGGCGGTAGTAATTTCACCTGTCAACCCATTTTCGGTATATCTTGGTTAATAGTGCTCATCTGAGTCTCTAAAGTTGGTTTAAATCACATTGTGGTATGTAGAACATTTCATTCTAGTTAGTCCGTGCAATCAGCATAAATTGAAGCAATATTTAAATGGTGTTGGGAAGCAGGCCTTCGCTTCAGTCTACCACGTGAGTCGGCATTGTGTGAAAATTTCGCACGTTCCGTACAGTGGCTTCGTAGAAGCATCTTTTCGCAGCTGGTGTGCTATTTGTGGATTGAATTTGTCATGATGTCAGTAGTCGCACCCAAGTTTAGTTTGCAGCATAAATTAAGCATCAACATGTACAGCTAAGCTCTTGTTAGCGGGCCTCCCAACCCATCCACGTCGTCAATGAAGTAACACAATGGTTGAGTATCCTATCTACTGCATTATTAGCCTACTTCAATTCTGTTCTCTACTATGGAAGTCCATGGATCTTATTGTCAACCCAACAGGGACAGACTAACTTTTGTGAGTGTGTTTCAGGAAGCAGTCAACGCAACATGTCAAGTGATCCGTCGGTATTGATATGTTCTCATCATATCATTATGTAAACCATGAATTTATCTCACAGCAGCTTAAGCTCATGTAACCTTATAATCAATCTGAACAATTACATTCATTTACTACGTGTAAAAGTGAAGATGAAGCTATGCGTCTTTTAAGTGAGATAGGGTCTTGCGCCTTGGATGTATATAGTTCCATGCCATTGAGTTTACTTGTACACGTTTTCTCTGACGTTTCTTCAGTGTGTTGGTTAAAGTAGCCAGTCTTAATTTTGTTGTGATGACCCAATGTTTGTACTTTCCACATATTTTACTCATGCGTATCATCTTAAATCAGTGTACAGTCACCATATCATCGGGATTGCCCAGTACCATTCAGGAAATGGATGCGCCACCGGCTCTTCCCTGCCCGGGGAAGGTCATTTGCAATGAGGACGTCTTCCTACAATCAGACCAGCTCTGAATAGTCAAGAGGAACAACTTAGTGATAGTGATTCGTCAATTTGCCCAAAATCTGTATATTATGTGTGTGAGTGATGCAGTAGTTCGTGTGTCTCGTGTAATCAGTATTCTCTCCTAAAGTGTTGCTCATTTGTGTAGCAAGTGCATCTGAGAAAATAATAGCGAAATAGATTTATCCAATGCCTGCAATTAGGGTAAGTACCCCACAGGATAAGCGCCTGCCCTCGCAGCTGGCCAGTAATTCTGCTTCGCACAGAATTTAACGTCATTTCCAGTGATTCATTTTCGCAATGTGTACGCATTGCACCCATTTGTGGATTTGCAAGTACATCATTTAAATGTTGGTTTGCAGGTAATCATTTGCAATTGTCAGAAGTCTTAGTTGCGTTATAAGCATCTCATGAGTAAGATGAAGTGCATGGCTAATAGTTGTCTTTTGAGATCATTATTGCTAAGCCATGAGCGTGTCTCCACCATATAAAGTTTGCTTGGCCACTTAGCACAAGTTGGTTCAGTGGATTGTCCTCTTTGGTTATGCTGATGGTGTTACAGCTGATTCAATTCTCTGCGGAATTCATGTTGTACCCTCTCTAGTTCTTGTTGTTAAGCTCTGCCTGAAGGTATCTTCGCTGCATTTGTGGTCCACGATAGATTGATCACATGGGTCAAATATTATGGTATGTTACAATGTCAATTATTATAATATGTCACAAAGTCGTTATTGCCATTTTTGTTCACCTTAGAGAGCCCTACGTTTATTATGTATAGCATTAATATGACATGATGTTTCTTTTAAAAAGGGTCCATTCGTCTTTTAATATTAAGTCAGCCATGTATGATGTTCATTTATACTAATGTCTTATCCAATGCTATGTCCACCCGACTAGTCGTGGTTCTTAAAGTTAAATTGCTCGAGCTATTTTGTTTAAGTATGTACTAAAGCCATGATGAACTTATCAACATAACGTCCTATTATTTTATGTGTGTATTTGTTCTTGGTATAATCAGTTATTGATGCAGCATGTGTAACTTTCTTAATATATGGCATAAATCTGTTTTGGTGCATGACTGCGCAAGCTCAAAAATAACAGGAATTTTATTTTGTTTGTTTCTAGTCTCAATGTAAGAAAACAATATTATTCCATTTACACGTGCATAATACGTATTGAATAATTTTGCTTGTGAAAATATACTTAGTCAAATAAATATTACAACCCATATAATCCCAATTTTTATATTTAGAGAAACCAAACCTCACAGGTATATCTTTGGTGGTTGAGTTTTCCTTGGTTTATTATCAGGTAAGGAAATCATGACACAAGGAAAGGGCTGTTCTCTGTACACTCGTAGAGTGTACAGGTGGCAGTCTCGCATAGGTTGGATTCGTTTACCGTTGTATTGTTGTATTTTGTGTTTTGTTTTTTTCTTGGGATTTCTTGAATGCAGTTTTAATCTGTATTCATTCTTGTGTGTTTTGCTCAAGTTTATTCCTGTGTTCTTAGCGGTTCACAGGTGGCGACCCCATTCGTATAACTATTAACTCGGTGCTCCGGCACTGGGCGTCAAGCTTAGCCGTAGCCTTCCAGGGATTAGGGCCCTCTGGGGCGCTACAGAACATGCATTTTTCTCATTTCTGAGCAAGGGAATTTTTAAGAATGCGTCTAATATAATTAACTTTTTTCTAGTGCGTGTTCGTCTTCTTCAGTAAATGTTGCATGTCCACTAAAATGTTACTTGTACTTAACTTTGAATAACCTGTGACGGAATGTATCCGAGGGACTTGAAAAGCTCTTGAAGCAGTAGCAAGAAGCATTGCATGCTTTACGGTCTATATGGCTACTGACATTTTGTTCAAATTGCAGGAGCATCTCATACAACTTAAAAAGGATGCAGACATTTTATTTCCTACGTGTTAATACTAACGTAGTATTTTTGATATATAGTTATTAAAAATCACAACAAAAGGGGGAAAAAGCATCTGTCGAATTTGCCCCAAATGTGAGTGTCGAAAGTTTCCGAATGTATATGTTGCACTTAACTATATTTTTTGCAAGTTAGAAAACAGTGCACATTCATGAACAAACCACTTGTGATTGCATAACTTTCAACTGTATGTTGTCCACCATTAGTGTTGAACAATACACAAACAAGAACTTAGACCTTTCTAGTCAAATTATTTTACTTATCTTTAAACTTTTACAGATATACTTTCCATACAACCCCACAGTTTCACTTAGTAGTGGTTCCTTCACTTCCAGGTAGAATTGACAGCGCCTTAAGCTTAGAAGTGTCAGTATTCCCCAACTGTTGGTCATCTCTTGAATGAGTATACTGTAATAAAAAAAAACGAATTTAACTCTGAAATTATAATATAGTGTGCAGGTAAAGATGAAATTTGAACTACTCTAATATATACCGGAATTTACGACGAATTTAGTTTCATTTTTGTTGTTAGACTGGAGTTTGATTGTCTTTAATACCGAGACTATATGAGACATAGATCCTCAGTTTAAAGTAAAATTCGAACCACTGTATTACTATTAAAATTTATGACAGGATTTGTTGTTTATTGCTGTTTTTGGATTTGGTTTAAGTCCCTCTTATTATTCAGACTATGTGAGACGCGAACCCATTGTGCAATTCGAACCACTGTTATGTGTTCAAGTTTTATGATGGATGTGTTTAAGTTTTATGAAGGTACTTTTTTCAGTTGTTGGATTGGAGTTAGAATGCTTTTGCTACCGAGCCTATACGCAACGTGGTTCCACATTTGGAATCCATTAGACTGTAATATTTTCAAAAATTATAACAGGATTGGTTGTCCATATGTTTAGATCCCTTTTTGCACCGAGATTATGTGAAACGTGGACCAAAGATGAAGGTGAAATTTCAACCTTCCAATGCGTTCAAGAATTTGTGAAGAATCGTTTTGATTGCTTATGTTGGATTCGAGTTAAGTTGCTTTGAGCACCGAGACTATATAAGACGTGGATCGATAAGTTAAGATTGAATCCGAACTAGTGTAATATTATTAAAACTTCATAATGGGCAGGTTGTTGGATTGGATTTTTGATACTTTTTCCATCACCTAAATTATGCGAAACGTTTATTCTGAGTGTAAGGTTAGATCTGAGTAATTGTAACATATCCAAAAATTTATGATGGATTTTGTTGTTATTATTGTTATTGGTTGAGAGTTTATGAGAAATGTTTCGGAAATCATTATTACTTTATTTACTACTAATTTGTGTATACTATTTGGCTCACCTTCTATATTCTTTTGATATTCTTCATTGTCTTTACGGTAGTAACTAAAATTTAAGAAAAAACTGGGGTTGAACATGTAAAAAAAAAAAAAAAAAAACTTAAAATTACGGCTTTTTAAGATGTGTTACTTTTCGAATGAAAATTGGCAAACGTTGCTATTGTACAGGGAGGTAATTCATTAAACTATTTTATCCCTTCAATTAATGTAGGAGAAGCCTTCGTGGAACTCACATCAAACTAATCATTTTTCATTGCTTATAACACGAGACAGGGCGTTGCCTCATTTGCAGCTAACTAATCATCAACCGTATTAATATAATTACTCACGCATCTTATTCTGATATTATCTTCTTGCATGAATGAGATATATTTATGCTTGACGAAACTAGTCATGGACTATAAAGGTTAGCACCTTCTTTCTTTCCTCCTTCGTTTAAGTGGAGGGGATTTCTTCATTTTATTCTACAGCAATTTCTATCCCAAATCATGGAACAAAGTTTAAGATTCAAAAGCAAGTGTACACTGTTTGATGAAAACCATAAATATTGACCAAAATTATACAGAAATTTGTAATCATGGTAACGATTTATTTTCCTTTCCGCCAACTAGTTTTAACCACAATCATAAATTAACGTTAATGAGCCTTAAAGAAGACACTTATATTGCTTCATGAAAATCATTTTGCATAACCATTCCCCTTCTTCGAAAACTTTCTCCTAAGGGCCCTTCTCCCTTATCAGTAATGGTTCGTGTGTAATAAACGAAAATATTGAAGACCTGCAGGACTGGACCGTAATCATTTTTTATCATCACACATTTAAAATTATTTTTAATACACTCGCAGCTTTCTCAAATTACCAAGCTTTGATTTCAGCACCAGAAAAAGAAAGAGAAAATAGTTTATTATAATCAATCTGAAGTGAAATGTTCGCTATAAAACTATATTGTGCTGTCTTAGTGGGCAAAAAACATTTATGTGGGTTTTCTCAGGGTTTTCCGATTTGCCTCTTTTTGTTCTTCTTTCTGTCATTTCACTCATTATCATTACCACATTCCTGAATTTCAAAGCGTAATTGTGGGACGTTAAATCAAATATTATCTGTTGAAGAGTATTTACGGCTCTCTAAATGAAGTAAATTCTAGAGTCGTTTCCAATTTTATATTTGAAGAAAGAAAACTGATTATATATACAATAGTACTCCGTTACTTTATCTGAAAACTCTAGGCAAATATTATACGTGTGTGTGCGTGTTATTTCAAGGTATTTTTCATATTTTATATTCGCTAAGCGTGTTATACACAAATGTCCCTTGTAAACTTGTGTTCCCCTCATTGCTCCTTAAGAATAATTCTCACTACCGAACAATGCTACTATTTCTAAAATAGCTATTATTAGCGTTTCAACGAAAAAGAAATCCAAAGGTGAGACAATACTAATTGATATATCTTATTAAGCTAAACAAAATTATGTCCATGAGCATAAGAGATTATGTGTACACTTTTGAACTTAACATTATACTAGCCAGTTGTTGAGATAAATCTAATACTAAAATATGCTCTAACTAGCAGAATGCCCGTTCTTCGGGCGGTGAGAATATAATACATTTTAGAGGTAAAGGGTATCAAAATTGTAACAAAATCAACTTAAGAAGCCCAAAAACTATGAATTCGATACTACTATAGGTCATTTTCAATTATCTTAACATGTCATCAACCCTTCCTTAGAAGTACAAATGGGGGCTGAATTTGGATTTAACTCTTTTGGGATTTCCACCTTATGAGGTAATTTTTAGTTTTTCACTCAAGGAGCTGAGGCTTCCTTACCCTATTTATCGTAGGATCATTCATCATACCTTTTGTTTTTTAAGAATGGATCATGCTTTCTGATGGTACCATATCTGGTCCGCATTATACACCAGAAACAGAAAGAAAAATTGAGGAAAACCGGGAGTTTTTTCGAAAAAAAATTAAAATATTGGCACCCCTGTGGCCTGGACCTGGGCTCATGTAGGAGTCAGAAAATCTCTTGAAAAATACGTAGTAATTTACAAAGTGCAAAATTTCAATCTGAGATCATGACAACAAAGGGCAGGAAAAAATTGAAAATCTGAAGGTGACCCACTTATACACACACACACACACACACACACACACACACATATATATATATATATATATATATATATATATATATATATATATATATATATTCTGAAAATTTCCTGCAGCATTACTATTCGATCTAGAATCATGGTTCAAACTTCACTTTTGTCAGTATTACGCGCCCTTCCCAACAATACCATCGCATGCCCGTATCATACAACAGAAATTGGTAATTCGGGGAAATATGTTTTTTTTCTAAAAAAAAAATCACTCCCTGGGAACATTTTCGCCCGCCGGGCCCGGGCCCGGGTTCACGTAAGGATTTCAAACACAAAATAATAAATGCTTAAAGGTGCACATAATCCGTTTGCAAGATTTCAATTTGATATCTAGAAAACTAAGAGCGGGAATTTTTTAAAAAATTTTCATTAAGAAAATGTTACGCCCATCCGTCCCTAGTTAATGCAGCCAAGTTTACCATCTGTTTCCAAAAGGTGTCTGGACTGTTCTTTGGTCCATACTTGACTTGGCCAATAAGAGAAACGAGGGTTCAATACATGTTATATGAGATTAATACGCTTTTAAACACAACTTTACTCCATCGTATAGATTCGTACGAAACATGGCAAAAGGGTTAAGCAGCATCGGAGGTGTCACTCTTCATCTCAGCCGGAGAACTATGGAATCGACACTAATATCACTCAGGGCCACAGTGGCTTTGTGGTAGAACGTTCACCTCTAGTGTATGGTGTCCTTGGTTTGATCTCTGCTTGCGTTAAGTGCGCTTTGTGGTGTGGTAGACATGTGCGTGGTTTCGGGACGACTTGGGCAATGGGGACCAGTTGTCGACAGGCACGAGATGGGTATCATTCGATTCGTATTGACGAGTAGATCAATAATTGATATGTCATTTTCCCGAAAATTCAATTTTTATCCGGTAAAATAATAAAAATTCGGGAATTTGGGCAATGGGGACCTGTTGTCGACAGGGACGACATGGGTATCAATCGATTCGTATTAACAAGTAGATAGATAATTCGTATGTCGATTTCCCGAAAATTCAATTTTTACCCGGAAAAATAATGAAAATTCGGGAATTTGGGCAATGGGGACCTGTTGTCGACAGGGACGACATGGGTATCATTCGATTCGTACTGACGAGTAGATCAATAATTGATATGTCATTTTCCCGAAAATTCAATTTTTATCCGGGAAAATAATAAAAATTCGGGATCTTGAGGAATGGGGACCACTTGTCGACAAGGACAAGATGGGTATCATTCGATTCGTATTAACAAGTAAATCAATAATTCGTATGTCGTTTTCCCAAAAATTCAATTTTTACCACGGAAAATAATGAAAATTCGGGAATTTGGGCAATGGGGATCAGTTGTCGACAGGGATGAGATGGGTATCAATCGATTCGTATTAACAAGTAGATCAATAATTCGTATGTCGTTTTCCCGAAAATGCAATTTTTACCCAGGAGAATAATGAAAATTCGGGAATTTGGGCAATGGGGACCAGTTGTCGACAGGGACGAGATGGGTATCATTCGATTCGTATTAACGAGTAGATCAATAATTGATATGCTATTTTTCCGAAAATTCAATTTTTACACGGGAAAATAATAAAAATTCGAGACTTTGGGCAATGGGGACCAGTTGTCGACAGGGACGAGATGGGCATCATTCGATTCGTATTAACAAGTAGATCAATAATTCATATGCCATTTTCCGGAAAATTTAATTTTTACCCTGGAAAATAATAAAAATTCGGGAATTTGGGCAATGGGGACCTTTTGTCGACAGGGACGAGATGGGTATCATTCGATTCGTACTGACGAGTAGATCAATAATTGATATGTCATTTTCCCGAAAATTCAATTTTTTATCCGGTAAAATAATAAAAATTCGGGATCTTGAGGAATGGAAACCAGTTGTCGACAAGGACGAGATGGGTATCATTCGATTCGTATTAACAAGTAGATCAATAATTCGTATGTCGTTTTCCCAAAAATTCAATTTTTACCCCGGAAAATAATGAAAATTCGGGAATTTGGGCAATGGGGACCAGTTGTCGACAGGGACGAGATGGGAATCATTCGATTCGTACTGACGAGTTGATCAATAATTGATGTCATTTTCTTGAAAATTCAATTTTTATCCGGGAAAATAATAAAAATTCGAGATTTTGAAAAATGGGGACCACTTGTCGACAAGGACGAGATGGGTATCATTGGATTCGTGATAACAAGTAGATCAATAATTCGTATGCCATTTTCCCGAAAATTCAATTTTTATCCGGGAAAATAATAAAAATTCAGGAATTTGGGCAATGGGGACCAGTTGTCGACAGGGATGAGATGGGTATCAATCGATTCTTATTAACAAGTAGATCAATAATTCGTATGTCGTTTTCCCGAAAATTTAATTCTTACCCGGGAAAATAATAAAAATTCGGGAATTTGGGCAATGGGGACCAGTTGTCGACAGGGACGAGATGGGTATCATTCGATTCGTATTAACAAGTAGATCAATAGATCGTATGCCATTTTCCGGAAAATTCAATTTTTACCCGGGAAAATAATAAAAATTCGAGAATTTGGGCAATGGGGACCTGTTGTCGACAGGGACGAGATGGGTATCATTCGATTCGTATTGACGAGTAGATCAATAATTGATATGCCATTTTCCCGAAACTTCAATTTTTATCCGGTCAAATAATAAAAATTCGGGATTTTGAGCAATGGGGACCAGTTGTCGACAAGAACGAGATGGGTATCATTGGATTCGTATTAACAAGTAGATCAATAATTGATATGCCATTTTCCCGAAACTTCAATTTTTATCCGGTCAAATAATAAAGATTCGGGAATCTGCGTAATGGGGACCAGTTGTCGACAGGGACGAGATGGGTATCATTCGATTCGCATTAACGAGTAGATCAATAATTGATATGCTATTTTTCCGAAAATTCAACTTTTACCCGGGAAAATAATAAAAATTCGGGAATTTGGGCAATGGGGACCAGTTGTCGACAGGGACGAGATGGGAATCATTCGATTCGTATTAACAAGTAGATCAATAATTCGTATGCCATTTTCCGGAAAATTCAATTTTTACCCGGGAAAATAATAAATTCGAGAATTTGGGGAATGGGGACCTTTTTTCGACAGGGACGAGATGGGTATCATTCGATTCGTATTGACGAGTAGATCAATAATTGATATGCCATTTTCCCGAAACTTCAATTTTTATCCGGTCAAATAATAAAAATTTGGGATTTTGAGCAATGGGGACCAGTTGTCGACAAGGACGAGATGGGTATCATTCGATTCGTATTAACAAGTAGATCAATAATTCGTATGCCATTTTCCCGAAACTTCAATTTTTACCCGGGAAAATAATAAAAATTTGGGAATGTGGGTAATGGGGACCAGTTGTCGACAAAGACGACATGGGTATCATTCGATTCGTACTGACGAGTAGATCAATAATTGATATGTCATTTTCCCGAAAATTCAATTTTTATCCGGGAAAATAATAAAAATTCGGGATCTTGAGGAATGGGGACCACTTGTCGACAAGGACAAGATGGGTATCATTCGATTCGTATTAACAAGTAAATCAATAATTCGTATGTCGTTTTCCCAAAAATTCAATTTTTACCACGGAAAATAATGAAAATTCGGGAATTTGGGCAATGGGGATCAGTTGTCGACAGGGATGAGATGGGTATCAATCGATTCGTATTAACAAGTAGATCAATAATTCGTATGTCGTTTTCCCGAAAATGCAATTTTTACCCAGGAGAATAATGAAAATTCGGGAATTTGGGCAATGGGGACCAGTTGTCGACAGGGACGAGATGGGTATCATTCGATTCGTATTAACGAGTAGATCAATAATTGATATGCTATTTTTCCGAAAATTCAATTTTTACACGGGAAAATAATAAAAATTCGAGACTGGGCAATGGGGACCAGTTGTCGACAGGGACGAGATGGGCATCATTCGATTCGTATTAACAAGTAGATCAATAATTCATATGCCATTTTCCGGAAAATTTAATTTTTACCCTGGAAAATAATAAAAATTCGGGAATTTGGGCAATGGGGACCTTTTGTCGACAGGGACGAGATGGGTATCATTCGATTCGTACTGACGAGTAGATCAATAATTGATATGTCATTTTCACGAAAATTCAATTTTTTATCCGGTAAAATAATAAAAATTCGGGATCTTGAGGAATGGAAACCAGTTGTCGACAAGGACGAGATGGGTATCATTCGATTCGTATTAACAAGTAGATCAATAATTCGTATGTCGTTTTCCCAAAAATTCAATTTTTACCCCGGAAAATAATGAAAATTCGGGAATTTGGTATCGGGAAAATGGCATATCAATTGTTGATCTATTCGACAATTCGAATCGAATGATACCCATCTCGTCCCTGTCGACAACTGGTCCCCATTGCCCAAAATCACGAATTTTTATTAATTTCCCGGGTAAAAATTGGATTTTCAAGAAAATGGCATATCCTTTATTGATCTACTCGTTAATACGAATCGAATGATACCCATCTCGTCCCTGTCGACAACTGGTCCCCATTGCCCAAAATCACGAATTTTTATTAATTTCCCGGGTAAAAATTTGATTTTCGGGAAAATGGCATATCAATTATTGATCTACTCGTTAATACGAATCTAATGATATCCATCTCGTCCCTCTCGACAACATGTCCCCATTGCTCAAAATCCCGAATTTTATTAATTTCCCGGGTAAAATTTGAATTTTCGGGAAAATGGCATATCAATTATTGATCTACTCGTTAATACGAATCGAATGATATCCATCTCGTCCCCGTCGACAACTGGTCCCCATTCATCAAAATCCAGAATTTTTATTTATTTCCCGGGTAAAAATTGAATTTTCGGGAAAATGGCATATCAATTATTGATCTACTCGTTAATACGAATCGAGTGATACCCATCTCGTCCCCGTCGACAACTAGTCCCCATTGCTCAAAATCCCGAATTTTTATTAATTTCCCGAATTAAAATATGATTTTCGGGAAAATGGCATATCAATTATTGATCTACTCGTTAATACGAATCGAATCATACCCATCTTGTCCCTGTCGACAACTGGTCCCCATTGCCCAAAACCACGAATTTTTATTAATTTCCCGGGTTAAAAATGAATTTTCCAGAAAATGGCATATTAATTATTGATCTACTCGTTAATACGAATCGAATGATTCCCATCTCGTCCCCGTCGACAACTGGTCCCCATTGCCCAAAATCACGAATTTTTATTAATTTCCCGGTAAAAATTGAATTTTCGGGAAAATGGCATATCCATTATTGATCTACTCGTTAATACGAATCGAATGATACCCATCTCGTTCCTGTCGACAACTGGTCCCCATTGCTCAAAGTGCCGAATTTTCATTAATTTCCCGGGTAAAAATTCAATTTTTGAGAAAATGACATATCAATTATTGATCTACTCGTTAATACGAATCGAATGATTCCCATCTCGTCCCCGTCGACAACTGGTCCCCATTGCTCAAAATCCCGAATTTTTATTAATTTCCCGGGTTAAAATTGGATTTTCGGGAAAATGGCATATCAATTATTGATCTACTCGTTAATACGAATCGAATGATAGCCATCTCGTTCCTGTCGACAACTGGTCCCCATTGCCCAAAATCACGAATTTTTTTAATTTCCCGGGTTAAAATTGGATTTTCGGGAAAATGGCATTTCAATTATTGATCTACTCGATAATACGAATCGAATGATACCCACTCGTCCCTGTCGACAACTGGTCCCCATTGCCCAAAATCACGAATTTTTATTAATTTCCCGGGTAAAAATTGGATTTTCGGGAAAATGGCATATCAATTATTGATCTACTCGTTAATACGAATCGAATGATACCTATCACGTTCCTCTCGACAACTGGTCCCCATTGCTCAAATCCAGAACTTTTATTAATTTCCCGGGTTAAAATTGCATTTTCGGGAAAATGGCATATCAATTATTGATCTACTCGTTAATACGAATCGAATGATAGCAATCTCGTTCCTGTCGACAACTGGTCCCCATTGCCCAAAATCCCGAATTTTTATTAATTTCCCGGGTTAAAATTGCATTTTCAGGAAAATGGCATATCAATTACTGATCTACTCGTTAATACGAATCGAATGATAGCCATCTCGTTCCTGTCGACAACTGGTCCCCAATGCCCAAAATCACGAATTTTTGTTAATTTCCCGGGTTAAAATTGCATTTTCGGGAAAATGGCATATCAATTATTGATCTACTCGTTAATACGAATCGAATGATAGCCATATCGTTCCTGTCGACAACTGGTCCCCATCGCCCAAAATCCCGAATTTTTATTAATTTCCCGGGTAAAATTTGAATTTTCGGGAAAATGGCATATCAATTATTGATCTACTCGTTAATACGAATCGAATGATGTCCATCTCGTCCCCGTCGACAACTGGTCCCCATTCCTCAAAATCCCGAATTTTTATTTATTTCCCGGGTAAAAATTGAATTTTCGGGAAAATGGCATTTCAATTATTGATCTACTCGTTAATACGAATTGAATGATACCCATCTCGTCCCTGTCGACAACTGGACCCCATTGCTCAAAATCCCGAATTTTTATTAATTTCCCGGGTTAAAATTGAATTTTCGGGAAAATGGCATATCAATTATTGATCTACTCGTTAATACGAATCGAATGATACCCATCTCGTCCCCGTCGACAACTGGTCCCCATTCATCAAAATCCCGAATTTTTATTAATTTCCCGGGTAAAAATTGAATTTTCGGGAAAATAGCATATCAATTATTGATCTGCTCGTTAATACGAATCGAATGATACCCATCTTGTCCCTGTCGACAACTGGTCCGCATTGCTCAAAATCCCGAATTTTTATTAATTTCCCGGGTAAAAATTGAATTTTCGGGAAAATGGCATATCAATTATTGATCTGCTCGTTAATACGAATCGAATGATACCCATCTTGTCCCTGTCGACAACTGGTCCCCATTGCTCAAAATCCCGAATTTTTATTAATTTCCCGGGTAAAAATTGAATTTTCGGGAAAATGGCATATCAATTATTGATCTGCTCGTTAATACGAATCGAATGATACCCATCTTGTCCCTGTCGACAACTGGTCCCCATTGCTCAAAATCCCGAATTTTTATTAATTTCCCGGGTAAAAATTGAATTTTCGGGAAAATGGCATATCAATTATTGATCTGCTCGTTAATACGAATCGAATGATACCCATCTTGTCCCTGTCGACAACTGGTCCCCATTGCCCAAGTCGTCCCGTGGTTTCTCCTGTTTCAAATTACTTTCTTCATTTCATCATTTCATTCATTTTTCATCAAAAACCGTCTCCTTTTGGCTAGAGGGCATAACCATTGAACGTAAAACGGTTTCAATTAATGGTTATTTTAGATAGTTTTTTATACATCTCTCCCTGCTCTTCCCCAAGGTTCGGGACTGATTTTTTTTTAAACAGCATCGAAAGTGCCACTATTTATCTCAGCGATTCCAGCAACTATGAATGAGACACTAATATTGATCATTCGCGATCATTTTTATACATATTCCCCCTTCCTCCTCCCCAAGTTTCATTATAAATGTGAAACGACGAAAGCCATCCCAGTCTCGAACCTCATCTGTGTTGAAAATTTGATTGAGATCGGTTTCGTGGTTCAAGGGTTATTAACTCACAAACATAGACAGTTTCGTTTTTATTTATATTGATTAAGAAGATAGAACATAGTATGGATAATTATATATAGCTTAAAATTACGAATAAGTCTCAAATTTTAACTTTTGTTTTACTAACTGTTGTCCGAAGATAATGTTGTCTACACTTGATAGGCCAAATCGAGCTGAAAGTGAAAATATATTTTAGTGTATATTCTGTTGCGTAGTTTTTGAAAAAATACAAATGAACATACGTTTGTGATGTTGAAACATATTAGTTAACAGTCTTCGTTTAGCTTTAAAAAATATTTACTTACATAGGCCCACTTAAAATATTGAATATGTAGCACAATACAGTGTTATTTAGAAAATTGTTATCTGTCATTTCTTAACATTGACACAATTACTTTTTACGCACATATTACTTATAAACATGGTTTACGGGCTACAGCTACATCATTTGTTACTCTTACCTGATTCAAGCATAAAATATAGAGATAATTCTGAAGTCTCGAGAAAAAAAGACCCTATCTGTAACGGATTGAAAAAAAAAAATATTGTGATATTCTTTTGTGTATTTTTTTTCGGTGGGTATATTCTGTCTCTTCGTGAAAGATTTTAACCACAATGAACGGAATTGTTTAGAAAATGTCAAAGAAAATGGCGACATATTGCATCAAAACTAAATACTATTTACGAACGCTATCATGGGACACTATTTCCTTACTAACTTTACGCTTTTAGTGTGTGCAAAGAACATTTTTTAAATACTAATGGGAATTCCATGCGGTCACTTTGCTTCGCTTATTCGTGACTGATTTCCATTTAAAGGAGTAAAGTTGATTGAGAATTCTTGAATAAAATGTATTACACAACCCCATATTATACACTGTTGTTTATGGAAATTGCAACACCCAGAAAGATTTATGCTGAAACAACGAAATTTATTCCAGTGACTAGGTACACGATAAACCACAAATGATTACAATTACAGAACTGTACACCACAAGCGACCTTGAAAAACCACTATTGTGTAAATTCACCACGTGCTGAGATCAGCGCCTCTATACGTCCCGGCATGCAATCAATAAGGTGGTGGAAATCTTCCTGGGGGATATTCTTCCATACAGTTTGTACGTGAGTCCACAAGGCATTCGAAGTTGTGAATGGCAGACTGTGACGAAGAAGTTTCCTCCCAACAATATCCCAGATATGCTCAATGGGCGACATCTCAGGTGACAGGCCAGGCCAGGAAAGTAGTGATGCCTGGTATTCTGCGCAGAAAGCTTCCACATTCCTTGCTACATGCCGCGTGACGTTATCCTGCTGAAATATGGCGTCTGAAGTTGCCTGTAGGTAGGGTATCACTTCGTACTGTAACACCTCAGCAATATACCGATTGCTGTTGAGACTGAATTAGATATTTATAAGTTGCGATCCCATGCGATAACCAATGGGTAGCACATCACACTGTGTGTTTGTCAGTTTTGACGCTCAATAATGCAAGCTGGCAGATTGCTCTCACCATCGCAACGTCATACTCCTATGCGGCCATCACTGTAGGAAATGTTGAAATAAATTCGTCCAAGAATACTTCATTTTGTCATTCAGATTGCGACTGATGGTGTTCGAGTGCCCACATCAGTCTTCTGCGTTTGTGGTTTCTGGTCAAGGGGAGCCATCGAAAGGTATCCTAGCAACAGTCCAGCCCTCACCAAACGATGTCAAGCAGTGGGCAGACATGAAAACAACGTGACAGTGCCCCAGCGTTAAACCAACACTGTGGATGTCACTGTCCGGTACGTTGTGGCCATCCAAACAAGGTGTTTGTCTTCCCGTGCTGTGCTCACATTGCGTGGTTTAGTCCCTGCTCGTCGCCTTGCACGAACATCTTCTGTCCACTTATTCCACATATGCCAACTGCCATCGCTGTATGTACTGTACAAACAGCGATTTCGGGATATGAGAAAAACGCTTCCCGCCGACCGATCATTCCTCCCCGTTCGAACTCACTCAACAGAGTATATTATGTCCTTTAACGTCCACGAGGGATACTGACACTTGTCTGTTTGTTTCCACTTTAATTGATCACTATGCACTGCCTCACTGCACCATGCACTGGCCTTGTGTGGTACTACTCCAATCACAGATAAGAGGACGTTGCCGGTCATACGTGGATACCATTTGTCTGATACTATTTGTATACCATGCCGCGCAATCCTTAAAAATTCTCTTGCTTAGAAATGAAAATAACGCATGTTCAAAACAAAATAATTTTTACTCAAATTTGAGAAAAAAGTCTCATTATTTCCAAACGAATTTTCATTTGTGAGCTCAAGCCTAACTTGCCGGTTCCCTTTTATGAGATTTTCTCATTTCTTAAAAATGAAAATGGAATAATTAGTTGAGGGTCATATATAATTCCGTGGGATTTTGAACGAAGCAATTATATGATTGGTGGCAATACATAGGTAATGATCTATAGAATCATATACTACTGGGTCTTTTGTCTCAAAGTGTGGCGGAGCCGGGGTATGACCACATACCTCTAAGACGGCCGCTAACGCCGACATCAATGTCTTTTTAGCACTATACATGCTAAAGTTCTCAACCGATTGTCATGGGAAGTGGCTCATTTTATTTCTTCTTTTTGCTACATGTGCCTTTTGCATAGATATTTGAAACGTATATATAGTTTCACTACTTCAAAAACTAAGAAAACTATCAAAACAGGTAAAATTAAATCCACAATGAAAATGGTGTAAGGTACAAAATGTTAACAAATCATTACGTCGATAAATACCTTTAAATTAAACAAAAGTTTCCGATTATGGGATAATTTATTCTCGCATTGTAGTGGACCACTTCCTTATTACTGTTAAAAAAAGATAGGTACCCAATTAAACAAAAATAAAAATTAGTAAACATACTGGGTTGTAAAAGCAAAACAAATAGTAAAATACTTCAAATACACAAAGAACCCCTTTTTATTATTACAGAATTGTTTAGAAAGGAAACTGATAATAGAAATTCGAATTAAGAGTCATTATCTGAATCCGACAGTTGAATTAGATCGTCATTTTCACTGTTGTCACAATACTCTTCCTCTGCTAAGCATTTGCTCAGTTCTGTTATGTGAGCACGGCATTTGTAATTGACACAATTGAAAGCACATCGTCGTTTTACACAACCGCAACTCATCAATTTTAAAATAGCTTCTGGAGAACATGGTACATGATTCATAGTAGGAAAATACTCATTTCTACTCCTTTCCTATCCAAACGTAGATGGTCAGGGAGCTCTGGTTGTCGAAGATTAGCCCGTCGTCACTTCATTACTTGGTAGTGAGTTCTTAATATGTGTTGGTGTAAAACTGGCTTTGTTGGCGGCAAAGTTTCACGTTGGACATGTTTTTCGGTAAACAGCCACGACTGGAGCTTACCAATAACTGAAAATTGTTTACCTTGTAAATATGCGCGACAAATGTACCTATCTATCAATTTTTCATCTACACATATAAAACTTTCTGGGCAGCCTAACCTATCAAATACACGTAGAACTTTTTCTGTGGAAGATTCAAAAATTTTCTAAAGAGATTGTTTTTCCTTGTTCTTAAAACAATCTGGTGTGTCACACCCAGATAGAGAATGAAGTCCTAATGATGCCTTAAATTGCTTGGGATTTACGTAGGCGTAAATACGATAAGTTCTATTAACGTCATATTAGCTCCAATTCTGGCCATAAACACACTGTCTGCTGGAAGCAACTATAACCACCACAATAACAGAATAAACAGATTTGTATCTTTTAAATAGAAGTGGAGAGTAGAAGCACAGGCCGATACGTGTAAACAGTGTAAAATAATTTTTGTGGTCCACTAGAATGCGAGAATAAATTATCCTATAATCGGAAACTTTTGTTTAATTTAAAGATATTTATCGGCGTAATGATTTGTTAACATTTTGTACCTCACACCATTTTCATTGTCGATATTTGACTGCATATCTTCAAAAAGATCCATTTTTATATCATTTTGTCGACTTTTTTATTAAATCTGTAAATAAATAAAATTATCTATTTATCAAATATTTATTTGACATGTATAAACAATAGCCATGGGGTTTTTCCATGTCAAGTCACCTAGAGCACTGTGCTTCAATGTCTCAGATTCTCTTCAAAACTTTTTCATACATAAATACCAATGAAATTATGCTAAATTAACTTTTTCAGATTATTTAGATGAGAAATGGGCCGGGGAGAAACTTTTGAAAAATGTAAATTTTGCTTCAATTTCACATTTCGGCACACAGCATTCTTGATCTAAATTATCTACTAAATTATCTACCTAATTACATTCCTTATTTTTAAAGTTATTGGGCTCATCTAGGTATCAACTGAAAGGTTAATTTTTGTTCTTTGAGTTGATTTTAAGTAACCTTTGCAAAAGGCTACACTGTCAAACATTAAAGGGCATAGAAACAAATTTTAGGTTTTTTACAAATTGTGCCATTGCTCAAATGTTACAACTATGAAACTTTTGAAACGTTTTTGTACATTCACCTTAACACGTACATGGTATAGTTAAAAAATAAAGAGGGTGTTTTTTGTATTTTTGTAATTATTATTTTTTATGTACGGAAATATAGAGTTTTAAATTTTGTTACAAATTGTGTCATTATTCGTAAGTTACAACTATTAAACTATTGAAACTTTTTAAATAGAATTATCTTAGCACATACATGATATGGTTAAAAATAAAAAGGGTGATTTTGGTATTTTTGTAATTATTATTTTGTTTGGTATTTTACATGTACGGAAATATACAGTTAAACGTTTTGTTACAAATTTTGTCATTGCTCGTAAATTACAACTGTGAAACTCTTGAAACCTTTTTTGTAGGATCATCTTAGCACCTACATGATATGGTTAAAAAATAAAATGGGTGGTTTTGGTATTTTTGTAATTATTAGTTTTGTACGTCAGAGTGAAATTCATGAATCGCTCTGGGTCATCTATATTCTACTGGCTGGAAAATGAAGAATTTTGTTGGATATCTTTTGAAAATATCAACTGGGAAGTTCCTGTTCCATCTCTTACAAGCCAATCAGCCCGCACTTACGCAACTGAAAGCAAAATTAAAATAAGACATCATATGATCAATAAAAGAATGAGCTGTGAAGCATAGGACACATCATTTTCTATGTAAATCTATGTAATTCTAAGAAGTATTACTGGTATGTATATCAATCGTTTTCATCTATGTACATTAGTCTATTTTTTATGTTGATAGGGTTTGTAATAATCACTCAACCGCTTACATTGCTAGGTCTATATTTTCCATTCACAAAGCCGCAAGATTATTACAACAAAGGTATCCCTTTTTGTTATTTAATCATTCTTAGAAAATGCGAACTAATCCTATAAAGTTACAAAAGTTTAATAGTTGTAAGCGATGGTACAATTGGGAAAAAAGTTCAAAGTCATAGTTAAAGTACAAAAATATAATATTATGGTAATACCAAAACTACACATTAGATTAATTCTATTTTTAACCATATCTGATGATTATTTACTAAGATGATTATTTGAAAAAGTTTTAAAGTGTGACAGTTGTCACTTCAGATTAGGAATGGCAAAAATTTTCCGGAATCGGAAATTTCACTTTCCGGGATTTTCCCGAATTACAGATTTTTCCGAAATCGGAACTTTTCCGAATTCCGAAATTTTTCTGATTATACTTTCCGGAATCCGGAAAGTAAAAATTCCGGAATTGGCCATCACTACTTCAGAGGAAAGGCATAATCTTTTAATAACAGTAAAACTGTATATTTCTGTACATTTAGAAAACAAATAATAATAATAATAGTTGCAAAAATACCAAAAGCACCCTTTTTATTTTTTAACCAAATCATGTATGTGATAAAATGATTCTATTAAAAGAAGCTTCAAAAGTTTCATAGTTGTAACTTACGAGTAATGACACAATTTGTAACAAAACTTCAAACTGTATATTTCCGTAAATAAAAAATAATAATTACAAATATACAAAAAACACCCTCTTTATATTTTATCCATACCACGTACGTGTTAAGATGAATGTACAAAAAAGTTTAAAAAGTTTCATAGTCCTAACTTTTGAGCAATGGCACAATTTGTAAAAAAAACCTAATAATTTGTTTGTATGCCCATTAATGTTTGACAGAATAGCCGTTTGCAAGGTTATTTAAAATCAACTCAGAGAGAAAAAAATAAGCTTTCATTTGACACCTGGATGAGCCCAATAACTTCAAAAATAAGGAAGTTAAGGTAATTTAGATCCATGATGCTGAGTGCCAAAAGTGAAATTGAAGCAAAATTCACATTTTTCAAAAATTTCTCCCCGGCCCATTTCTCATCCAAAAAATCTGAAAAAATTAATTTAGCGTAATTTCATTGGTATTTATGTATGAAAAAGTTTTGAAGAGAATCTGAGACATTGAAGCACAGTCATGTCTTAAAATTAGGTGATTTGACATGAAATGACCCCATGTAGAAAAATGAAACACTTATTGAAACCCATTCGGTAGTTTAGTGGGTATGCCCATTAAAGTTAGAAAAAGCGATTTAATTTTACCTGTTTTGATAGTTTTCTTAATTTTTGAAGTAGTGAAGCTATATATATGTTTCAAATATCTATGCAAAAGGCACATGCAGCACATGCAGCAGAAGAAATAAAATGAGCCACTTCCCATGAAAATCGGTTGAAAACTTTAGCTTGTGTTGCGCTAAAAATCATTGATGTCACCATTAGCAGCCATCTTAGAATTATGACATCATACACCGGCACGGCCACACTTTGAGACAAAACACCCGGTAGTACATGATTCTATAGCTCATTACCTATGTATTGTCAGCAATCATATAATTGCTTCATCAAAAATCGCACGGACATGGTTATATTTACATATGCCCCTGCACTAAATGCGTGATTTACAATATCATAGATGACTAAAACATCACGGTAACTATCTTACCGAAATAATATTACTATGTTTTACTAGGGAGTAATATTGCTAGTTCTTATATACTATACAAAGAACGAGATTAAGGATTTTATTTGTAGCAGAGTGCGAATGGTTACGCAGTACGTTGATACATCTGAGTTGGTGTATGGATACATACCATCTGACAGCGGCGTGGAGCGGCATGTATATCAGCTTTCGAACGTAAGTTTGAGTGAATTGTAAACATACTACCGTAGACTAAAAAGTACTGTAATACATTCGTTAGGGTGTAGAACGCACACCCCCTCTTCCTGTCAGATAGGATATATATTGCTCCTTTATCTACCAAACCTTTATACTCAATTCACATAATAACGAGTGCAGCGATAACAAGTGAAGGCGAGTTAGAGCTCTTTTGGATACATTTAGTTTAGGTTAAGATAAATAAAACACCCCCCCTATATTTCTACTAAAAGAGGAATTCATTACTACTTCCGGTTTCAAGAAAAACCCTTGCAACTAGAAAACGGTGAGAGCTAGCGACTTACAGTTTCCGGGAGTCGATTCAGGGTGTCAAGGAAATAAAACACCTTTACGCCTTACAATTAAAATTGGAAGTGGTAAAAATTTATTACTCCTTCCGTTTCCAATACTTATTTTCAAAGAGAAAAAACGGTAAGAGATATCAAAAAGCGGTCTTCAGGATTCGATTCAACGTTACAAGAATATGGTAGTTCCCATCCCATTCAAAATTATTCTATTTAAACAGGAAGTGGTATAAATCGACTACTTCCGGTTACAAAATTAATGACCGTAAATCAGAAACTTTAATATTTAGTGACAAAGCAGCTTCTGGGAATCTATTCAGCGTCCCAGGGATAGGTTCCATCTTTCCAGATAATTTTCTGTTTAAACCGGGAGTGGTTAAAATAGACCACTTTCCTTTCAATAGTAATGCTTATAACTCAAGAACCATGATAGTTAGCGACAAACGGTTTCTGCAAATTGACTCAGGGTCTTAGGGAAATACCAACCCCACTCTTATATTTCTGCCGAATCCGGAAGTGGTAGAAATTTATCGTAAAGCAAAAACTGTACGAGATATCGAAAAGCGGTTTTTGAGAATCGATTCTGAGTCTTAAGAACATTTCTCCAATATAGTATTCAATTTGCATAGTTTGGAAGTTTACTGGAGTTTTCTGACTGTGAAACGATACTTACTTATTTTATGTATAATTTTCTTGCTCAAGATTTATATATGGTATCCTAAATAAAGAAATTACTAAACCATCAAATTCGGAGCCGAGAAACTTATTCTGTGTTTAATTACACAGCATATTTTAAATACTTATTTAAAAGAAAGCATTTAATGAATGTAATTTTCTCAGAATGTATGCTTAATATTTGGTTTGTTGTAAAACAAACATTTCGTTATTAAAGAATGTAATTCTCTTGCGTTGAAACGGAGGTTATTTTAAACAATGTTCTTTATTTAATATAAATTCTGTATGTAATTATAGTTTCTTCTTCTTTTTTGCATATTTATATTTTGTTTATACCCTTTCCCTCCTCCTTTTCGTATTTGAAAACCACGTTTCTGTGCACCTTTTCTCGTTTTTGAGAAAGATATTTTCAAAATATTTTGAGAAATGTTTTTCTCAAAATTGTTTTATGTCTCAGTTCCTCAGTGTTACTTTCTCAATTTTAAGAAAGAAAAAATACATTTTTTTTTTCAAATTTGAGAAGGCATTTGCACTCTCAGAAATGAGTCATAATTCCTCGCATTTTAGTAATTATTTCTCAAAATGATTTGAGAAAATCAAACTCTCACTTTTAAGAATGTATTACTCGATGCACAGGTAAGAAATGGATGCTCTCAAATACGAGGATTTTTTTCTCGAATTTAAGAAACCATTTTTAGAAGTGCGTTTGGTTTTATTCGTGTCATTCGTTCTGGGTGTTGCAATTTTCATAAACGGTAATGTATTATCACATCTTGTATATACACAAAATTTCAACTTTAAATTGCTTTTACTACCTGTTCTTCGCTTATTTTAACCCGAAGCAATAGCTCTATTCCCTCAGCCTCAAGAAAAGTACATGACACCAATCTTAATTAAAACCAGATAAAAATTATGAGATTGGCCAGATTGATCCGAAAAGCACCAAATGAATCCATAATGAATTAAATTGTGGAAGCTCCCTTGAACGCAGAATCCTAACTGTTACAAACTAATCTTTAATATTATAGTGGTGATACCCAATAGGATAAAGTGGGCCAAATCTTACGCTACGTATTTTGACACTAATCTAGCACTACAAATTCTTATGTCATGGTAGGAAGTCTACAGTCTACCTCAGACAAGTTAGGGATGGTATCGAGACGAGACGAGACGAGACCTTGTACAGTCTCGGTCTCGTCTCGGTTGATAAATAACGGTCTCGATCTCGTCTCGAGTCACAAATCGCCGTCTCGGTCTCGTCTCGATCAACAGATGCTTGTCTCGATCTCGGTCTCGAAGGCCAAGTCTCGGTCTCGTCTCGAAAGTCTCGAAATAAATAGTATGAAATTAAAATTGTGAAAGTATTATTATCGTACAGTCTGTCGTTTGCGGTTTTTACTTTTTGCCTTCATTCTTGACAGAATTATGGTATGATGTACTTCTTCGTAGCTATAATTTGCTAGCGCTAATGCTTTCCATGCATGTGTTCAGGGTTCAATCATCAGTGGGTATAACATACTTGGGATAAAACCCTAACAGTAACCCATATTTCACTTTCAGCAATAGACTTTGTCTCAGATAGCCTCAGTACTGCCTACACAATTAAACTCTGTTAAATTAAATCCAGTACTATAAAGTAGTTTATTTCCTTCCATTGAATCAGAATTGTTCAATACTTCCTAACGGATAACGCAACACACAGCAGCACGAATGTATTTAATCGTACTGAAATTGAAATTTTACAATTTCTCAGTTATTATCCAAAACCTCTGCTTTGATCGTCATTTTAAAAACAGAATATAACGTTCATTATCTTAACAAATAGAGTAAATTATTACTACCATACATTTTGTTTCAAATGGATCAATTGCTTTATTACCGTTTCACATCTCAGTGTTTAATTGACACTTTAAAAGAGGCACTTCCTTAACCTTATGGTGGGAGCTACGGCACTCATCTTTGCTATCTGTGGTCTCGGGTTGGATAACCAAACAAGTTAGATTCAAAGTCTTATATTTTGTATAGTTCGTGTCTCATTTTAAGTACATTCTGTTTCTTATACAAGCTTATAAGGTCGTAATGTATTACAGAAGCATATATTCAGTGCCGTAACATAGATTAAGTTTATTCCTGAGTTCTCAGCGGTGCATGGGGCCGCGGTGGCTCAGTGGTAGAGCGTTCACCTCTGGTGCTTGGGGTCCCAGGTTCGATCCCAATCCCCGTCAAGTGAACTTTGTGGTGGACAAACACCGTGTGTGTGGGATTTCCTCGGGGTTCTCTTGTTTCCTCCCATTTTCTTCATTTCACCATTTCATTCATTACACATCATCACCATCTCCTTTAGCCTAACCGGCATAACCGTGGGACCTAAAACTCAAAGATTTCATTTCATTTTTCTCAGCGGTGCATGTGATCTTTATTAGAGAAACTAATCATGCGTTCATTACGCTGAAATTTTATATTGCTTGAAAATTACTTGCGAAACATGAACATACATATTATGTAAGTATATAGGTAATTCGAGCTATATGTATCTATTTTCTTTGTCTCGGCAAAACAAGTGATTCCTAATTTTCTAGTTTTATTTTGTATTAATTTTCGTAGTTTTGCTGCAATATGAAGGATCAAATTTGTTTTTCGCTGTACGAATTTCGTTAAATTTTGGATCTGTTTTTACCTTACCTTACCTATAGTAAAAGTTATATATATATACATGAACTTTAGAGGTAGACTATGCTAAATCATTTTTTTGGATCGAAATTGTGTTAAGAATACTTTTTTAATAGACTGTGTTGTTTCTAGTGGTGTAACAATGTAAGTCTAAAAGCATCCTATTACTTTGTAACTACACTGTTAAAAATGGTTTCTTAAATTCGAGAAAATATTCCTCGTATTTGAGAACATCCGTTTCTTATCTGTGCACCGAGTAATACATTCTTAAAAGTGAGATTTCGATTTTCTCAAATCATTTTGAGAAATAATGACTCAAATGCGAGGAATTATGTCTCATTTCTGAGGGTGCAAATGCTTTCTCAAATTTGAGAAAAAATGTATTTTTTCTTAAAATTGAGAAAGTAACATTTGAGGGAATGAGACGTATAACCCCAATTTTGAGAAACACATTTCTCAAAAAGATTTGAGAAATATCTCCCTCAAAAGCGAGAAACGGTGCACAGAAACAGGGTTCTCAAATACGAGAAGACGGAAAAGGATATAAACAAAATATAAACCTGCAAAAAAATTCAAACTATTAGTACACCCAGAATTTATATTAAATAAACACCTACAGTTATAGATATTTTTTAAAACATAACATTTAAATCTTCACTTCAACTCAAGAAAATTCCACGAATACCACGATGACTTGTATTTTAGGTGCGTTACTTATTCCTACTGCATCAGACAGTTGAACATTTTTCTTTTCATCACTGTCCACTTTCTCAAGACTTTTCTTTTTCATCGACGTGGTTTACTCTAGATTGTCCCGTTTGATCCAACATTATACCAACTTCTTGATAATTCAGATTCAAGAATTATCCGTCTACTTCAGAATAACGGCAACAATTTCTGCTGGAGTGTAACGTCCCACGCTTATGCTACGAAGCTCAGGGAGACGTTATGATGATCATGAGCGAAAATGCTGTAATGAAGAAATAAGGGAATCCCGAGCAAACATACATAATATATTTACTCACACTGCCCACTTGACGGAGGTGGAATCAAACTAGGGACCCCATGCATCGGAGTTTAGTTCTACCACTCAGTCATCGCATATGCCTACTTCTCTGCCATAAAAAGTTACCTACATGAGAAACACCGTGTTCGTGGGGTTTTCCAGGATTCTTCAGTTTCCTCCTACAAGAAACGCAAGCAGGAATTTATTTCGGAGATGCTCAAAGTTCAATACGAGGACAAATTGTATTAAAACATGTAAAATTGTACCTAAAATTAGATAAAATTTACATAAAAGTAGCGATTTCGGGGAAGGTCCGGAGCTCCAGGACTCACCCCCTACCTTCCACCTTCTTCATTACTGCAGGGGAATGCGACAGTTTGTGCTCCTCATAAATGTGCTGAAACTCCACTGCTAAGAATTCAATTCAGATTGGAAAAAAGACCACAAACCCATGCAAAAACTGCCAAGAAACGTACGTCCACATTTTCATTACACCATTATTATCCATCTCTATCACTCTCTCTCTTAGCCTTGGAGCACAATTCTGAGACGTTGGGTTAAAAAAATAAATGAAATCTTTGAGTTTTATTTCCCACAGTTGTGTTGGATAGGCTAAAGGAGACGATTATGATGAGAATGAAAAAAATAGTGGAATGAAGAAAGTGGGAAGAAATGGGAGAACCCCGAGAAAACCCATGCACACTGTGTTTATCCACCAGCAAGCCCACTTGCCGCGAGCCAAACCAAGGGCCTCATCGCACCAGAGGTTAGCGCTCTACCACTGAGCTACCGCAGCCTCTACGTTAAATTAAGAGCAAATGCGTACAGTACTACGCCACAAATAACCTGCAAACGTGTGTCGTTAAAACGTTTATTGGTGGTGAAAAAAGGAGGCGTCAATCTATGCTCGGTGATCAGTACAAAGTACTTTTGTATTACAATTCCATAATAATAAATCGTACGTTGTTTTTTAACGCTGTTTCTAACTACACAGATGACTTATGTATTCTTTGTTTCCGTACATAAGCTATTTTGCACATTACAACGAATGGCGAAGGGTGTAAAACATTGACATGCCTCCCCGTTCTATTGTAATATAGAAAACAACGTGCCCTACGGGGCTCTAACCCGCCTTCACTTGTTATTGCTGCACTCGTTATTATGTAAATTGAGTACTGAACTTTGATATATAAAGGAGCCAACCTGACTGCTATAGCCTATATAACCTGTATGAGGGGGGGGGGCAGCGTTCTACACTACAGTAGGCCTACTTTTACTATACTACAGCATACTACAGTAACTTTTAGTCTATGGTAGTGTTTACAATCCACCCAAACTTACGTTCGAAAGTTGATATGTATGCTGCTCCTCGCCGCTGTCACATGACGTGTATTCATACACCACCTCAGCTGCATCACCTACTGCGTACTCATATCCATTCGCACTCTGCTACAGCTGAAATCCTTTATCTCGTTTCCTGAATAGTAATTAAGCCCTAGCAATATTACTCCCTAGTTAAACATATAATATTATTTCGGTAAGATTGTTATCGTTGTTTTTTAAATCATCTAAGATATTGAAAATCACGCACTATTCCATTCTCATTTTTAAGAAGTGAGAAAATCTCATAAATGGGAACCTGAAAATTTGCCTTTAGCTCATAAATGAAAACACATTTGGAAATAATGAGACATTTTTCCTCAAATATGAGTAAACATTACTTATTTTGTTTTGAACATGCATTTTTCTCATTTCTGAGCAATGAAATTTTTAAGAGTGTACTTAGTATAGTTTGAAAACAGTAGTATAGGTCTTACTTAAGGAACTGGTTTTTCGCTTCTCTTGTAAAATTACGAAATTATGACTTGGTTTAGTTTACCTCTGAGGTCCAAGTGTAAAAAATCATAGTCATAATCATAATCAACCATTGTCAATACACTGCTGGATGAAGGTCTTTCCAAGTCTTCTCCACAACTATCTATCTTGAGCAATTCTTTTTCAGGTTACTCCCCAGTTGTTCTTGATTTCATCAAATCTTCTTGTATCAGGACGTTTCCTAGGCTGTTTTTATCTCGTGGTATCATGTTTAGAATTATTTTTGTTCATCGATCATAATTTCTTGCAATATGTCCAGCACATTTTCCAGCCCATGTTAAAAATTATTTAATTATTACCAGTCATTAGTTCCCAAATAATTCATTTCTACTGAATATATTTGGCCTACAAATAGTTCAAATCCGCTACTTTTGGAGCACAGACACGCTACTTTTTGATCTTCGAATCTGACAACACTGACTCAAAGATTTAAATCAACCCAATGTGAGGACCTCCATTTGGTCTAGCGGCTAGCACGCTTGACTTCGGTTCGCGTGGTCCCGAATTCGATTTCTGGTGACGGTACAGTTGAAAGACCGAAGTGGTTCGGATTCCATTATAATCATTAGCTCCACGTCTCCTTTAGACGCCCTAGCATAATCATGGGACGTTGAACGTAAGTGAACTGAACAAAAACTCAAATAGAAAATACTATGGGGCAAATCGAATTGTGATGTCATGGTGTCCCTCAGGGCCGCCTTTCAAAGGGGCCCAGGGCCCAACTTCAAAATTGTCAATGGAAAAAACATAGGTCAAGTGATATCTCGTTCGATACATCTTTAAAAACGAAAAGTGTTATGGTAAAAGATTTTTCATATTGGTTACCGTATTGAAAATGGGCACCAAGACATGGTGCCTGTATTAGATAAAACGTCCAGAATAAAACTCATATAGGAAATCGCAGAAGGAATTTACCATTCCACGCCTCGAGAAGAATCCAACGGAGAAAAAGATTATTAAAGTATAAGTAAGATAATGCTACAGAGGAAATCTAATTCTTGTAAAATTCTTTCCGATCTCCCTCCGTAAGTGGGTGAAGCGGAAATGAATGGTAAAATCTCAAATGAGAACTCCACTTTTACTTGCAATAGATATGGTTTGTCTCAAACACTTGGGTGTACAAGTGAGTGGTACTGTAATGAAGTAATGAACCAATATTGTGCAGACGACTTTGAGCAAAACCAACATTTGTACATGTTGTCTAAAATTGCATTGTTCAACAAATTGATTTCGCATATCAGTTTATTCATTTTTGCACAAATCATTGCCTGCAATCAAAATGGAAAGTAATATTTAACAAGAATTTTACCTACTTTAATCTATTACAGACACCTATCTGTTATAAAATCAAATTTCAGATAATTTTGTTGTGTAGATACAATTTGCAAAAACTAAGGTTCTCATATGCAATTTCACCGTTTCTTCCCGTCCCGCTTCACCCACTTACGAAGGACGTTGGAACGATGATTTTCTAGAAATTAGATTTCTTCCTTTGCATTATAGTACTTTTACTCTAATCATCTCTGTTGCAACATTTTCGAGCCGTGGAATGATAAATACCCGCTGTGATTTCCTATAGGAGTTTTATTCTGTTCATCCGTTATTATCTTCAACCGTTTTCATATTAGTGGTACTGGAAGTTTTATCTCATACAGGCACCATGTCCTGGCGGCCATTTTGAAAACGGTGACTCATATGAACAATATTTTGCCACAACGGTGTTTATTGTATGAAGATCTATCGAACGAGGTATCACTTGACCCATGTTTCCATTTAAGATTTTAAAGTTGGGCCCCGGACCTCCTTGAAGAGCGGCTCTGGAGGCACCATGGCATCACTATTCGATCTGCTCCATGCTATTTCTTATTTTAGTTTTTGTTCAGTTCATTTATGTTCAACCGTTTTCGAGATATTTCCATAAAAATTGTTGCGTATCTAAAACATGTATTTTTGGATAGAGCACATACTAGTTCGTAAGTGAAGTCTTGACCCGACTACAGTTGATCCCATAGTTTTGGAGGTATGGACCTTTAGAATTCATTTTTTCATGTTTTCGGCAGCCTATAACACGTAAACGATTTGTTTTCGCCCTATGTTTATTGGAACTTTTTTGTTTGTTTTACTCTCAGGAATCACTCCTCTGCTTGTGTACAACGAATTTAGCGCCATACTATATATATATATATAGGTAGATAGATAGAGATAGAGATAGAGAGAGAGAGAAGATTATATACAACAGCAGTGGATTTTGTTTCGGGAGAGGCTTGAGGAACTGGTAATAAACATTTGTTGTATGTGCAATGCGAAAAAATGATTACAAATTTATTTCGGTAGGGGCTTGAGCCCCATACCTACCCGCTAAATACGCCACTGTATATCAGTCAACGTTCCCATATTATCTCATACAGCAACGAAACAAATTTTGAGTAAAGACAAAATAAGTATCAATATTCGAGATATGGTCTCCTCTCGGTATGTAAAAGTCCGTCTCGGTCTCGGTCTCGGTCTCGTCTCGTTATATAAAAGTCCGTCTCGGTCTCGGTACCATCCCTAAGACAAGTTGATAGGAACTTTTATCCCCACCACTCACCTGCTAGCTGTCTACTGTTTCAAACGGGGCTGTGTTGCTGTTTCCTTTAGTAATACAAGTCTCCATCCGCTATGTAGATATTGTTTTTTTTTTTAAAAAAAAAAAAACAGTGTATAAACAAGGGATTGAAACTCTCATGTTATCGTGTACGTACTTATTGGTTCTCAACACATTAAACAGAATAACCAAAACAGATTAACACATAAGTGTCGATTCAATTTAAGTTTGCTCGTTAATTTAAACGATGGGGGTGTGCATAAGCATTGGAATAGCTAACTATGTGTACTACTCGAGCACACATGACAACTGATAGCAGAGTTGGACCTTGTACACAATTTATTGTGTCGGCATGATGATTTTTATCAGGTTTCTTTTTTGTTAATACAGCAACATATGCATGAAAAAAATGAAAGGGCATCTTCAGTTAATGTCTCGCACACATGCCATATAGATTAAAGGAGACTATGATTATTGAAAGTAAATGATAAATAAGAATTGGTTGGAGAAAGTGGCAGCAAAGGGAGAACCCCGAGAAAACCCACTGACACGATGTTGTTAGCCACGAATTTACATGACCTAGGATCGGACCGGAAGTAAGTAATTTACCACTGAGTCCCCATTCCTTCGTAACATATGACAACAAAAATATAGCAACATTTGACCACAAAACTAAAAAGTGTGTCGACTCCTTTTCCATGAAAACAGTTATCATATTGTATACACGAAAAGAATGTAAGTCAATTCCAAATAACCTAATAGGGATTCAAATAAAAGCAACTGGAAACAATGTTTAATACTATTTTGTTATTAGTTATTTTTGCTTGCGAAACTGGCGTTTCCACTTTCTCCAGCAGTCCAGTGCCTATTGTATTGTTGCCCCTAGGAACTCTAATTTCTTTGTTGTGGGATTCACTAGATATTTTTCATATTACCATTGCTTGCTGCTTAAAATGTTAACGGGTACGGTAAACTTTATTTAAAGCAATACCTACAGGGTCCTAACACCCTCATCCTGTAAAAAAAAAGGTACTTGTTCAGAAACATTCACAAAAGCCTCGGACAAGGACTGATAACTTGGCACGACCTCGGCAAAAGAAAATGGACATGAGATTTGGAACATGGAATATTAGAAGTCTTTATAGGGCAGGCGCGTTAAAATTTGTTACGAGTGAGTTAGAGAAATACAGGATGGACCTAGTAGGAGTTCAGGAAGTTAGGTGGGAAGGAAATGGATCTGAGAATTCCGGAAATTTTACGTTCTTTTACGGGGAAGGTAATAAAAATCACCAGTTAGGAACAGGGTTTTTCGTTCACAAACGAATATTACCAGCAATTAAACGGGTTGAATTTGTTACAGACAGACTTTCTTTTATTAACTCTCAAGGGACGGTGGTGTGATATTATTGTTTTAAATGTACATGCTCCAACTGAAGATAAGGGTGACGATATAAAAGACAGTTTTTACGAAGAAGAGGAACGGATATTTGACCAACTCCCGCGATACCATATGAAGATTCTATTAGGGGATTTCAATGCGAAGGTAGGACGAGAGGATATTTTCAAACCGATTATAGGGAACGAAAGTTTGCATAAGGAAAGTAATGACAACGGTGTTAGACTCGTGAACTTTGCAACATCCAAAAACCTAATCGTGAAGAGTACAAAATTCCCACATCGCGACGTTCATAAATACACTTGGACATCACCAGACGGAAAAACACATAATCAAATTGATCATGTTTTAGTAGATAGAAGAAGGCAATCTAGCATAACTGACGTCCGGTCGTTTAGAGGGGCTGATTGTGACACTGATCACTACCTGGTAGTAGCGATAATACGGGAGAGATTATCGTTCAATAAAGGTAATATTCAATGTCCGAAAACGGAGAGATTTAAAGAAATTAGAAGAGAGGCATGTAAGAAAGGAATACCAGATTGAAGTTTCGAATAGATTCTCGGTTTTAGAAGACTCGGAATGCATTAGTGTTGAGGATACTTGGATTGAAATTAGAGATAGCATTAAAAGCTCAGCAGTAGAAAAATTGGGACACGCGGAAATACGTAGGAACAAACCATGGTTCGACCAAGAATGCATTAAACTAGCAGAGAAGAGAAAACAGGCAAAATTACGGTGGCTACAAAATCCGAATGAAATAACTACACAAAATTTCGCAGATATCAGGCAGGAAACTTCCAAAACTTTTAGAACAAAGAAACGCGATTTTTTGAAAGCTAAAATTAAGGAACTTCAAGATAATAGTAAAAATAAAAATATTCGGGACATGTATAAGGGGATAAGCGAATTTAAGAAAGGCTATCAACCTCGTGCTTATATATTAAAGAAAGCTGACGGAACAGTTCTCACTGATACGGATAGCCTCTTAAATAGATGGAAAGATTTCTTTGACGATTTGCCGAACACGCAGCCAAAAACTAATGCGCGTGGAGAAAAGGAGATACACACCGCAGAACCGTATATTCCAGAACCCAATCGAATAGAAGTAGAAGCCGCTATAAAGAAATTAAAGAAACACAAATCTCCGGGTGTGGATGAAATTCCGGCTGAGTTAATTTTAGCTGGAGGTGAAAAATTGTGGAACAAGATACACAAACTCATTCTCCTTATCTGGAACAAGGAAGAATTGCCACAAGAGTGGAAAGAATCAATCAATGTTCAAATCCACAAGAAAGGCGACAAAACTGACTGTAATAATTATCGAGGCATTTCTCTTCTGTCAACATCCTATAAAATCCTTTCAAATATTCTATTAGCAAGACTGACCCATACGCAGATGAAATTATTGGAGATTATCAGTGCGGATTTAGACGAAATCGATCAACTATCGACCAAATATTTACCATTCGCCAAATACTCGAAAAAAAGTAGGAATACAATATCCCGGTACATCAACTATTTATTGATTTTAGAAAGGCTTACGACTCGGTTAGGAGAGAAACATTGTACAACGTTCTTACAGAACTTGGAATACCGAGAAAGCTAATTAGATTAATTAAGATATGCTTAAGTGAATCCCAAAGTAAAGTCCGGGTAGGAAAATTTTTGTCCATGAGCTTTCACGTCGAAAATGGCCTGAAACAAGGAGATGCGTTGTCGCCATTATTATTTAACTTTGTGCTAGAATACGGTATAAGGAAAATCAAAGATAGCAACCAGGGCCTACAGTTGAACGGTATTCACCAGGTGATGGCATATGCTGATGATGTAAATTTAATAGGGAATGATAGGAGAACAGTAGAAATAAATGCAGAGATCTTATTAAATGCTTGCAGGGACATGGGTTTAGAAGTAAATGCAGAGAAAACTAAATACATGGAAGTGCGTCGGGACCGTAATACGGCAAATTGTGGAGGCGTTAAAATATTAAATAATACTTTTGATAAAGTTGATACTTTCAAATATTTAGGATCAATATTAACAGAGGAAAATCATATTCACGAAGAAATTAAATGTCGACTAAAAGTAGGGAATTCGTGTTACTATTCGGTTCAAAATCTCTTGTCGTCGCGAATTCTGTCGAGGAATTCGAAGCTTAAAATATATAAAACGATAATCATGCCTGTTGTTCTGTATGGTTGCGAAACATGGTCACTTACTCTGAGGGAAGAACATAGACTGAAAGTATTTGAGAACAGAATCCTGAGAAGAATATTCGGACCCAAGAGGAACGAGAATGGGGAATGGCGGAAACTTCATAACGAGGAACTACATATTTTATGCGGTTTACCCAACATTGTTAGGGTCGTCAAGTCTAGGAGGCTTAGGTGGGCAGGTCATGTAGCTAGAATGGAAGAAAGTGGAAACGCTTTCAAAGTCTTGACTGGGAGACCCATAGGAAAACGACCATTAGGAAGACCTAGGCGCAGATGGGAGGATAATATTAAGATGGATCTCGCAGAGATAGGAATACAAGGTAGAAACTGGATGCAATTAGCTAAGGATAGAAGTCAGTGAAGAGCTTTTGTGAACGCGGACTGAACCTGCGGGTTCCATAGGCCATAGAGTTATATATATATATATATATATATATATATATATATATATATATATATATATATATATATATATATATATATATATATATATATAGGCCTATATATTTAAAGATATTTATTCCTTTTAACTCTTAACCCCGACATCAGAATTTTTCACGTAAACCCCGACATGGAATCCCACGGACTCCGAAAAATAATCTATATATTTGTCTACGTAAAAATTACTGTTTTTAAAATTTACTTCTTTTGATTATTTTTTTAATGATTTATGTATATTATAATGTATTATTTCATACCTGAGTTGAAAAACAAAGGATACACACTACATCAAAAATCAACTAAGTTAACAATATAACCATATTATATTGGTCGCATTTTCCATAGCTACAATGTTTTGTTTACTGTTTTTAACACAAAATGCTGTTTTTTTGTTTTTAGATACGGATATCAGAATACACTGAAACCACCGCATCTTTAACAAATAAAATAGTTTATAAACCTGCAGGGCTCCGCACAACTCTTGTTTGTTTTGAAATATCATGGATCAGAAAATGACGATCCTCATGATTTTTCGACGGATTTTTTCGATGTTTTCGTCATTTCGAAATGATGAAAAGCACCCAGAACGAGCATGATCTTCAATACTCAGCTCACCACGCTTAAAGCGTTCAAACCAAAGCGTTCAACAAATTGTATGCGGTTCATATACCCTTCTTGAAAGCCTGTTGAAGTTTTCGTTTCCGATTTTCCAAGTAGGAAAAAAAAAAACCAAACACACTCTTTCGATCTGCCATGACGATTTCGCAGGCGGCAAACGAGAACAGTTGAGAAAAATAATAATATGATCAAACAGTAACCTCCTACGCAGACGCCGCTTGGCCCACTGATTTGGGAAAGTCTCTACTAGCCCCACCTGGCGGGAGAACTCTCTACTACGCCTAGGAACGACGGCACTCTTTCAATCCGGTTACTTTTGGGTCCCCCCTCGTACATATTACTGTGGTAGTATCGTATCGTATTTATGTACTCAACCATCATATATACGTATGGTTGCGTAAAATATATAACAAATAACATTTGTTCGAAGTTCTCCCTTTTTTGTATTTGAAAATACGGTAACCTTACAAGAGGTCTATGTATGACTTCATCCGAACGTTGGTTATCATACAATATTAAATTTTCCTTCGAAAAATGGATCGCTTTCATAGCGCCAATGTAGGGAATGATTTATGATTTTGATTTATTTGGTCTTGCTGAATTACTCTTCTTTTCACATTTTCTAGTTTCTCTTCAACTTTTCGAGCCGTTTTCCATAAATCTGGGAACATCCTGGGATCATCCTGGAGATACTGGGATCATCTTCAGTTTATACTCTCCAACAACTGAAGAACGTTAGTAATCTTATCCTCGAACTGTAAGTCACTATCCTTTCGAAATCCACTTTCTATTGTATATCCGTTTAAATTGCTCTCATTGAACCCTCAGTTGCATTAATACTTTGAACTGTTTGGGCTCATTAACGACCATACTTAAATAGAGTAACGTCTGGTAAGATGACGTAATAGTCAAGGTGGTTAACAAGAATTTTTTCATACATTCAATGCCATAGACGTTAGTGTTGATGTTATTAGCATGTGAAGGGTAAAAAAAGGTTGCTAGGGACAAAAGAATAAACGTATGAATAGGTGAGATTATAGGGGTAAGTTATTATATATCTAGGGTGTTTCAAAACAACATCGACTATGTTTGGGAGATGATTCCTGAGAACAAGATAAGACGTAAAGTAAAGACCAACCTACTTGTAGAAATGCTTCCTATCGGGAAATGATCAGCAGAAAATTTGTCGGAAAATGCAAAAACAAACGAGAAAAAACGTCGGACCGAATCAAGTTAAATTTAAAATTTTCCATTATTTTTAATCGTAGATTCCATTAATCCACAATTGAATATGGTGCATGGGCGGCGCAAAGCTGACCGGAAAAGAAACCCAGGAATTCCTGGTATGTTTTATGAAGTGTTCGATGAGGAAATTAGAAAAAAAAAAAAAAAAAAAAAACAATCAAATACAATGTTTCAATTAACAAACATCATAGCACATTGTTCAAGTTAGAAGAATGCTGATAGAAGTTGTAAGAGTAGACATACATTTGTTTGATTGCTCTAGTTTGTATTAGTACAGACTAAACTCTCGGAGAGAGAACTAAAATGGAATGAAGTATTTAACGTCTCACGGACATGTCTTTTAGGGTTATGAAGGCAGATGATAAATGAAAGCTAATTATTGCGAAATAGTTCATGGAATAGAAGTTTAGGAGAAAACGGGAAAACCCTGAGAAAACAAATGGACATGATATTGACCACCACAAACTTTCATGATTTGAGATCCAACAAGAAATCCCTTGCACAAGAAAGGAGTGATATATCTCCGAACTACCTTCTCCTACTTTGGAGGAAGTAGTATAATTCTGGTAGATGTTTTGCGAAAGTAAATACTATGCGTGATAAATCAATGTACAAAAAGTATTTATCCTCAAAATATGAAATTCGTATAGTTTTCCCCGTCCGTACGATTTAAGATAATTTATTCTCAATGGGTGAACCGCGTTCCTACAGGATAGCGTAGAGATTGTTTGTGAGTTGCTGTTAAATTGTTTTTAATACATTTCATTTATTTTTATTCTTTGTAAGGAATAAGTGGTCTATGAAACTAGCGAAAACAGTTCATTAATGTCCAACGGTCGGATAACTACAGTTCTACACTATCGAGAGCTAGGTAATTGTAAGAAAATTCAAGTTAATGGATAGAATAGTTAATGAATGGATAAGACTTCAAGGAGGTTCCTTTTTTTATGAGTCTTAAGCTGTGTTAGTTGTATTGTGGATAGGAAAGTAATTCAGGTAGTTCTCTATTAATGAGGAGACGTTGATGTCAAAGTAAAGAAGCTCATTGCAGAATGGCAAAAACGTTTCAATGGCATTGAATTGCGTCGAGAAATAATACAGTTAGCTTCAATCCATATCGGTAAGGTCTAGACATTAATGTAAGGATACATATTAGGTACCCATTGTATTGTGGTATTTCACATCGTTTTGTGCAATATTTCGCAGCTGTTTTAAGATCTACGTGGACGTGAATTATTAACTAATGTATAGACTGGTTCACTGAATCGTAATAACTAATGAATTTTTAACCTTAAATCACTTAGAGAAAAGTATTTTAAATTTAGAATAAATTAATAAGAATTATCTACATTATTCTTAACACCCAGTATTTGCCTGGTGTGAATGAAGGGAAACAGAAAAAGCTAATTCAAAATCACTGCAATAAAAATGTTCGACCAAGTGTCTCCACGGGGAATCGAACCCGAAACAGCTCACACCAAAGGCGAGAGCTTAAAGACTACGCCACGCAGGGTGATTATGGGTTAATGGAATCTAGGATTAAAAGTAATGGGCATTTTACTCTAATTTCATGCACGTGGTTCCGGGTTCGATTTTCAGGGACATAACAGAAAGTTAATTTCCTATCATTTAAATTCATTAATAATCTGCCTCATCTAGCGTAAAGGGCATAAGGGCATAACTTTAAACTAAAAAGTTTCATTTTATTTAATTTTTGACCATCGTTGGAGCTTTAAATGCTATTGAGTACTTGTAACTTCTTAACAAACGCTTCTGTTAAAAAAAAAAAAAAAATGCTGGCACCCAATGCAATCTGGGAATAAGACGTTGAAAGACCTCCTCTTTCCCGATTCATGTGCGTCCTGTTTTTGGAAGTTAAAATAACGGCCACTTTTAAAGAGACTCTAGTTTTATACATCTTTGCGGACACTAACTAAATCACAAGTGAAATACTCCACTGAATAAATGAATATGAGAGCATGTATTAAAGATCAGAATAAGATTTAGTATTGACTTATTTATTGAATTCGGATTCATTATTGTCGGTAGTGTTGGTTTTATTTTCGTAAAGAAATAAGTTACTGCTTACATATACAAATGTAATTATATTCGGAAATCAAATCCGGGTCTCCCATGCCAAAGGCATTTACGCTAACCGATTAGCCACGAAGCAGCTCTTCAAATATGCGAGACAGCAGACGTTTGCAGTCTTGATACCAATGGAGATTACATTTAGTATATTGTGAAATTGATGGTGAGTCTGTAGAAAGAGAACTGCATATACTAAATTCGTGAAAATCATAACAAATAATCCGAAGTTGAGTTCAGAAACTGAAAGTTGTGTTACCATATGAAAGAATAAAAAAGCATTTAAAGGAGTACCGTAGCTCAAAATAGTCTCAGTGCATTAGGTATAGTATCAACAGAGAAAACAAAATTGAAAAACTAAACTTCAGAAGACTTGTTTATGAATTAGTATTTCTTTTTATGTATATATGATTACTTTCATTGATTTGATTTATAGTTTTTGTTATTTAGAATACTGAAAGAATTCTAGAATAGAATTTTTTAACGACCGTGAACTACTGAAAAATTATGTCACGAGACGCCATTGATATCTTTCTGAACCATTGTGACTCATAATTAAATTTCAGATCTTTGTCTTGCAAAACGTGTGATTTTGGTTCCTAAGATGAGCTCAAAATACTCTTAAATATATTGTAAAAATTATAAAATAGAATACGGAACTTCTTTTAAACTATCTGCTGAGGAATCTTTAAAAGTAAGACACGAACTAGTTGAAATTACTATTCTTCGGACGAGAACAAGACGTTTTTGGAAATATTTCTGAAATGTTGACATGAACATTATCGCTCGTTAAAAGTAATATTACTTCTTTGACGGTTGATTATTATTGTTTTTATCCAGTTTATTTTGATGTATTCTTTTCACTATTTTGGCGTATATTTCCTGGCACTGAATGGTATCTGCAGAGTATTGTTATTTGTATCTTTATAAGCTCTTTAAAATGAAAATAGAGTTGTCTCACTGTCAAAAGCCACTCTTACACACCTTGTGTATAATATGTATGTTGTACTTCCGTGATTGCAAAGCTATGAAGTACATGTGGCTTATTGATTGTCAGAAGACAAAATATGACGTGTGCGAAGACTAATCAGAAATGCATGATATTCACATATAACATGACAACCAAGTTTGGTATTAATTAAAGATAATGGAGATTTCGTTTTGTTCTGGACCAAGTTTGTCCCTGAAGGGCGTCGGTGGAGTACTAACACTTTGAAAATTAGCATGTACATTTTTAAATCAACCACAAGTGCGTTATCTTGAAAAGGGAAGCAGTGAGTGTGTGACCATTGTGCGTTAAAGAAGGATCGCGAACAGGTAAGGTAAGTACAAGGAATTCTCTTATTATTATTATTATTATTATTATTATTATTATTATTATTATTATTATTATTATTATTATTATTATTATTATTATTATTATTATTATTATTATTAGTTTCTTCTTCTTAAGTACTTTCTAAATAACATTTTTGGTATTTTTTAAGTAGAATCCAATTATAACTGTGGTTTATACACAAAAGTCTGTGCCTTCATAAAAACTGAATCACGGCTTCATATAGGATGATAAGAACATCCATGAATAAAATCTGCGGATATATTACAAATAGAATTGTGATTTTAAAGTCACAGCATATTTAGAATGAAGGTTTACTATCTGCCATCCAGTGCCGTGTCGTGGAAAACCAGCGCCCGGGGGGATAATATACCACGGTGCCACTCCCCTTCTTCCCGCGAACACATGAATGAGTCGTAATAAAATTTTCAAAAATAAACCCTGCTTTTCCTTGACTTTGAGCACTTTTTATTACTTTTCCTACCATTTTATATATCTCTTCTTTTTCCTCCCGAACTTTGCGCCTCCTTACTTCAGCACCCAGGGCCGATGCCCCGCTCGCCACCCCCACGGCACGGTACTGCTGCAATATGCCATTAAGTGTTTTTTTTTTTATTATTTGTTATTTCGCTCATTGTTAATTCTAAATTTTCTAATGAGATTGACTCAGAAATGAAATAAAATGAAATCGTTGAGTTTTCATCTCACGGTATTGATGGCTAGGCTAAAGGAGACGCTGATGATGAGAATGAATGAAATGGTGGAATGAAGAAAGTAGGAGGAAACGGAAAAGCTTCAAGAAAACGTACGTACACTGTGTTTGTCTACACCAAAACTCACTTGGCGCGAGCTAGGTTGTACCAACGATCCCATGCACCAGAGGTAAACGCTCTACCACTGAGCCATCAAGGCCTCACCGAGATTGACTCAGGTTAAGCTCAATTATAATACAAAGGGTATTGACATATTATGAATATTGATCTGCTAGTGTTATGGCAGGAACCGAGAAGTTCTAACGTTAAGGTTCAGTATAGATATTCCCACGTATCTAAGTAATTATTGTTCGATATTTGCAAATAGTTCGGTATATATTAGTTCTGGAGCAATAACTTTAATTAATGAGAGACAGTTAATGGACAACCAGAACTTCAATTAGGAGGAGACGGACAAGTGTGTCGTGCTTAAGGCAATGCATTAAGCCGTGAAACACTATCAGAAATTATAATTTAATATTGTATAAGACGTTTCATATATCAACACACTTGTACTCCATTGCTTCAGCTACAAAATTTATTGTTCAAACTGTTCATTGAATTGGTTTCGTTTGAATGTTGACAAATTGAAAGAAGTAACTTCTCATATCAAACAAGAAAAGTATTAATATAAACCTCTGGAATAACGTGCATAATTTTAGAGGGAAGAAACATCCAAAATCAAGGAAAAACTACATTTCAACACTTTTTTTTCGAATTCCAGAAACAGTGGAATGGCGGTACATATTGGCGTAAACGAAGTCACAAATAATAGTAGGGATTTGCGAATTCCTCGTTGTCAGCATAATTTTTGGGGTGACCTGGGTTTAATGATATAAGGGTTTGGCCCAGGGACAATGACCTAGGGATACCTAGGAACACTAACTCTAAATATTGCAATGAGCTCCTACGTCACTAAGCGGTTAGCATTCACGTCTTTGGCATGGAAAGCCCGGGTTCGAATCCCAGCATGAGCTCATGTGTTTCTTATTCCACGTTAATGAGTCGGGCCCGTCTTATATAGCCTCGATGCTCAAAGGGACGTTAAACTCAAAATTAACTAAACTCTAAATATTGCAATGAATACATTTCCTAGCAACTCAAATTATAGGAGGGGTACAATGTTATGCCTATTAAATTTTGGAAATTTCCAAATTAAAAAAAAGTGTTATGGTAATATATCACTATAATAAGTAGACTCATGTCTAGAATTTGTGTCCCATGCAAGCCGTGATGTTTTAGTGATAGAGCATCTATCTCCGGTGTATGTCGTCCGTGGTTCGATCCAAGTTCGAGCCAAATTGACTTTGTGATGGACAAACACCATATTCGTGGGCTTTCTCGGGGTAATCCCATTTTCTCCCACTTTATTCATTCCACCATTACATCCATTCCTCATCATCATTGTTTCATTTAGCCTAACAAGCATAATCGTTGGACGTAAAATTAAAGATTTAATTTTATTTTTTGTGTCGCATGTTATAACTCTTACTCATGAGAGAAAATTTTATATGTGTTGCTAGAAATGTGCAGAAGCAGAAACGCATATCGAGAAAAGTATTTGAGTAGCAAATTAAATTTTAATTAAAACTGAAATTTCTGAAATTCCTTTCCTGTAAACATGGCAAACACGAAGAGATATCTACAAGAAGAGAGGGACTTATATGCTTTATAAGAAGTATGCGTAATCATGTCGTAATGTTAGCTATTATACATCTGATACAACCCCAATTAGTATAAATGTTTTCTTTCTTACAGGCAAAAAAAAAAAAAAAAAAAGGTCTAATCCGCTAAAGATAAAAGTTAGCAGCTTCTTCTTGATTATTCACATCTCCTTAGTTGGGGCGTAAATCCCAATAGTATCATTAACAGTGAAATGCCTCTTTTTGGCTTCAACTAATTGTAATTTGAATTACTTCACTAAAACAATAGAATGCAATTAGCTAAATAAAAATAATACACACACACACACAAGCAAACTATTTGAAGCAATTACCCCATTTACTTTCATAATTTCTTTATGTATGTTTTCAAAGAAAATCATATTCACGAAGAAATTAAATGTCGACTAAAAGCAGGGAATTCGTGTTACTATTCGGTTCAAAATCTCTTGTCGTCGCGAATTCTGTCGAGGAATTTGAAGCTTAAAATATATAAAACGATAATCATGCCTGTTGTTCTGTATGGTTGTGAAACATGGTCGCTTACTCTGAGGGAAGAACATGGACTGAAAGTATTTGAGAACAGGATCCTGAGAAGAATATTCGGACCCAAGAGGAACGAGAATGGGGAATGGCGGAAGCTTCATAACGAGGAACTACATAGTTTATACGGTTTACCCAACATTGTTAGGGTCGTCAAGTCTAGGAGGCTTAGGTGGGCAGGTCATGTAGCTAGAATGGAAGAAAGTAGAAACGCTTTCAAAGTCTTGACTGGTAGACCCATAGGAAAACGACCATTAGGAAGACCTAGGCGCAGATGGGAGGACAATATTAAGATGGATCTCGCAGAGATAGGAATACAAAGTAGAAACTGGATGCAATTAGCTAAGGATAGAAGTCAGTGGAGAGCTTTTGTGAACGCCGCACTGAACCTCCGGGTTCCATAGGCCATAGAGTTAGTTAGTTAGTTAGTTAGTTATGTTTTCAAAGAAGCAGTTTGTTAAGCAGTTATTTTTCTGGAGCAATTATCATTTTGCTGTTCCATTTCTTTCGATGATTAGTAGTTTGAGTCCCATACATTGCGTTATTACTTTCTACATCTTATTTGTGATATTTCGGTAACACGAAAAGTCGTTGGTTTTGTTTTATGTGAAGTCGCCTGATATGTTGTGAGATATAAATAAAATGTTTTAAATGCTTCACTTCATGTTAATTTGTTGGAATATAAGTAGGTATAAACTTAAAAGTGTGTTTGATATATCTTCCAACACAAGTGTATGATTTAGTAAAGTCTGGACTTTGAGAAAATATATCTGCAAGCGATTGTGGAAAAATGCCTTTATAATAAGTGTCCAAAGTTTCCGTCAATTGAGTAGTGCGTTTAATATTTATTGGTATGAGGAAACGATTTAACCGTCCGTGGTCACACTTATTTATTGTGACACGGAGATCACCCGGAGGTCCACAGGACCTCACCACTTTTTTATATTTAATTTTTTAAATAATTTTTGCAATATATATATAAACGAAGACTTCATGCTTTGATACATCGGCCGTTATCACTCAATGCCTTGAGGCACTTAGCAGTAAAAATTTGAATTACTTCACTAAAACAATAGAATGCAATTAGTTAAATGTATGTCCTCTCTAGTATTTCAGAAAGGACCAGCGTCCTATTTATAGGATAGGGCGTAAGTCACATCTGATGCGCAGGAAAAATCAAAATGTTATATTTTTGTGATACTTACGCAATAATAAACTAAATTAACTTCTTAAACTGAAAGAAATCACAAAAATAATAATTTGGTCCCAAAACCACGTGTTCTTCCTCCCGACTATTATTGGATCTTTCAGTGTGTTGGAACAAGAAATCATGTTAGCTATTTAACTGGAATATGATTAATAAACTAGTGTTTCTAAGGAGTGAAAAAACAGTATGTATCCTGGGGCTTAGCTTATAGAATGTCCAACAAAGAAAATGGATTAGTGGTTGGCGCTCATTGGGTTCGATCCGAAGTTAAGCTGTAGGTGCATGCCTGAAGTAGCCTGTGCTTGAAGGGATGCCAAACTAACAATGGACCAACTCATCAGTCTTACACTGTTAAAAATACTTACTCAAAAATGAGTAAAATTGACTCAAATTTGAGAACATTTTGTTCTCAGAATAGCTCCGAATACTTTGTTCTCAAAAGTGAGAATGTGTGAGTGTTCAAAATGTAAGAACAATATGTACTCAAATTCGAGTAAATTTTACACAGTTTTGAGTAAAATTTTCTTAAAAGCAAGATAAAATATTCTTAAATAAAATGAGAAACTGCTATTTCTCAAAAATAACGAGAACAAATTTTCTCAAAAATGAGAAAGTTAACCGTAAAATGAGATGAATGTAATCAACATTGAGAAACTCTTTGTTCAAAAACTCTTTGTTCAAAATGCTATCCTCACAATTGGGAACATGTATACTCAAAAGTGAGTAGAAAAGTATTCGAAATGCTCAGATAGCCGCAAAATTGAGAAACACACTTTCTCAAAAATTGAGAATATTTCCCCTCAAATTTAAGAAAAACTCTTCTCAAAAATGAGAAGGTTTTTTTTTTAAAAAAATGAGTAAAAAAGTACTCAAAAATGAGATTTTATTAGTATTCAAAAATGAGAAAAAATTACTTATGCTGCTGCCTTGCTGGCACAGGGAAAGTTTCCTGGAACTAGAAAGGTAGATTATTCTCACACTGCACTAGACAATTTATAGTAAGTACGCCTTCTATACATTAATATTGAAGTTAAAACATTTTCCTCTTAAAAGTTGGAAAATAGAAATCAGGTTTTGAAAAAATACGAGTACTTCAAAAATTACTTCTATTTCCCAGCTTTGAAGATGAAAATGTCTAACATCAATATTAATGTGTAGAAGGCGTACTTACTATAAATTTTTAAGTGCAGGTGAAATTGGTCTACCTTTGTAATTTTGGGGAATTTTCCCTGTGCCAGCAAGGCAGCAGAATAGATACTCCCTTTCCTATTTTTGAATACTAATATAATCTAATTGTTAAAGTACTTTTTTACTCAATTTTGAATCTGCAAGGTTACATTTTTATGCTGAGACCTGTTTGTTTCCATAAATAGCATAGATGAGAATTTTAATTCAATCAACACACAAGCTCCTTGTAACTTAAAGTTTTCATTATGTTGGTTTGCGTAGTTTTAAACAAGTAGCCTGATATGGTGGACACATTTTATGTGCATTGGTTTTCTCGATGTATTCTCGTTTCCTCCTACTTTTTTCATTGCAATCACTTCATTATCATTGCCTTCTCCTTTAGCCTTGAAACATAATCATGCAACGTTACACTAAAAAAAAAACTTAAATGTATATATATTTGTTTCATTTTGTTTAAAAGGAAATATGTTTGTACATTGTATCTTTTATTTGTCAAACAATAAACTAAGTCTATACATTACCTACTTCACATACACTCGAATATGTACATTCTTTGGACAAATTCCTATCTCTTATCCAGTATTCAGTTATAATGTTACTGTGACTTCGTAACAAATGTCTTTGGTAAGTAAATAATTTGCTAAATACTTGAGCACAATTTTTATAACAACTTACATAAGACAATGAGGATACATGAACCCTCTGAATATGCCTACAAAGCACTATGACAGATGTAAATGTCTGTCCACAAACTGTACATAACATTACTACTAAATAATTACAATGTTATATCTGACAAAATATCGTAGACTATAGGAATAAAACAGCATACGCGTTACTGTGAAAGTTACTAGCGTAGCAAGTTCGTGAAAAACCTGAATTTGAATTCTTGAGTAACAGAATATTTCTGCTGTAGTGTACAGTTTGAAAAAAATAAAACATTCGTTGGAAAACAGTGTGTATCGATTGCCAATGGACAATATAAACGGCTATGTTCGAGATCCTCCCAGAAGTTTTCCATTTGCTATAAATGTGTCTATGCCTTCATCTCCCTGGAAACAAAGAGATTATGTAATTAGTGACAATAGAAATAAAAATAAAATGAAATACTTATAAATCTTATTCGTGTATGGCGATATCTCGAATAATATTAGTGTTGCTACGTTATAATTTGAATTAGTATCAATTGAAATAAGATAATATAGACTCTAGTAAATACAGTAAAGAGAATCACGCAATATTTCTTCAATTAATATTGAAACCAGAAGTTGTATTAGATCTACCATTTAGTGCTTTAGCTGAGTGATTAGAGTGAAAATGGAATATATTCTAGGGACGCTTAATCGATTAAAAAATATACTATTTGAGATTACTGTCTATGCTCTATAGTGATCAATGTTAAAACCAGAAATGGTTTATTTCTATCACTACAAGTAGGTGGATCACATCCATTAACGAACTCCTCCGAGATAATTATCTAGCTATTGATTGCAGAAAACAATTTTAAAATTATCTTTTGTTGAAGAGTTATCGAGCGGTGTAACGGACGTACTAAGCCAGAGGTGTTTACCCTTGTGAGGATGGCCCTCTCGAGGGCATCCTCACCCTCAAATTCTCTCGCCCATAATGACGCGAGGGCGATGACAAGCTTGGACAGCGAGGACGAGGACCAACTGTCACTGTCAGGGCAAGAGCGAGGACAAATTCCCAACACGAAGGCGAGAGCGATGGCCAACTTTCTTCGAATGAACTGTGAGAATGAGGGTGAGTGAGGTCGGAGTAAAATGAACACCTATGGTACTAACATTACAATATTATATATATCCCACTTGCGTGGTCCTAATAAACATCAATTGAAAGACTTAAGACCTGACTCGTCTATGGCGATCTTTAGAATAATATTAGGGTTGTCACGTTCTGGAAGGATTAATATCAATTGAAATAAGATTATAAAAATAAGTAAATTGAAAGGTAACCAAAAACATTTCGACCTGTTTCATTTATGCAAGACAAGGAAACAATAAACCTGAAAATTAGTCATTTCTGCTTATCTGTGACGGAAAAAAATTAAGTGGCGTCTTTTAGCGGAGCTTCCTGAATCAATGCTTGTTCTGCCACACTTAATACATTTACTCGAAGTCGAACAGTTTTAAGAAAGGCTACGAGTCACCAACATAAGTAAAATCCTCTCATCAGTTTCCTTCACTGTTTCCCTTCCAGGGAAGAAAGAAAGAAAGAAAGAAAGAACGAATCACACCACAAATTCTAATTTATATAAAATTTCACCGTTATTCGATTTCTTCTTTTTTAGCAATTGTTAAACGAATTACTAGAATGCTTTGAGAACAGTAGCGTAACTAAGAATGCATGCCCCCCTTCACCCGCGAAAATGTCAAAAGGGCTCTTCCTATTTCTACGTTCATGGCACACGTAAAATGTATACAGTAGTAGAGTTATTTTTCCATCTAGTCAGACACTATTTGCTAATATACAAAAATTGAACATTATTATTATTATTATTATTATTATTATTATTATTATTATTATTATTATTATTATTATTATTATTATTATTATTATTATTATTAAGCAATTACATGGGACTAAAATGTTTCTTAACAGAAATAATTTCTAGGAATTAGGAATTAGATTTCTGGGCTGTCGGCATCTAAGGCCATGTTAGACCGTCACGTATGAAGAATGATGTCCCTCAGCGAGAAAACTATACGATGAAAGGGAAGGAAGAAAGGATTGGGAAAGGAAGGAAGCAGCCTGGGACTATTATATTAGGTATCTCCATCCCGGCATTTGAATGGTATGAATGAGGGAAACACAAGAAAGACTTCACTCAAGATGGCTGGTCTGAAAAAGTTGTTACACTCTTTCGGCCGAGTGTCCCCACCAGAAGTCGAACCTGGGACCGCTCACCTCAAAGGCAAGAGCAGAAATAATTTCTTCCTAACGTTCACATTACAACTAACATATGAAAACTCGTCAAAACCTGTGGAACTTGCTCAAATATTTCTAAACCGGCGTATTTTTTTTCGGAGAGTAATTTGCTGACTACTTTCTCAATATCAACGTGGTGCCATTCTTCGCTTTCAGTGCTCAGGATTGGCAAAGGGCTCAACCAGTGCCGTAACTTTTGCGGGGGAATGGGGAAACTGCCCTCCCAATTAACGTTCCAGTTGTTTGATAAGATCCATTTGAGTTAAAACTTTGTTGCTTTGTATGATGTGATATGAACAGGAACTTATAAATGAAGCTTGGAATAGGTTAACCACATAACAGAGAAAAAATGAAACGAAAATGTGTTCCGAGCCTCATTCAGTAAAATGTGTCCTATTAGAGCCCCAGACAAAATATATATTTAGTAAGTCTTTCCACTGGGTGAAATATTGTCTCATTTATTTAACTTGTGAAGCACCGTACTATTTTCAAAAGCATTGCAAATAATTTAAGGCGTTTCTGCTGCCCCACTATCTGAACGAAATACATTCCTTTAAGATGAAGCATATATGTAATCTGGGTCTTACTTTAGTAAACCATCAACTGGCGTCCCAAAAAGTATCGAATACGTTTAATAAGGATTTCACTTCAAATGCCATTATTATTCTAAGTGGCCTCAACTTGGCATATTTTAGGAGATCTAATTAATGTTTGGTCTTCCAAGAAAAAGTCCAAGTTACGGGGCTGAGCTCAATTTTATCTTCGACCTTGTTCTACGAATATAAAGTTTATGGGTTTTAGTGTGCTGAATGATCGCTCAGGATTGGCTTCGTCACAGACAAAGTGAGATACAGTTGCAAAGAAGTACACAAATCAAGAACACTACTAAAATTGGAAGTTATCTACGACTAAATAATTGGCTAATTAATTCCAAGATAAAATTTCACTAAATTGTTTCTTCACTACTTATCGGAAGCTTGTTGCAACAAAAGGCGATACATTTTCCGAGTAGAATTCACTAAATCTATTGTAGCTGGTTCCGTGATTTCTATTTTCTTTAAGGTACAGAGTACTCTTGCAGTAATATGAAACCTGCGAAGTGAGTAGTAATGGGGATACTCTGCCGAACTCTTAATAATCCAATTTTGGGTCTCCATGGACCATAATGAATGAATTAGGGATGCTTTGGCCAGGATTACGTCACCTATTGAAATTTTGCTTATGCTTATTCAGGGGCCGCACGTTGGTGTAAATGAATCAGAGGTACCTTGGCCAGGCTATGACGTCATTGAATTGGGAGTATCGGATCAGAGGTCATGATGATTCTTTAAAATTACTAAAAATATGGTCTTGATGATTCATTACGTTATGAAATAGTACAGGTTTATGAATGCTTTCGTTTCCTTTTATGGCATAAAATTTGGAGATTGTTATGCATGGACTAACACGGATGCAAATGAAATCTTTTAGTTTTACGTCCCACGCTTATGCCATTTAGGCTAAAGGAGATGGTGACGATAAGAAAGGAATGAAAGTGTGGGAGAAAATTGGAGCATAATGTTGCCCACCACAAAACTATTTTCGAGGTGTTTAAATCAGGGACCACATACAGCAGAGGTGAACGCTCTACCACTGAGCCACCGCACCTCTACTGGTATGGATGAATTAGAGGTAGTTGGTTCGAGCTAATATGTTCGTTTGACGTCACTGAACTGGGATTTTTAGCTTGGAACTTATGATGGCTTGTTTCGTTCCCTTTTATGGGTATAAAATTACCAAAACAAGGTATGATCTCTTTCTTGATGACCTATTACGTTATGAATTAGTAGACCCCAGTAATAGTATAAATTAGTATTAGTATTAATATGAAACTCGAAAACTTTGGAGTTCCTTTGTGGCTAACCGGTTAGCGTATGCGCCTTTAACGTGGGAGACCAGAGTTCGATTCCCGGAAGGAGTTTATGCGGTTCGGATTTCACGTTAATTAGTAGGTTCTATTTTTGCTGCTGAACTTTGGGAGGAATACTTGATTTTTGGTTGTTATCCCTTTGATGAGATGAACTAACACTGGTGCAAATGAAATCTTTAGTTTTACGTCCCACGATTAGGCTAAAGGAGACGGTGACGATGAGAAAGGAATGAAAGTATGGGAGAAAATTGGAGCATAATGTTGCTCACCACAAAATTACTTTGAACCAGGGACCACATACAGCAGAGGTGAACGCTCTACCACTGAGCCACCACGTCCCTTATTGGTGCGAATGAAGTAGAGGTATTTGGTTTGAGCTAATGTGTTTGTTTGACGTCGGGCTGACCCTATTTCACTTTTGGGACCCCACATGGACCATAGTGAATGAGTTAGAGATGCTTTGGTTTGGGATTGCATTACCTATTGTAATTTCCGGCGGGAGCTCATGTGGTTCGGATTCCACTTTAATCAGTAGGTCCACATCTCATATAGCCTTGCTGCTGAAAGGGACGCTAAACTAAAATCAACTCAACAACTCAACTTATTGTAATTTTGCTTATGTTTTCTCAGGGGCAGGGATCACTCAGGACACATAAGATCACCTTAATTCACATCAGGAGTTGGGGGGGGGGTACAGGACCTCGTTCCCTTTGATGATTATCGATTTTGGAGCCTTATTACGTTATATGGAGGCGTATATAAAATTATTTCCTTAAATTTGATAAGTACTTTGTGATCCACTTTGTTCCGTTTCAGGGGTGAACATGGATATCTTGCAATCGTACCGAGTTCGATTCTTGGTGCTAGTTTAGGAAATGTTGAATTTAACGTCCCCAGCGAAAAACGATGGTGATGAGAAATGATAGGACGAAACAGGAGAAAACATGTTTCCTTTTAGAGGTACAAAATTGCCAAAATATATACGTAAGCAATACGTTGTAGGCCTACCACGTGTTTGATCTTTTGGCCCAATTTATCCTCTTGGATGAGGCCCTATTACCTTATATAGTTATATGGACGTATACAGGGGTTCATTACCTTTTATAAGATATGGGTATATTTGTGAACCCTTTTAAAATTTGGGTGGAGTACTTTGGCCCACACCCTTCAATTTTGGAAATTGCCCAATTTAAACATTTGGTATAATAGTGTAGGCTCTAATATATATTATTATAAATTTGGGTGGTCCAGCTCGTTTCTTTTAGGGGCACAAAATTACCAAATTTTACTGCAACCACGTGTTTGGTATTTTGGCTCATTTTATTACCTTGGATGAGGTCCTACTACCTTATATAGTTATATGGACGTATACAGATGTACATTTCCTATTATAACACATAGGTACATTTGTGCACCCCTTTAAAATTTGGGAGGAGTACCATAGCCCACCCCTTAAATTTTGGAAATTTTCCAGTTTAAGCATTCGGTATTATACTACTGGACTCTAATATGTATCATGATAAATTTGGGTGGTTCACTTCGTTCCGTTTTAGGGGTACAAAATTGCCAAAATATAAACATAAGCAATATGATGTACCACGTGTTTGGTTTTTTGATCCAATTTATCCTCTTGGATGAGGACCTATTATCTTATATGGTTATATGGTCATGTATAGGGGTCTATTCCCTATCATAAGATATAGGTACATTTGTGCATCCCTTGAAATTTTTGGGAATGGTACCTTGGCCCACCCCTTAAATTTTAGAAATTGCCCAATCACGTGTTTGGTCTTTTGGCCTAATTTATTCTCTTGGATGATGTCCTATTACATTATATGGTTATATGGTTATATAAAGGGGTCTATGCCCTATCATAAGACATAGGTACATTTGTGCACCCCTTTAAAAATTTGGGAGGGGCACCCTGGCCCACCCCTTAAATTTTGGAAATCGCCCAATTTAAACATTTGGTATAATAGTATAGAACCCTAATATAGATCACTATAATACCCTATGCACTCCTCTTAAGCTTTTTGATAAGAGAGAACCACGATACTTTAAGGTTACCTTCTTGGTCTTGGTGTTAGTTCGTGTAATTTATATCTTAAATAACATTTAGTTAAAATTATCTCGAAATATTTTAGTCAAAATTTTTCAGTGAGTGCAAAGAGGGAATTGTTTCACGGTTAACCGCCAAACGTTATCCGGTTTTTAACTATTCGATTAAAATTATCGGTTTTTAACTATTCGATTAACAAATAAACGGTTTTTAACTATTCGATTAAATTTTGAGTCCACTAATTTCCAGTTATTACAAAAGTTCAAGTGAAAATTTGAAACTAAATTTTTTCGAACTCAAATTTTTCAAATCAAAAATATTCAAACTGAAATTTTCGAATTAGAAACATCAAACTAAACTTTTCGAACAAAAAAAGTTGAAATCAATATTTTCGAATTCAAATTTTCAAACAAAAGAAATCAAACTGAAATTTTCGAATTATAAACATCGAACCAAAATTTGAAATAAAACTTTTCGAATTCAACTTTTTAAACCAAACAATTTCACACTGAATTATTTTGAACTAGAAATTCTAAACTAAAATTTTCGAATCAAAACATTTCAAACCAGTTTTAGAACTAGAAAGTTGAAACTAAAATTTTCGAATTCAACTTTTTTGAAACCAATCAGTTTCACACTGAAAATTTTGAACTAGAAATTTTAAGCTAAAATTTTTCGAAAAATGGAATCAAAATTTTCGAACCAAAACATTTGAATCCAAATGTTAGAACTAGAAAGTGGAAACTAAAATTTTTCGAATTAAAAGTTTCAACCTGTTTTCGAACTAAAAAAAATTTTTATAACGAAATTTTCAAATCAAATTTTTGGACCTAGAATTTCAAACCAAAATTGTCGAACTGAAAGTTAAAGTTTCGAACAAAAGAAATAATTCGAAATTTTCAAACAAACTTCTTGAAAAATATTTAACCATAGCCGTTTACTGATTTTAAAATTTTAATTGTCTTGAAGAAATATTTGGGACTAAGTTTTGAGAGATGAACCGTTTGGTAAGCCATAGCCAGACCGAGACATTGATATTGCTTGAAATGAAGTTAATCAAGCTTTATTTCATCAGACAGTACTAACTTACGATCCGTTTTAGTGCATTTTTTGTTTCAGATCAACGGCCAGCCATAATCGGACTTTTTTTTTTCGTATCATCATGAAAGCACGCCAAGCTTCTTCTGGTCATAGCCGCTACGCTACGTAAAAAACCCGAATCTCTACCACAGAACAACCATAAACGCATATTTCAAGACCTTGAATCGAACCTGGGACCATTTGAATAAAAGATTACTTACCACAGCGATTCTCCTCTGATGAGATCAATCGACCCAGCCAATCTCTTGAAACAATATTATACTGTAAACTGATCAACTTTCAATTTTAAGAAATCTTGATTTTGCATTTGAAATCATTCAGTTTTGTCACCGGTAAAGAATGCAGCATTTGCAGATTTGTTTTGCGACATCATTCAAAGCTCAGTTTGCTTCGTGTTCTGCAATAGGATTTCTTGAAAACGTGTTTGTGATGTTAGTTTGATTTCTTCCCTGACATACGATACCAGTGTTGTGCCGTTCTACTATTAAGGATCGCTGTTTCACAACAGTGCGTAAACTTCATTCGTCAGTCTTTCCATGAAACGTTATCGTACAGCTGATGCTGACACTTGCAGAAATCATCTTAACCGACCTTGCCACAGGAAGTCGCATTTGTTTTCATTACGAAATCCAACAATTCAACCTATCTTGAGTTGTACTTTGTTATTACAGGAGAGGGAGAGAGGGAGCGGTAGATGTTTAATATCAACCTGTTGAACATCTTAGCATTTTGTTTTGTTTTGTTCTAAGGAGTACCAAGCATGATTGATTTTAAGCTTTCTTGATCTCATCAGATGGGAATCGTTGTAGTAAGTAACCTTTTCTTCAAATGGTCCCAGGTTCGATTCAAGGTCTTGAAATATGCGTTTATGGTTGTTCTGTGGTAGGGATTCAGGTTTTTACGTAGCGTAGCGGCTATGACCAGAAGAAGCTTGGCGTGCTTTCATGATGATACGAAAAAAAAAAGTCCGATTATGGCTGGCCGTTGATCTGAAACAAAAAATGCACTAAAACGGATCGTAAGTTAGTACTGTCTGATGAAATAAAGCTTGATTAAACTTCATTTCAAGCAATATCAATGTCTCGGTCTGGCTATGGCTTACCAAACGGTTCATCTCTCAAAACTTAGTCCCAAATATTTCTTCAAGACAATTAAAATTTTAAAATCAGTAAACGGCTATGGTTAAATATTTTTCAAGAAGTTTGTTTGAAAATTTCGAATTATTTCTTTTGTTCGAAACTAACTTTCAGTTCGACAATTTTGGTTTGAAATTCTAGGTCCAAAAATTTGATTTGAAAATTTCGTTATAAAAATTTTTTTTAGTTCGAAAACAGGTTGAAACTTTTAATTCGAAAAATTTTAGTTTCCACTTTCTAGTTCTAACATTTGGATTCAAATGTTTTGGTTCGAAAATTTTGATTCCATTTTTCGAAAAATTTTAGCTTAAAATTTCTAGTTCAAAATTTTCAGTGTGAAACTGATTGGTTTCAAAAAACTTGAATTCGAAAATTTTAGTTTCAACTTTCTAGTTCTAAAACTGGTTTGAAATGTTTTGATTCGAACATTTTAGTTTAGAATTTCTAGTTCAAAATAATTCAGTGTGAAATTGTTTGGTTTAAAAAGTTGAATTCGAAAAGTTTTATTTCAAATTTTGGTTCGATGTTTATAATTCGAAAATTTCAGTTTGATTTCTTTTGTTTGAAAATTTGAATTCGAAAATATTGATTTCAACTTTTTTTGTTCGAAAAGTTTAGTTTGATGTTTCTAATTCGAAAATTTCAGTTTGAATATTTTTGATTTGAAAAATTTGAGTTCGAAAAAATTTAGTTTCAAATTTTCACTTGAACTTTTGTAATAACTGGAAATTAGTGGACTCAAAATTTAATCGAATAGTTAAAAACCGTTTATTTGTTAATCGAATAGTTAAAAACCGATAATTTTAATCGAATAGTTAAAAACCGGATAACGTTTGGCGGTTAACCGTGAAACAATTCCCTCTTTGCACTCACTGAAAAATTTTGACTAAAATATTTCGAGATAATTTTAACTAAATGTTATTTAAGATATAAATTACACGAACTAACACCAAGACCAAGAAGGTAACCTTAAAGTATCGTGGTTCTCTCTTATCAAAAAGCTTAAGAGGAGTGCATAGGGTATTATAGTGATCTATATTAGGGTTCTATACTATTATACCAAATGTTTAAATTGGGCGATTTCCAAAATTTAAGGGGTGGGCCAGGGTGCCCCTCCCAAATTTTTAAAGGGGTGCACAAATGTACCTATGTCTTATGATAGGGCATAGACCCCTTTATATAACCATATAACCATATAATGTAATAGGACATCATCCAAGAGAATAAATTAGGCCAAAAGACCAAACACGTGATTGGGCAATTTCTAAAATTTAAGGGGTGGGCCAAGGTACCATTCCCAAAAATTTCAAGGGATGCACAAATGTACCTATATCTTATGATAGGGAATAGACCCCTATACATGACCATATAACCATATAAGGTAATAGGTCCTCATCCAAGAGGATAAATTGGATCAAAAAACCAAACACGTGGTACATCATATTGCTTATGTTTATATTTTGGCAATTTTGTACCCCTAAAACGGAACGAAGTGAACCACCCAAATTTATCATGATACATATTAGAGTCCAGTAGTATAATACCGAATGCTTAAACTGGAAAATTTCCAAAATTTAAGGGGTGGGCTATGGTACTCCTCCCAAATTTTAAAGGGGTGCACAAATGTACCTATGTGTTATAATAGGAAATGTACATCTGTATACGTCCATATAACTATATAAGGTAGTAGGACCTCATCCAAGGTAATAAAATGAGCCAAAATACCAAACACGTGGTTGCAGTAAAATTTGGTAATTTTGTGCCCCTAAAAGAAACGAGCTGGACCACCCAAATTTATAATAATATATATTAGAGCCTATACTATTATACCAAATGTTTAAATTGGGCAATTTCCAAAATTGAAGGGTGTGGGCCAAAGTACTCCACCCAAATTTTAAAAGGGTTCACAAATATACCCATATCTTATAAAAGGTAATGAACCCCTGTATACGTCCATATAACTATATAAGGTAATAGGGCCTCATCCAAGAGGATAAATTGGGCCAAAAGATCAAACACGTGGTAGGCCTACAACGTATTGCTTACGTTTATATTTTGGCAATTTTGTACCTCTAAAAGGAAACATGTTTTCTCCTGTTTCGTCCTATCATTTCTCATCACCATCGTTTTTCGCTGGGGACGTTAAATTCAACATTTCCTAAACTAGCACCAAGAATCGAACTCGGTACGATTGCAAGATATCCATGTTCACCCCTGAAACGGAACAAAGTGGATCACAAAGTACTTATCAAATTTAAGGAAATAATTTTATATACGCCTCCATATAACGTAATAAGGCTCCAAAATCGATAATCATCAAAGGGAACGAGGTCCTGTACCCTCCCCCCCCAACTCCTGATGTGAATTAAGGTGATCTTATGTGTCCTGAGTGATCCCTGCCCCTGAGAAAACATAAGCAAAATTACAATAAGTTGAGTTGTTGAGTTGATTTTAGTTTAGCGTCCCTTTCAGCAGCAAGGCTATATGAGATGTGGACCTACTGATTAACGTGGAATCCGAACCACATGAGCTCCCGCCGGAAATTACAATAGGTAATGCAATCCCAAACCAAAGCATCTCTAACTCATTCACTATGGTCCATGTGGGGTCCCAAAAGTGAAATAGGGTCAGCCCGACGTCAAACAAACACATTAGCTCAAACCAAATACCTCTACTTCATTCGGACCAATAAGGGACGTGGTGGCTCAGTGGTAGAGCGTTCACCTCTGCTGTATGTGGTCCCTGGTTCAAAGTAATTTTGTGGTGAGCAACATTATGCTCCAATTTTCTCCCATACTTTCATTCCTTTCTCATCGTCACCGTCTCCTTTAGCCTAATCGTGGGACGTAAAACTAAAGATTTCATTTGCACCAGTGTTAGTTCATCTCATCAAAGGGATAACAACCAAAAATCAAGTATTCCTCCCAAAGTTCAGCAGCAAAAATAGAACCTACTAATTAACGTGAAATCCGAACCGCATAAACTCCTTCCGGGAATCGAACTCTGGTCTCCCACGTTAAAGGCGCATACGCTAACCGGTTAGCCACAAAGGAACTCCAAAGTTTTCGAGTTTCATATTAATACTAATACTAATTTATACTATTACTGGGGTCTACTAATTCATAACGTAATAGGTCATCAAAAAAGAGATCATACCTTGTTTTGGTAATTTTATACCCATAAAAGGGAACGAAACAAGCCATCATAAGTTCCAAGCTAAAAATCCCAGTTCAGTGACGTCAAACGAACATATTAGCTCGAACCAACTACCTCTAATTCATCCATACCAGTAGAGGTGCGGTGGCTCAGTGGTAGAGCGTTCACCTCTGCTGTATGTGGTTCCTGATTTAAACACCTCGAAAATAGTTTTGTGGTGGGCAACATTATGCTCCAATTTTCTCCCACACTTTCATTCCTTTCTTATCGTCACCATCTCCTTTAGCCTAAATGGCATAAGCGTGGGACGTAAAACTAAAAGATTTCATTTGCATCCGTGTTAGTCCATGCATAACAATCTCCAAATTTTATGCCATAAAAGGGAACGAAAGCATTCATAAACCTGTACTATTTCATAACGTAATGAATCATCAAGACCATATTTTTAGTAATTTTAAAGAATCATCATGACCTCTGATCCAATACTCCCAATTCAATGACGTCATAGCCTGGCCAAGGTACCTCTGATTCATTTACACCAACGTGCGGCCCCTGAATAAGCATAAGCAAAATTTCAATAGGTGACGTAATCCCGGCCAAAGCATCCCTAATTCATTCATTATGGTCCATGGAGACCCAAAATTGGATTATTAAGAGTTCGGCAGAGTATCCCCATTACTACTGAAGTGCTTTTGAATTGAGTTGAATTTCAGTTAAGCGTCACTTTCAGCAGCGAGGCTATGTGAGACGTGGACCTACTGATTAACGTGGAATCCGAACCACATGAGCTCCCGCCGGGAATCTAACCCGGGTCTCCCGCGCCAAAGGGGCGTACGCTAACCGCTTAGCCACGGAGGAACTCTGCAAAGTGCTTTTAACATCCAAACATTATAAAGTTATACTCTGAAACTTAAATACCCCCTTCACCGGGAGCCTGTAAGTTACGCCACTGCTTGAGAGTGCAAATTCTGTATTCATAGGAAGGAAACTTAATGACTACATATACAGATGACGTTAGAACCATCCATTAGTATGCAAACCAAATTATTTATAAAACCGTCCTTTTATTAAGATATTTCCAAAACGTATAACGTGGAACGTAAATGTATTAACTCTGTAGTTACGAAACTATGACAACAACTGAACGATAATAGACATATTCCTAATCCGGAAGGTATACAAAACAAATTATGTGTCTAATCAAACGCCTGACACGACTTACCTGTAGCTCTGCAATGAAATATTCGTGGCTCCTGAAAGGTAGGGATGGTTTCGAGACGAGACGAGACGAGACTTTGTACAGTCTTGGTCTCGTCTCGGTTGATAAGTAGCGGTCTCGGTCTCGGTCTCGTCTCGTGTCAAAAATCGCCGTCTCGGTCTCGTCTCGGTCAACAGATGCTTGTCTCTACCCAGACAACACGTACCTGTATGACACATGTGCTCTATCCATGCATAAGCCGTACGTGTGCACATGTGCATTTGTGTGGATGATGAAAACATACATAACCCGTGCATAAACCGTACACGTGAATTTACGTGGATGAAGCACAAATACATAAATCGTGTATGTGCACATGTGCATTTGCGTGGGTTATGCACATGTATATAACCAGTGACTAAGTCGTGCATGTGCACATGTGCATTTGCACGGATAAAGCACACATTTATATAACCCGTGCCTAAGCCGTTACGTGCACATGTGTATTTGCGTGGATGAAGCACACGTACAGAACTCGTGCTTAAGCCGTTATGTGCACATGTGCATTTGCATGAATGAAGCACACATTTATATAACCCGTGCTTAAGCCGTTATGTACACACGTGTATTTGCATGGATGCAGTGCACGTACGTAACCCGTGCACAGGCCGTTATGTGTACATGTGCATTTGCATGGATGAAGCACACATTTATATAACCCGTGCTTAAGCTGTTATGTACGCATGTGCATTTGCATGGATGCAGCGCACGTACGTAACCCGTGCTTAAGCCGTTATGTGCACATGTGCATTTGCATGGATGAAGCACACATTTATATAACCCGTGCTGTAGCCGTTATGTACACATGTGCATTTGCGTGGATGCAGCGCACGTACATAACCCATGCTTGAGCTGTGCATGTGCACATGTGCATTTGCGAAGATGAAGCACATTTAAGTTACCGGTGCTTAAGCCGTTGTGTGCACATGTGCATTTGCATGGCTACTGCACGTGTGTATGAGACGTCCATAATACCGTGCAAGTGTATACTTTTACTTTCATTCTTTTACTCTCATTCTCATCAAAAATATAAAGTAACCTGCAATTTTGATAGGTGTCGTTTTTCCTCCAGGCGGTGTTATATAAACTTTTCGACGAATGACAGCTGAATGATTGTAGAAACTCCCTAACGTCCTCTGAGCTAGGATACAAGATCAACAGGCGACAGCACTGTACTGTTGTAACTACTGTCAGACAGTTCATAGGTTTACAAAATTATTTTCGTGAGCGATTACAGCAGAATATGTTGCGTTATTTGTTACTTGGCAAACATGTCAAATATACTACTTAAAGCTTTGCTCGTTGCAAATAATAGACTCAAAAAAGTAAAATTCTCACTGACAATTGTTAGTTACTTGTGATATACTTTGAAGGTGATGTCTTTGGTGTTATAGATGGTGTTACTGCGTAAGCCACCAAATATATAAACTCTGTTTTTCGTTGCATCTCGAATATGCTTTTACATCACCTCTGCACTACGAGGAAATCACATGTGTCCTACATGTAAGTCATCTGGGTACTGCGTGTAAATCAACTCTGTCCTACAAGTAAATCACCTGGCTACTGCGTGTCAATCACCTGTGTGCTACGTGTAAATCGCCTCTGTCGTACATGTAAACCATCTCGGTACTGCGTGTAAATCACCTATGTGCTACGTGTAAATCACTTCTATCCTACATGTAAATCATCTCTGTCCTACATATAAATCACCTGGTTACTGCGTGTAAATCACCTGTGTGCTACATGTAAATCACCTGTGTGCTACGTGTAAATAACCTCTGTCCTACATGCAAATCACCTGTGCACTACATGTAAATCATCTGTGTGCTACTTGTAAATCACCTGCGCAGTAGGCGTAAATCACTTGTGCAGGACGTGTAAGTGTGCATTGCACATGTCCTGTGCACGTGAAGATGTTGAATAGGACTTGTGACGTATATGTGCTTCACATGTACAGGCGTGCATTTATACAGATGATGCACATGTTGCATCCGTGCAATTGTATATGTACTATACGGGTACTGTACGTGCATTGTGCTGTCTGGGTATCTAAGTCTCGGTCTCGAAGGCCAAGTCTCGGTCTCGTCTCGGATCTCGTCTCGAAAGCCTCGAAATTAATAGTATGAAATTAAATTTGTGAAAGTATTATTATCGTACAGTCTGTCGTTTCCGGTTCTTACTTTTTGCCTTCATTTTTGACGGAATTATGGTATGATGTACTTCTTCGTAGCTAAATTGCTAACGCTAATGCTTTCCATGCGTGTGTTCCGGGTTCAATCATCAGTGGGTATAACATACTTGGGATAAAACACTAATAGTAACCCATATTTCACTTTCAGCAATAGACTTTGTCTCAAATAGCCTCAGTACTGCCTATACAATTAAACTCGATTAAATTAACTCCAGTACTGTACAGTTTATTTGCTTCCTTTGAATCAGAATTGTTCAGTATCTCCTAACGGATAACGCAACACATAGCAGTACGAATGTATTTAATGGTACCGAAATTGAAATTTTACAATTTCTCAGTTATTATCCAAAACACTGTTTTGATTGTCATTTTAAAAACAGGATATAACGTTCATTATCGTAACAAACAGAGTAAATTATTACTACCATATATTTTGTTTCAAATTGATCAATTGCTTCATTACCGTTTCACATCTCAGTGTTTAATGACACTTTAAAACAGACACTTCCTTAACCTTATGGTGGGAGCTACTGCACTCATCTTTGCTATGTGTGGTCTCGGGTTGGATCACAAAACAAGTTAGATTCAAAGTCTTATGTTTCGTTTCGCGTCTCACTTTAAGTACATTCTGTTTCTTATACAAGTTTATAAAGTCGTAATGTATTATATAAGCATCTACATGATGAGACGTGATCAGTACATTTTCGAAGTAAAGTCTTTAGAAAAAGTTAAATTTTTCATTTCTTGTAACTTTGTTCCTTCCTTCCTTTAAAATACATTATACCATGATCATAGTATTTGACGCTAAGATACAAATGATGCGCATTGCACCGTCTATGCTATTTGAGTTAATAGAGATCTCCAACATGTTGATGTTAGTGATACTGTATTGTCCTTTATTACACTGAATAATGTATGTGGTATTATGGTTTTATTTAATATCGAAATTAGAAATAGGTACGGTCATACCTTACATAGTGCAATTTGAGAAAATACAATTTTATTTTTCGTTGGTAACACTGCTTGTTTATATATAGGCGCGGATCCAAGGGAAGTGTTATAAGGGCTATATCCCCCCTTAACGCTCAGGTATACACTGAGTAAAATGAGCTTCAATCCTGCTTTACACTGGATAAAGAGGCAAAGTATGGTTTAGCCCTTCCCTTGATCATATCCTGGATCCGCGCCTATATATATATACAGGGTGGCCCATTTTAATTTTTCCACGGAAATATCTCAAAAACGGTTCAACATAATTGAACTGAACAAAAACTCAAATAGGAAATACTATGGGGCAAATCGAATGGTGTTGTCGCGGTGTCCCCAAGGGTCGCCTTTCATGGGGGCCCAGGACCCAATTTTAAAATTTTAAATAGAAACATGGGGCAAGTGATACCTCGTTCGATAGACCTTCAAACACTAAACAGAGTTGTGACAGTAAACAGAACAAAATGTGAAACAGGAAAATGACATAAAGCACGTCGGATGATGTCGCGGTGACCCCCAGGGCCGCCTTGTCAATGGAAAAAACATAAGTCAAGTGATATCTCGTTCGATAGATCTTTAAAAACTAAAAAGTGTTTTCATATCGGTTACCGTATTCAAAATGGGCGCCAAGACATAGTGCCTGTATTAGATAAAACGTCCAGTACCACTAATTTGAAAACGTTTGAAGATAAATGAACAGGATAAAACTCGTATAGGAAATCGCAGAAGATATTTATTATTCCACGCCTCGAGAATAATCCAACGGAGAAAAAGATTATTAAAGTATAAGTGAGCGGAAATCTAATTCTTAAAAAATTATCTTTCCGACCTCCCTTCGTAAGTGGACGACGCGGAAATGAATTGTAAAATCTCAAATGAAAGCCCCACTTTTACTTGCGATAGGTATGGTTTGTCTCAAACACTTGGGCGTACAAGTGACTGGCACTGTAATGCAGTAATGAACCAATATTGTTCAGACGACGTTTGAGCAAAACCAACATTTGTATTCGTTGTTCTAAAATTGCATTTTTCGTCAAATTGGTTTAGCATTTCAGTTAATTCATTTTTGCACAAATCATTATCTAAAATTAAAATGGAAAGTAATATTTAACAAGAATTTTACCTACTTTAATCTATTACAGACACCTATCTGTTATAAAAGCACATTGCAGATAATTTTGTTTTCTAGATACAATTTGCAAAAACTAAGGTTCTCATTTGCAATTTCACCGTTTCTTCCCGTCCCGCTTCACCCACTTACGGGGGACGTTGGAACGATGATTTTCTAGGAAATAGATTTCCTCCTTTTCATTATGGCACTTTTACTCTAAGCATCTTCTCCTCTGTTGCAACATTTTCGAGTCCTGGAATGATAAATACCGTCTGTGATTTCCTATAAGAGTTTTATTCTGTTCATTCGTTATTATCTTCAACCGTTTTCATATTAGTGCTACTGGACGTTCATCTGATGCAGGTAACATATTTTGCGGGCTATTTTGAATACGGTGACCGATATGAAAAATCTTTTGCAACATCGCCTTTTAGTTTTTAAAGACCTGAGGTGTCGAATGAGGTGTCACTCGACCCATGTTTCCATTTAAGATTTTAAAGTTTGTACCCGGGCCCCCTTGAAGAGAGGCCCTGGGGGCACCATGACATCGCCATTCGATCTGTCCCATGGTATTTCTTATTTTAGTTTTTGTTCAGTTCATTTATGTTCAACCGTTTTCGAGATATTTCTGTGGAAAGATTAAAATGGGCCACCCTATATATATATATATATATATATATATATATATATATATATATATATATATATATATATATATATATATATATATTACGTCTATCTGTCTACCTATCTAAAAACCGTTCAATTTATCATATATATATATATATATATATATATATATATATATATGGAGAGAGGGAGAGAGAGAGAGAAGATTATATACAATAGCAGTGGAGTTTGTTTCGGGAGAGGCCTGAGGAACGGGTAAAAACATTGGTGTTGTACGTGCAATGCAAAGAAATGATTATAAATTTATTTCGGAAGGGGCTTGAGCCCGATACCCACCCCCTAAATATGACACTGTACATCAGTCAACCGTTCCCATATTATCTCATACAGCAACGAAACAAATTTTGAGTAAAGGCAAAATAACTATCAATATTCAAAACGAGACCGAGACTTTCGAGACTGATCATGGTCTCGTCTCGGTCTCGTCTCGATTTATAGAGATCTGTCTCGGTGTCGGTCTCGTCTCGGTATGTAAAAGTCCGTCTCAGTCTTGGTCTCGTCTCGATATATAAAAGCCCGTCTCGGTCTTGGTCTCGTCTTGAATTATCGAGACGAGACCGAGACTAGTCTCGGTCTCGGTACCATCCCTACGTAAGGTGCCGGCCTCCTCCTTACTATTTTAGCTCTTACTCCTCCTATCTTACGTGTGATTACACCTTGTGGTAGTAGAAATGGAAGCAAATGTAGTGCACAATTGATTGCTATAGATAGAAAATATCACTAAGGCAGTATATAATAATGTTTGCAATTAGTAGATATTGCTCTTGTCTACCAAAATATTTTTTGAAGTACAACGTAAATCACACTAAAATATTCAAAAACTACTTTCATGAGTTGAAATAGGGTTTAACGTAAAGTGTACTGCTTTCTAAAGCCCTAGATAATTGTTATATTCCTTAACACAATGATGGGGAAACATTTTGGGCCGCAGGCCAAAGAAAAACGAAGAAAACTATTGGCGGGCCAATATAATTTATAAAAAAGAACAACAGTCATTGTATCACTCTTGTAAAACCAAGCTCTATTAATACTCGAAAGATCATGAAGGGGAATGTGATAAATGGTATTGTGAATGCATTTCTAAAAATTTCTCATAATTTGGCTGGAAGTATAATCCACTGATTCTCAGAAGTGAAGTTATATTCGTCAGGTAATGAATCACGTCGTGGGCTGGGTGGAAACGTTTAAGAAGCTACATCTAATCCGCGGGCCATGCTTTGCCCATCGCTGTCTTAAGACGTGAAGATAATAAGCCAAAGATGTGCAATTTTAAGTTCATGTACGTTTATTTAAAAGGTATTACGTGTTTCAAAATACTGACTCTTATTTTTACTTCTCAAAGTAAAGCATATGAAAGCTACTATTTGTTGCGATTGAATTATAACAATAACTATGTTTCTGAAAAGACTCTATAAAAAAATAATGTAAAGAAAACAAAAAATCAAATGGGTACTTTGCCAGAAGTAGAGTTGTGTTGATGACAAATAGACTCTTGTGTACATATTTATACATGCTACCTGAAATATGGTAAATATACACGAAAACTTGATCTTACTCACCAAGGACTTTCTCTAGCGAAACCTTAAAGAAAAGTATCACTGACAAACAGATGACATTGAAAACAGACTGATAAATTGAAAGTGCTGATTCTCAAGAAGGTAACAATTTTTGGTAGCTCTTTTCCATCTTGCAATAAATTATGTTATGTCTTTCCCGCTGGTCTAGAAGCTAGCATGCACGCCTTTGGTGTAAAGGGTCCCGGCTTCGATTCCCGGTGGGAGAGCGTTGAAAGAGTGGTTCCACTCTTCCATTTTAAACTGTAGGTCCACGTCTCACATAGTCTCGATGTTCAAAAGGAAGGCTAAACGTCACTTAATCAATCAATCAACATTATATTATGAGAAGAAAGACTCACAAAGCGAATGTAAGAGTGAATCGCTAAAAAGCGGAGATAACACAAAGCTCTCTGTAAATAATTCTTATTTTGTTATTCAAGTAAAATGTTTCAAAATAATACAAACTTCTCTTTACTGGATGACTATATACATTAGCATAGCAGACGACTGGTTTGTTGATTTAAAGTTTAATGTTCCTTTTTAGTACTGAGATGTGGACCTACAGCTTAACTTGCAATGCGATCTCCAAGAAGTCGCACCCGTAATTGAGGTCGAGTCTGTCACACCAGTCTCATACGCTAACCATAATCACGTAGGAGCATCTCAATTTGGAGTATATAGCCGTTCTTACTAAGAAGATACTTCAATCTGTAAGATCGTGCTCCGAGAAAAGTGATGGTAAAGAATGAAAAATGAATGGAAATACTGAGGAATGAAGGAAAAGGAAAGCAGAGAATGCAGAAAACCCCTGTGTAGGCAGAGATGGCTTATTAGACAAGATAAAATACGGAAAAACATACCAGAGATAAGTGTTTTCAACTTAATCACTCCGGCTGTTTATTCTTTTTCTTTCTTTTTAAATAGTATTTACTAATCAACATAAATATGTCATTGGCAACGTACTACTAAATAAAACTCCCTTCCAAGATACAAAGGATACGGATGAAATATTACGTTCATAACTACATGTATAATATACTTACTTTCTGTCGTAATTTCCTCTGTCAAAGCATGCTTCTGAAGGAAATCGTTAACTACATTCTCTGCACATTTTCTGCCACAGTTCCTTGCTTGCAGTAAAAGGTGGTCAACTATGAAACCGAACTTCGAACACAAATTATTAAATTCAGCATCGATCTGAAATATAAAGATTTAATTGTTATACAAATATATTCTATTAAATAATATATTTTTCCTTTTTTAGTCACGAAGTTCCAAAGTAGTTCGTTGTCATAATGTTTTACTGCAATGTTAGAAATGCGCATACATGAATAATGTGAAGTAGCAATTAGACTCTTGTTCAGGCAAAGTAAACTATGATAAAACCAGGCAGATCGTGCTGTTACTGGTTGTACGTACAACTAATAAGGCAGATATTCCCTAAATTAGTATGATAAATTTTTACCTAATAATATTTAGTTTTATATTAATTTGGTATCTGATGAAACACTGAAATAAGACTAAACTTTCGAGCTAAACGTGTAAACCTGTTCTCCAAAACCTCGAAATATTTTCAGATTACTTCGTATTCTTTAGTATTGAGTATTATATTCGTGACATTTCGGTAACGCTTGCTACCTTCTCAGCTGCACGAATATCTCACACGGAAAATATTACACCTCTCACGATGTCATCGTAGAGTTTTGCATGTATGCTTTGCCTGTAAATTTCCCAATTCTAATGAGGAAGGTAGTAGGGGCTACCGAAACAGTTTGGATTAGAATACTCAATACTATAAAAGACAGAATAAAAGATAAATGTATTTTGTTACTATTAAAAACCCTGCCAAATCATATCGTTGCAAACATTCAAATGAAACAAATGAAATCAATTTTTCAGTATAATGCCTTACATTTATAATCTGTATGCTACAGAGGTTGTAGTCTTGAAGGCCGAAGTCCCGAAACAATGAGGTCGTGTGTTTTGTAAAGCTGTATATGAGAATGTGGTTATTTCTTATTTTGAAGGAAAAGAAAATCAGAAGTTTATTGGCTTCTTCCGAAGCCTACTTTTGTTGAATTGAAGTAATAACTATATATGATACTGATTGACAGAATTGGATTTTAGGGACTAGTCCTTTTTCATCCAGGGGCGTGTACAAGGAAATTGCGGGGGGGAGTAGAATAGTACATAGTAGTCATAAGTATTGAATCTTGTCAAGGCAGATTTTTAATTGTAGATTCCATTACAGGGAAAACGAATGTAGTAGTTGAATAAAAAAAGCTTAAAAAAGCTCTATCCCTTAAACAAGGTCCTTTTCTTTCATGTGTTCGCAGGGTTTCATATTTTGAGAGATGAATTTGTCACTTGAGAAATGAAGGAAATGGGGAAATGAAGAAGTGGGAGGAAACAGGGGAATTCTGAGAAAACCCACATACACACGGTGTTTGTCAATTACAAAGTTCACTTGGCGGAAGTTGGGATCGAACGAAGGACACTAAGCACCACCTCGGCCCTTGATAAGACGGATTCAAAAGCACTGTACTGTCAGATTCATATCCTGATTGAAATGTACCCGTATGAAGTCCCAGCACTGTACGGACAAGACATTAACCAGGTTGAATTGCACCAAGCCAAAGAATCTAACCAGACGGTAAAGGGAGACAGTGATGGGTGAGACGTATGAATAATAATACAAAAATAGGTACAATGAAGGAATTGACATGATACTCGAAAAAAAAATCTAACCTTCTGTGCAACTTGCCTACCTTCACATTTCAGGCTCCCAGACTTCCCGATAAGTAACGAAACCAACACCCATGTTAAACAATAAGTAATTCATCTGAAACAGCCACCAGGCAGTGTTCGTAGTTTGAGCGAAAGTTCCCTAATCTAGAGAAATTTTATAGGTAAATTTAGCAAAAATGAAAAAAGGGAAATTTTTCGATAAAACGTGAAAAATTCAGGGGAATTCTCTAGTTGACTGATTAACGAATATCAATACTTAAATTGTTCTTTGTTATTCAGAAATAAACCAATAAAATCGAAATAGTTTGTGTGTGCTGCAAGTAGCATAATTTGCACCCATTGTTAGCTGGTGGGGTGCACGGTGGCTCAGTGGGGAGCGCTTACCTCAGGTGCATGGTTTCCTTGGTACGATTTTCACCTAAGCAAGCTTGTGATAAACAACATTGTGTTCGTGGATTTTCTCGAGGTACTCCCGTTTCCTCCCACTTTCTCATTCTTCCATCATCATTCACTTGCTTTAATCATCGTCTCCCTGAACCTAAAGGCATAATGGGATTTTACTATATTTCATTTAGTTGGCTGAGTGTATATTTTTTGTAAAAAAAAGTAAACTTAAAAATAGAAGGAAAAACCAAATGAATAAAACAAATGTGGTTGGAAGCAGAAGCGTCATTACAGATTTTGCTTGTGGGAGGGTAAGACCCCTTGATATAAATAAAATTTTGCGTTTTTCACTGACTACTATTCTATTCAAAAAGTCTATATAAATCTCAATCTCAGGGGGTGCAATTGCCCCTCCCTACCCCTAAATGACGCCACTGGTGGTAGTTCCCTTAATATAGCTAAATTAAAATTATTACAAAACTTCTGTCATAGATATTGGACACTCAACAAACAACGGAAAATTTGATAAAGTGAAAAGTTTGTGTCAGTCGAGGGAAATTTTCTTAAAGAAACCTACGAACACTGCCGCCAGGTTCGTCCTGCACTGACTCGGTTAGCTAGCATTCATGCTTTTATTGCCACCTAGCAGAAGTTCGTTCGTGTTTATGCCATACGTCCACACTGTATTTACATTGAGCCCTTCTGAAGTTAATCTGTATGTAGTACTGGAGCTTCTTATTCAGTGCTGTTAAAAAAAAAGAACTTTAACCTAACCTGAGAATGTAAGAAATGTGTCAAAACTTGATAGAACAGTCTTCTCGAGTAATGCCTGTGTTTTTTACATTGTAGCTTTTATACAACAGATACGGAATCCGTATTTATATGGCAATCGTAAAAGAATTGCAATTTTTCAACTAATACTTCTGGTGGTCCCTTGAAATTTTACCTGTGCAAGTGGGCAGGCCGGTAGCCAGCCCAAAAATGTAGGGGGGGGGGAAACCAACCATATTATAGTTCATTTGCAAGCCTACCATGAACATTTTAGGCAGGCAGTAAAAATTTAGGAGCCCGACCCCCTATTCCCCCCCGCGTGGATACGGGCCTGCAAGTGAGTTATTTTCATGTCACCCACCACAAATCTTTTAGGGGACAATAAGAAGGAAATTATTAAAAGAATTGTATTTTTCCAACAGTTAATTAGAGTGCTGCGCCAAAAGTAAACGTGCACGCCCCAATTCACCTAAAAAGAAGTAAACAATTTAACTTACTGAATATATTGGAAAGTCGTATATCATTAACACAACAACTTTGTCTAAGATATAGAATGCCCAGAAGCATAGAGTGAGACTTCTGGGCATTCTATCTGGGAACCAGTACCTAGAATCGAAGGAAAATAATGCATTGTCGTGATTAACCGTCATTCGATTACAATGATCGCACACAAGCATTGTTGCATTCACACTTAAAACTAAATTCATGTTGCTAGCAGTACTTACCTGCGGAATCCTGTTGTCTCATACATATTGTAAATAAACAAACAACACTGTTTTGAATGTGGACCATGTTGCCTTCTAACTTTCTCTTTAACCATCTGCTAAGTAGTTCCTCCATCAGCCAGAATGAGAACATAGTTCAGGATTATAAAGGACCTTTGTGCTCTTATGTTAGCTCGTTCGTACTTGTTTTCCATAGTCTTGCATTTGCAAACTGTCGTTTATATCTCACGATATTCAATGATATATCTATGTCATAAAACAATATTTTTTTAAGACTACATTATTACTCGTTTTTGAGAACCAATCTCTGACTCAAATATGCAACTAAATTTCCTCATTCTCATTTTTTGAGTTATTTTCTCCTCAAAATTGAGACAAATTTACTCATTTTTTTGAGTAGTAAAATGTATTCATTTTTGAATAAATCATTTCTAACAGTGTAGAGCACATAAGTTTAAGGGAAGATTTTTTCTTAGCGATCTATAAAGAGTCGCACTTTATCTAGATACCATAGGTTGGGCGATTTCAACGTAAACATAAGAAATAAATCAAAGTTACAAATCTAGGTATAAAAATTGATCTCTCGTTGAATCAGATTGAATCATAATTAAACTTCTTACTTTTAGCTTTACATAAATTATGATTTAAGTTCCCAATAGGGTTCAAAGATCCTTAACCATAGATAACTAGACTTATTATTATTTTCTAATACTACACTGAGTGAAAATTCACCCAGATATTTTGTTTACCTTTTGTCTCTAGGTATGATTTACTTTATTTAAAGCTAATAATTATAGTTAAATATATATATATTTATGCTACTCACGGACATTTTTTCGTAAATAATGTAAAAGTCAAACTCGTTAAAACATGTATGAACTAAAATGCCTTCCTGTGTGGACACCAATTACGATATCGGAGTATTATTTTGGCCAACTAGTGTTGGACCGTAGTTTATCATATTAATTTCTCTTCCTTAGGGTGTTGAATTTCCTTCTCAAATTTTATCATAAAGTAAAAAATACGAGACTTTTCGAATTTCGAATTTTCGTTTTTTCTTTCTTCCCTGTGCCTTCCTTCGTTGTAGAGAAATCTCCTTAAGAGTTGTCAGATAAATACCTCGGACAGGTATCTAATTGTTGACATCAATTGGATCTGCCCGCACGCAGTGTTGCCAACTAGGAAAATTAAAATTTCCCTTAATACGGGCCAAAAATTGGAAATTTTATGCACGAATTCGTACCTATTTGTCCGAGCGGAAGCCAACTTACGCCAGTGCAACATTGATCCTTACTGAACAAACGTTGGTACTGATAAAAAAGTTCATCAAAGGACGAATTCTGACCCGGCCACTGGGCCTAGAGTAAACAAAAGACCCAAATGCCTACTACACAATCTTATTTAATACTCTCGGGCATATTTATAGTAATAATAATATAGGTGAAATGCGAATGTGGGAGGAATCCTGGTCCAACATCTTACCTCACATACGTTGTTTAAATTTCTCATTAAAATACTAACTTCCATATACGTAATGCAATTCAAATGACTTCCTACAACTAATCTTTCTTAATAAGGTAACTTGGGTTATATACTAAGACAGAAATAAAATTTTACGATTTTAAAGGAACCTTCTTTATGATAAAGAATCGTTTCAATTGAATACAAACTGTACACACAATTTCTCAATATATATAGCGAATAAGTAATGTTCTTGCAAATCAAGTATTTCAATTATTTTTCTGAAATTGCCCGCAATAGTTACAACCCTAGTAGCACAAAATGATCGGCCCGACATCCATAAATGGTCAGTTGAAGTTGGCCCCGACAATCGGAAAAAGGTCGTTATGTCCGCTTTTTCGACAACTTCCCGACGAACCAATTCCCGACGATTTCCCGATCATATTCGGACAATAATGATATTATCCCGACTGACTACCGACGACTTGCCGACCAAATATGAACAGCTCACCGACTATAAACGTGACTATTTTTGGACAATCTCCCGAGCAAATCCCGATAATACCGACCAATTACTGACGACTTGCCGACCAAAAATGGAGAGTTCACCGGCGATAGATGACAATTTTTGGACCATATCCCGATCAGATAGGAATAACCTGCCGACGGTAAGCGTGAGTGCTTACTAATATCAGCTGTGGGTGCTAAAACGTACCTCCCGCAGATATCCAGGGGTGTAGATTCCCTATATCCGCGGGATTTGAGTTCTAAACATCTACATCTGATAATAGTAAACGCTGTATAGAGGACTAGTTGTTATGACACAATACATATTTGATACTTACATGCAGTTTAGCTACACCGCCATTCAAAAGAAAGTTTGCCAAAAAAATCTTTAACAATTTGAATTAATATGTACACTCATTCCAAATTATTGTCCCATGTATATAAATATAAGAATATAATTTCATAACGAATTCTCCCGGTATTTCTTATAATGTTAGTAGGTGTGTATTCGGCAAAGACGTGTATGTGGCAAATTTCATGTCAAAAGAGCAATAAATAAGAACAATAAAAAGAAAATAAAACTTTCTTGTCCATTTAGCAACATTTTGTTTTACTCATTCTAATTTTCGTACTTATAATTCTTTTCCTATTAAATTTACCACAAATATACATTTCTCGATTATACACATAGTATCAGTAATAAAAGTACAATGCAAGATCACTATCAACTTATATTCTTACAAGAAGACAGTTATAGATATGTGATAATCATTTTGGACATGAGTGTACGTTTACATTACATTTAACATTAATCTTTCTCTAAATTCCGACGCCTATGTTCCGGCTGCGTTCATGTGCGGATACGGAGTAATTATAATTTTCTAACGTCGTAATTATAGGATATAAGATGATTTTTATAAGGTCTTACAAAGCAATGAAAAAATACATTTGGAAAGAGATATACATGAACTTTTATTCCTCAGTTTCACAGAAATAATAATAAAATTGGTTAAAAGAAATGAAACATACATTTATGTGCAGAAGCCGCATTACTTTATCGTGATGTACTACCATGAGCAAAATAAATGACGCATCTCTTTATTTTGAAATTTTTTGAAAATATCTCTGTTTTCTTTATATGTTCGAAATTTCGGAAGGTTTCCCCAGCAGGACAGGTTAATAACAAACCCGTTTTTAATATTTGTGTTAGATATTAGCCTAAAATAAATAAATTACAAGCAAAAACATTAAATCGACAGAAATCTCGAGAATTACCAACTCTGCTAAAGTGGGAAATTTTCAAGAACGCGAGGGAATTCTGCAGTTCAACACGAAGCAGCGACATCTATGTCACTGAGAGAAATGTGGATAAAATCTACAAACGAAACTTTTAATGAAATATTTCTAATATGTCTTATTTCGTGCATTATCTGCAAACTCCAAATATATGAATATATGCCAAGTATTAACTTAAAGATAGAGCAAAAAGTGGAAATTGTCTATGGAAAAGGACGAATTGGTAGCGCGACCGTAATGAAAAATCGTCTTTACCGTAGAACAGGGTCATTTCACGTAAGGAAACAAATAGCTCAGTTAGTTAAAGCAACTAGTCCGTATGCCAAAGGTAGCGGGTTCGAATCCCGATGGAAGTGACGTTGTTATTTTTATTATTATGGTTATTTTATTTATTTTTTTATGTGGGAAAGAATCAAATTGTAACATATGTGTAAAATTCATGACGATACCAAAAAGAGAAAAAATGTCGTTGTCGCACTTGCATTAGCATCCCTAATTTTGTTTGCAAAAAGTTTAGTAATTATTTCCCCTGTGCTCACTGCTTACTATACGTAATGCTCGCTGGCGCGTTGTTTCCCAGTAAATCTTAATCCTAATTTGGAGAATTTTATAAAGTTTCACAATATTTCTCACTAGATAGTCTTCTATCTACTTGTTTGGATATTTTGATAACAGATTTCCCTATTAAATGTTTAATTTTCCCTAGATGTTTAATTACGGAAAAGTTTTAAAATGTATTTGTATTAAATTGAAATTGTTTTGAATTTACCACATGAGATAAGTAGCTCGAAGGAGGAAAACTCAAGTAATTGATATTCTACGTAAAAGCTACCTATTGTAGAATGATGATACTTCTTGCCATCAGCACATAATCTTCACGTTAGAGAGCCAGACAGAAAAAAATTCTGGTTTTTCCCCCCTATGACCACCCATCTTAAACCTCTACATTCCATTGTTCGTCTCGGTGTTCCAAAAACATTCATATAATAATAATAATAATAATAATAATAATAATAATAATAATAATAATAATAATAATAATAATAATAATAATAATAATAATAATAATAATAATAATAATAATCCTGAATATGCCATCCTTACATAATGTAAGGATATCTTAGTTTCTTAGTTTAAATCTTAGATATCTTAGTCTAAAGTGCTTTCTTTAGTAATTATTTGAACAACCATGTAGAAGGGGGTACGGCGTTTTATTTTGCCCCTCTCATTTCAGTACCCTTCCAACAGAAAGTAATTTCTGATAAGCAGGGTAGACAAAATGAATTAGAAATATATTTACAGCATCCTCTCCCCTTTCATGATTGGAATATCACGTAGCAGTTTTTTATTCTACCAAAGATGGCCCTGTGCGGTTAGGGGTAGGTAACTAAAGAAATACCTAATATATAGCGCCCCTTGATTGTAATATTACCGCTTCTTTATTTGTACGAGGGAGCCCCAACAAGGTGATAAAAAGAATAGGAAAAATGTCTATTGAATCCAGTGGCGGATCCAGCACAAACTTCTGGGGGGGAGTGAAAGATTCTTTTGATGATGTGAAGCTGTCACAAATTACCACTTAACTAAACTAAACATAATAGTGGGGTGAACTGGAACCCAGTCAATTTAAATTGATGTAAAAGTTTAATTTTTGGCTTCAAATGAGAATTTCAATCCCAGTGGTCAAGGTTCAAATCTCGTGGGGCTCTTCAGTGTAGGCTAATACGGGCCCCTTATGAGAAAAGGCAAAAATATTAAAATGTTTATAACGTTCGAATTTTTCGTCTATTTTAAAGAAATGTTGGGCTTCGTGTTAAAGTGTTGGTTCCAAATGGTAATTTCAGTCCGATGGGGAATGATCAAATCCTGGAGTCGGGGGGGCTCATCAGTATAGTGTGCTACGGCTCCATTATGGGAAAAGGCAAAAATATGAAAATGCTTATAACTTTCGAATTTTTCGTCTATTTTAAAGAAATTATTGCCTTCATATTAAAGTCTTGGCTTCAAATGACAATTTCAGTCCTTGTGGACAATTATCAAATCTCGGAGGGCTCTTCGGTGTAGGGGTTTTGGCTTCTTTATGGGACAAGATTCACGTAATTGATATTGCAAAATTGTTTTGTATACATCAGTGTAAACTTGCACCATTTGGTTAATTTTACCTCTTATATTTTGCAGATTTCAAATTCCAAGCATAGTTACTTCTCAAAGCTTAAAGGCACTTACTAGTTTCATTAAAAGGAAATGTCTTTTATGAAAAGTTGTCATGGAGTAGACGAACGAACAGGCACCCAACATTGGTTGAGTCGGACGGTTGAAACTCGTTAAGCTCACTTCAATTATAATAATAATAATAATAATAATAATAATAATAATAATAATAATAATAGTAATAATAATAATAATAATAATAATAGAGCATTCATGGGGTCCGTGGCTCGACTCCACTTCGCGCCAAGTGAAATTTGAGGTGGACAAATACCGTGTGCATGGGTATGGGTTTTCTTGGAATTTTCCATTTTCCTCCCACTTTCTTCATTTCATCATTTCATTCATCAGCATTCTCCCTTAGCGTAGGTGCATAATCGTGCAACGTTAAAACTAGATATTCCATTTAATTTTAATTTCAATAATAATAATAAACAATTAATTCAACTGAAAGAACTGTAATTTATGTTGACGGCAATTATCATAAATATGCAACCATTATAAAAACAATGCTTTGAGTAGAAAGATAATCCTTCCCAAGTGTTAACGAATGCGCACGAGATAAGACATGTCTCGAGAAAGAGACAAGACGCGCTTTGTGACATCCAAAATAAGACATAACAAATGTTTTGGACACGAGATAGCTTTTAAAATGTCTCGTCTTGTCTGGAATGTCTCGAAAACAAAAGTCTAAGTTTTAAAATTATTTTTAAAGATCTATTCTCTCAAAAGTAGCTCTCTGTCTTAAAATTAATAACGGCATTTGTGATTTTTTAAAAAAATAAACAATGTCTAAAGTTAATAGTTAACTTTTCGAAAAGAAGCTTTATTAAGGGTGAACCTGAAAGATGTCCACAAACTTCGGGAGATGATTCGTGACATCAAAAGGAGACAAATAGCCTTCTTGCAGTTTTCGAGTTCAGCTTCGTTGTCGAGATACAGGGTTGCCAACTGGTCGTGTTTGAGAAACTCACTGGAAATAAATTCAACTCCAAGAATAAGCTACTACAGGTCAATTGACTTATACCATGCTGCGAGTTAAATATTTGTTTATGAAGTGTGTACAAAATTTGCCAGTGTCCTTTCTGAGAACATAGTCGAGAAAAAGTCACCTCTAAGAATAAACTACCCCTCGTAAATTTTTCTAAGAGAAATATCTGATACTGCAATATAGGGTTGTTAATTAAATATTGATTAATGAAAAATAAACAAAATTGTTTAAACCATTTTGGAGAAAATAGCTTTTTTCGATTTTCGGCTGTTAGTAAACCACACTTATTTTAGGCGGTAGGAAAAAATGGGAAAATCTCCTGTAGGAATACTATGTAAACCCTAAGTTTAAAATTTGGTGTAGATACGTTGAACGGTATGGCCTCTAGCCGAGTGCACAGAAAAGTGTACCGAACGGACGGACCGGAAGGACGGGTATCGAAAAATCACATTTTCGCTATGTAGACGCCATGAAGTATGTAAATCCGTTGAAATCTGTATTTGATATACTATTTTCACAATCACCATATTTTCTTCTCTCTTTTGTCGCTCGAAAAAGAAAAGCCTGAGTTTACCACAAAAAGCTAGGGTGTTTACCAAAAAATATTCAATTACAGGGCCACCGCACTAAACTTTTTCAAATGAGTTTCTTAAATGTGTTAGGCCGCAGTTGTTACTGAAGTGTGTATTTGGATATTACGAAAAAGAAATCGTATTATTCAAATACATCGAATGTCAGATTATCGAATAAAAAACTTCGATTGAAGAAAATCCACACTACAAAACTAACTCACACTTTGAGCACATTTTCATTAGACATATAATAGAGCAATTAATGCAATAATTGTTTATGAAATATATAAAAAATCAAATGAGTCATTTTCGAGAAAGTCGTTCAAAAAGAATACGTCAGAAGTAACCTACCTCTTGTGAATTGTTTCGAACAATGAGTTAAGATATACTTTTGCTTATTAATGAAATATTTATTTGCGAAATTTGAACAAAATCGTCTGTCGTTCGAGAAAATTGTTGGGAAAAACCTTGACCCCCAAAATAATTTTTCCGTCGTAATTGTTTTTCATAGAAATGACTTATACTAAAATATAGGGTTATTAATGAAATATTTATTTATGAATTATCAATAAAATTGTCCACGTAAGTTTTGAGAAAATCGTGAGGGAAAAATAACTCCCCGAATAAACTATCTCTTGAGGATTCTTTCAGAGCAAGCGAGTTATTCCATATTATTAGGTTTTTAATGAAATATTTATTTCTGAGTACGAACAAAATTGCTTGATTTATTTTAGAGAAAACCGTGGAGGAAAAACACCCCCAAGAGTAAACTACCCCTTGTATATTTTTTTTCAGGACAAACGAGTTTTGCCATATTGTTTGGTTATTAACGAAATATGTATTTTTGAAATACGAATAAACTCTTTTGAGTCATTTTTGAGAAAATCGTCCAGACAACACACTCCACCAAGAATAAACTACCCCTCGCATTTTTTTTAGGACAAACGAGTTATTTATGCCATATTGTTAAGTTATTAATGAAATATTTATTTATGAAATATGAACGAAAACACTTGAGTCCATTTTGAGAAAATCACTGAGAAAAAACTCACCCCTAAGTATAAACTACCCCTTGTAGATTTTTCTCAGATAAATGCCTTATACCACAAAATAGGGTTGCTAATTAAATATTGATTTATAAAAAAGAAAGAAAACAGGATCGTTAGAGCCAGTTATGAGAAAATATATTTTTTCTATTTTCATCGTACAGGAAACTACTCTTGTTTTGGGAGTAGGAGGGAAATAAAAGAAACTATAGGAAATACTATGAAAATCTTAAACTAAAATTTGGTGCAGATAAGTTGGACGGTTGGCCTCTAGGCGAGTGCATAGAAAAGTGTAGCGAACGGACGGACGAACAGATGGACATGTATCAAAAATAACTTTTTCGGTATTAGGGGCTATAATACGTGTAAATTCGTTGAAATCTCAAATTTGATTTTTTTTCGATCACCATAATTTCTTCTCTCATTTGTCACTTCAAAGTAAAAGGAACTCAGAACTACAGATAAGAGACACCTACTTTTACACATAGACATTTATTGATTTAAAACTGTTTTAGTTTGCCATTTCACTTCCAATTGAAAGGTTTTACCATGACTAACGGCATACTAATGAAGAGACGGAAGTTTTCAGGAAGTAAATGCATTCAGAAGTCTAGACTACATTACGCCTATCAGCCTGTTTTTACTTCTGCAATTGTTGACAGTTGTAATTTCGTCCAAACGCTACATGAAATAATTTTTGGTTGACGTTTTGTATTACTATTTTAGTATTGTTCTCTTCAGACTTGGTTGAAGTTTTGTCTTAACGGTTATACATTTTTCTTTCTTATTTCATCGTTACACATAAGAATAAAATGTTCTGGTGAGTGGATAAATTCGAACCTACGAACATTGAGTTTTCATTCTTCCAACACTTTACCAATGGACCAAGCTTTGTCTTCACGTTAACGCACGGTTACAGGGTTTATTACGATTTAAATAAAATGGCTGGCTGTTAGAGTTTCCTGCCCAAATATTTCGATAAAAAAAATTTTCATTGCTTCTTAGATACGTAGAGCAATGTTTAGATACACATTTTAGGATAGTGCATTTTGGTGTATATAATAATTTCATGCCAGATAAAAGCTAGATAAGTTTTGATAAAATGTTTCATATGTAGTTCTCAATAATAGGCTTGCTGTTCGGGGTGAAGTTTCAAGGTTCAGCATTGACTAGCAGTTTTTGCTATTAATATCCCTTCTAACAATATTGGCAGTGGACAAAAGTTAGCCCGTGTTGAAGCTTTTTGTTCCTAATTTAATTATTTTACTTTATTATTTAACGAATATATTGAAAATTGTCAGCAGGTACGTATACAGTAATTTATTTCGGAAGGGGCCCGACTTCAATATTAGGATAAATTATAATAAAATTTTAAAAGATAATTCCAAAAATTAGGCTAAATTTACAGAAATGTTGGGATTTCAGAGGGGGTCCGGACCCCCTGTACCCACCCCTAAATGCGTCCTTGTTTGTCAGTAACGTTTCCTCATTTTGAAACCCTCAAAAACTTCGGATATATAAAGGGAAAAGAGTTATTTTCGATAAAATATCACTTCAAGGAGACGCGACAGTTTTATTGCACATGGTGGTATCCAACGTTCACAAGGGCAAGAATTCCTTCCCTTTTATTCTTTTGCTATTGTGCTCTATCGAAAGGTTAGGTTTGTAAAATATTACTCTTACAAACAAGCGTGATTGGCAGATAGGAATACTGAACAGAACTCCACAGAAATGCATGCTGAACTTACGTTTATAGCTACCCTTTGGTGATTTGCCCTCAAGGTCAATCGAGTGGTAATTCAGTTCCTTCTCTGTTCTTGAGCCATGTTCGTATTACTTCTAACAGTTTTGCTAATGAAAAGCATGCCACGTAATATAACAGACTTCTTTCGCGTAAGAAATCGAAACTCAGTTGGTCAGAGCAACTAGTCTGTACGAATTAGGTTGTTAGTTAGAGCCCAGTACGAGTAAGGGTTTTTATTACTATTGATTGTTTTTATCTTTTTTAGGTGAGGAAAAATCAAATTGTGACATCGCGATATCAAATGTATTTGGTTAGGTAACTTTGTCTCAGCTAAACTTTAAACATCAGTAACCGTCGAAATTATTTCACTAACCGATCAGTCACTGAACATTTCAAACACGTCAAACCAGTGGCATAATATGAAGGTTAACCTCTCTTCCGCAGTCCTTAGTTATGCGTCCGTACTTTCAGGTGAGTGCCAAGGGCCAGGCGACTGCCCGGGACGCCAGAGAAAGAGGGGCGCCAAAACGAGCCTCAAAAAGTAAATTTTAGAGCGTGTTTTTTACTGACGTTTTTGGTTTATATTCTTGTAAAGTAGTGGCAATTACATAACCATGGAAGAAGAGAGTTTCATAGTAATAAGGGGGCTGTATCGAAAAATGGAGAGATGGCATGCAGAATAAAGAGTGGCGGGGGTGTAAGTATTGTTTGTTTGTTTGCTTGGGTTTAGCGTTCCACGATTATGCCTTAATGGCCAAAGGAGATGTGGATACTAATTATAGTGGAATCTGAACCTCTTTTATCGTTCAACAGTAATCCACCGGGAATTGGATCCGGTACCACAGAAGGCAGGCGTGCTAGCCACAAGACCAAGCGGGGGGCGGGGAGTTCATATTGTTTATAGCGGGCCATATTCTTTGTGAAGTTTTCCTAGGTAATGAATGTCTTTTTGAAAAATGGGTTTAAAATATTAAAAACATTATGATAAAATGTAAAATATAGGCTAGTACTAGGGAGAGGGCGCCAAAAAGTCACTTTGCCCGGGTGAAAATTTGGCCTGGTCCGCCCCTGCGTACTTTCTGTATATTTTTGGCCTTGCAGCTTGTGCGGTCTCCACGCCACAGGGTTGAGGGGGCGCTATTTGCGCGTATGCTTCGAACGTAATTCAATAACTGCTTAAGAAATTCTACCATCAGCGTGGAAACGGGAATATATATTTTTCTAATAGTCCCATAGAACTTTCATTCAGAACGCCAGATGCAATTAAGTAGAAGGAGGATCTGATGTTTCCTAAGTAAGTTCCTTTCAGAAAGTTTGCTATTTCTTTAACGGTGATGTAAATAATTATACTCATCGTTATTAGCCCGACACAAAACCATCCTGGACAAATCCCTCTAGAAAACTTTATTCTGTGGCGTGAGAGACCCGGGTTGGATTCCCGGCGAAAGCTCATGTGGTTCGGATTCCACGTTAATAAGTAGGTCCACGTCTTATATAGCCTCGCTGCTGAAAGGGACGCTAAACTAAAATCAACTCAACTCCACTCAACTTTATTCTGCCTAATTTTATAAGCGACTCAACGGTGAAACACTTGTTAACGAAAGCAATGCTGTGTATACACTGCCTTGTTTCTGACAAAATATAAAGTGTTTTGTAATCTTTAGACACTTTTCCTATTCTTTTTGTCACCCTTGGTTATGTAGGGTGGCCTCGAACAAATAAAGAAGAGGTAATATTACAGTCAAGGGGCGCAATAAATATATTAGGTATTTCTTTTGTTACCTAACCATAACGGCTTAGGGTCGTCTTCAGTAGAATAAAAAATGTTACGTGATATTCCATTCACGAAGGAGGAAAGGTTACTTTAAATATATTTCTTATTCATTTTGTCTACTCTGCTTGTCAGAAATTATATACTTTCTGTTGGGACGGTGCTGAAAAGAGAGAGGGGGGAAATAAAACTTTGTGCCCCCTCATACATTTTAAATTTTGTTACATGGTTGCTCAAATTATTACTAAAGAAAGCACTTTAAAACCAAGATATCTAAAGTTACATTATGTAAAAGTGGCATATTCAGGAATAATAATAATAATAATAATAATAATAATAATGATAATAATAATAAATGTCTGGAGAGCCGAAATTATGTGACACGAATCATTATATGTAGAGCTTTTAGATGAGTGGTCATAGGAGAGGAAAAAACAGGGTTTTTCTCTGTCTGACCAACGTAAAGATTATGTGCTGAAGTTAAGAAGCATAATCATTCTACAATAGGTTGCTTTTACGTAGAATATCAGTTACTTCAGTTCACCTCCTTCGGGCTACTTACCTCATGAGGTAAATTCAAAACAATTTCAATTTAAGACAAATATTTATAGAGAAAATTAAACATTTAATAGGGAAATCTGTTATCAAAATATCCAAACACGTAGATAGAAGACTATCAAGCGAGAAACATTGTGAAACTTTATAAAATTCTCCAAATTAGAATTAACATTTACTGGAAAACATTCGTTATGCACCAGTGAGCATGTAGTGAGTAGTGAGCACAGGAGAAATTATTGCGAAACTGTTTGCAAACAAAAATTAGAGACAGTAATGCAAGTGCGAGAACGGCATTTTTTTTGTATCGTCATGAGTTTTACATATATGTTACAATTTGATTTTTTCACACATAAAAAATAAATAAAATAACCACTGTAATAAAAATTACAACGGCCCTTGCATGGGGTTCAAACCCAATACCTTCGGCATACAGACTAGTTGCTTTAACTAACTGAGCTACTTGTTTTCTTACGTGAACTGAACCTGTTCTACGGTGAAGACGATTTTTCATTACGATTGTGCTAAGAATTCGTCTTTTTCCATAGGTAATTTCCACTATTTGCTCTATCTATACTTTAATACTTAGCATAGATTCATATATTTGGAGTTCTCTGATAATGCATGTAATAAGACACATTAGAAATGTTTCGTTAAAAGTTTCGTTTGTAGATCTAATCCACGTCTCTCTCAATGACATAGATGTCGCTGCTTCGTGTTGAACTGCAGAATTCCCTCGCGTTCTTGAAAATTTCCCACTTTAGCAGAGTTGGTAATTCTCGAGATTTCTGTCGATTTAATGTTTTTTGCTTCTAATTTATTTATTTTAGGCTAATATCTAATACAAATATTAAAAACGGGTTTGTTATTAACCTGTCCTGCTGGGGAAACCTTCCGAAATTTCGAACATATAAAGAAAACGGAGATATTTTCAAAAAACTTCAGAATAAAGAGACGCGTCATTTATTTTGCTCATGGTAGTACATACTATATATTTCAGCAGATTTTTTGCAAAACAAAACGATACAAGAAGTCATATAAAAATACAAAACATACAAATTGTAAATAAAAACTGAACGAAACGTGTCTAGAGTCACAGTTTCAGTTGAAGCTTGAGTTCTACGTGTAAGATATTCTACTGAAGAGACTGATCATGTTCAGTAATGTGTGTACAAGTAAAATTCAGAAGCATACCTGTTACACCTATTTATAGAAGTTTACATAGCATAGATTAACTGAAGAATTGACAACGCAAAAAACTAAACATTAGATGTTCTTAAAAATAAAAGAAAAAATGAATGCTCCTTTACCAAAAATATCTCACTACCTAGCCTTCTATGAAAAAAAATCGCACAAAACTCAACTTCAGTTGAAATGCAAGCACTAAGTATCCTTGCTTTCAAGTCCTCCTTCCGCATTTAAATGTGAGAGTTAATAAAAGCTCTTAACAAAACTGAAACTTCAAGTAAACCAGTTTGTAATTAAGTTACAAGAAGACTATTTTAATCATTACTAGACTATTGTTACGTAAAAACTAAAAACATCCTGGGAAAGCAAGTAGAATTTAACGAACTTGTTGTGCAGATTCTACCAAGGAATCTTTGATTTTTCATTTCTTGTGAATAATGCAAAATCAACGTTCAATATGAAAAATGTGAAAAGTAAGAGTTAGTCCTGGCAAAACCCTCTATAACTACACTGGAAAATATGTAACAGAACATACATTTTGGATATCTTTGTCATCAGGGATACTCGAAATGTCCATTGTATCAACAAATTTTCCTAGCACCCGTAATACTATATTTTACAGATTTTCGTCTGTACTGTAACTCGTACATTTCAAATTTTTCATTTGGAACGTTGATTTTTCATTTTTTGTAACATACCGGAAAATCATGTGTGTCCTGGAAAAATCTATGATGAGAAGTCTTCATACATGACATATACGCATTAGTAAAAATGTTCCATGTTACAGAAAGGAATGCAAACATATGCCGATTCATCTGAAAAGTCTGGAATAAGAAGGCACTTTTTATGTAAACAATCTAACGATAAAGTAGTACCTGTCCTCTTTCTCTTTTCCACTCTGAAGATAGACAACCATGTTATTTCTCTTACACAATAACAACGCGTTCCGTTTCAGGGTGTGGCGCATCTCGACTACGAACAGTTTTCTGTCTACGCGCTTCACGTCCACCATCCCTGTCTTTAACGTGGCGAAAACAGTTCTTTATTACGGAATGCACTTCACATTCAGAAGCATTCAATGCTCCGAACTGCACCTGAAAACAATTACAAAGAAATTAGTGTTGCGATTCTGATAACATATCCTAAAATATATTACATGTAAAATACAATGTGAAGAAATTGATACACTCTTCAGGAAATCTGTGGAGCACTGACTTTTAAATTTGATCGGCATACTACAATCAGGAATTAATTTCTATGCTAATGGATTTTTTTTTTGCCTAGCTCCTATCTACTACCTCACATACTTTTCGTGAGACTGGGACAATGCATCTGATTCACTGGACTAACCTCGTTGAAACGTTTACACCGTCTAGTCTGGGAGGGTTATTTATGTAACTATAGTTGTCCATTCACGGGTGGGCTTTGGTCTAGTTATTCTTAAATAACACTACCTTATTATAGGAAATTGTTGACTAATATAAAGCAACGTGTTCTTACGTGACGTTATCAATCACCGGTAGTTATTTTTGTTTTGACTCAAGATTAATTTCACAGGATTCAATTAATTTGTAATTACCGAGATTTGGATTGGCCGGGATAGTAAGAAGGTGACAAGAACGCCCTATTAATACGGTAAGGTTGGGACATATGCTTGGTGCTGCTGAGGAAAATCCTGGAAAATCTCAGCTAAGATAATCTTATCCTCTTGATGCTTATTTCTGTCTTGCAGATATTTATGGAAAATGATGTTCCGAAAGACGTCAGTTGCATTATTGTATATTCCATCTATAAATGTGCAGTTCGGCTAATTGTTTGAACTTCCCCTGCTGGATTTTACAGCAGTATCTCTTCCTCTTCTTATCCCTCTTTTGACCGCATTTACGGGGTTGCAATGCCGCAGCACCCACTGTCTCTCGCGTCTCTTACTCTCACTCCCAATAATATCACTAATGTGAAACAGATGTCACGCCTTCACATTTTGCTATAATCGAGCATAATATATATGAATAAGAAAACTATATATGTTGAACAGCAACCTTCTTATCACTGACTGAAAGGACAGCGTTTGGAACTGTGGCAACTAAGTACCCTACGTGGACTTGACGAGCGGTTGTCAAATGTTAGAAATGAGGGTTCTGGTTGGCCATTTAGTTATCGGGGGTGTTTTCCACAAGTTCTCACGGACGATGACCTATTTATGGCACTAGCCCCCACACATAGAAGGCGGCATCCTTTATATACAAAATGCACATGTATAGATGGAATAGAGAATAATAGCAGTTATAGGTATATTGAATTTTTAATTTTTTAAAAGGCTTTAAGTAGCTTTCACTCACACCGATGAAACCCACGCACACGATGGTTCTTCAACACAAAACCTACATGGCACGGGCCGGGATCAAACCAAGGACTCTATGCACCAGATGCGAGCGCTCTACCAATGAGCCAACGCGGCTCCAGTAAATGTACCAGTAAGAATGCTACCATAAAAACAACTACAGCCTCTAGAGTACAGACGGTAAAGGTAACATATTTGTCATAAACATATTTAGGAACAAGCACAAGGAATAAAAAATGAATACATAACATTCATCCTGACAAGTAACATTCCAACATGAAGTATAACGTATAGAAAAAAACTTCTAAAATGCAGTACATGACATTAACTTACCCTAAAATAGTCGTTAATGTTGTAAAAAAATTACTTTATTATCCTATTCCACCTAAACAACAGCAACACGAAAAAATGTATGTTCAGCAATTTACATTTCAGTAAAATCATAAAAATCTGATGACGCTAATTAAACGCAGCCAGTCAATCAAACCACCTAAATTATGCAAACTAATTCAACTGGATCCAGTCACAACAGTAACTACTCGCATGCATAGTTTACTGACAGAAATCGTAGCATCCACACCCGCGACAGATGCTTTTGTTGCATGCATGCATGCGGAGTTCACTAGTAGAAGTTGGAGAGCGGTCGCTCCTCAACGGTTGGAGGGCGGGACTGTCTGGGGACCTGACAGTCAAAATATTATTTTCTTTTCTTTCGTTACATTATGCAGAAAACACATTATTGGTATTATTAATGTTACCTATTAATTTACAGTCCAAACATTATTGCTGAATGAATTTCCTTCTACCTAGCCATGGGGGGTATACGGAACCAAAAATGCATTTAAATCGCACGAGAAAAATGCACCTTGACAGGAATGGAACAGGAACTGTCCAAAGAATCTGAAACAACAGCAAGATTTAACAGTCGAGAGTTTGAATATATTTTAAGGTCCTTCTGCAACTTTGGTTCAGACTGGATGGATGGATGGTGATTGATGGAATGGAAGATGGGGGGAAGGAAACGGAGAACTCCTAGAAACCCCACGCACATAGTGTCCACAAACCCTCATGGCATGAACTGGGTCCAATCCGGGGTCTCCACGCACCAGAGGTGAGCCATTTGAAGTATGTATCCTACAACTTTAAAAATGTTAAAATTTCATGATACTTATAGGGGAACCCTGATTTGAAACTCGCTACACACAGACAAACCACCGGTGAGGCCTTCCTTACAGAGTATTAGAAGCCTACAACTAAAAGCATCCCGAATACTCACCTAGTAGAATAGCCATCAATTTCAGGTGCCTGAGAGGTTTCTTGTTGTGCTTGCCTGTCCAGTTAAATTGAAGTGCCAAATTATTGCAGAATAGTTTTTCCAATATTCTTCGTACGATGTGTTGTACCTTTCTTCCTCCTACAAGGCTCAGTTGTAGCTCCTGCAATAAAAACACTTAGACATTTAGAGCGAAATTTGACGTAGATCACATGCAGAAGCATATCATTTGAATTATATATATATGAAAAACCCGAGTAAAATTGCGTAATATTCGCTGCCAGGAACAATTCAAATCGTACATATTAATTAATGGTCTATGTACAAGGACACAATCAAGAGATGAAGGCACACCCAATTTCGAACAAAGATGCCCTCGCATGACATGAAGATAAATATGTTCGTTCTCTTAACCTTCAGCAGGTAATGCAGGTACAAGATGCTTAAATTCAGTTTAATGCTTTGCAAAATGCAACTTCATAACCTACTTTAACACACTTAACTGACTACATAACCTACTTACGCATTTAATGCATGCACTTAATGTGTGTTCCAATGCGCTGCTCGAAAGTTTCCTCAAGGACATACCTACTTTTCCGAAGAACCAACTATCACTTACATGTCACATGCAAAAACTTCTCAACGGTAAAACATCATCAGTGAATTTCTGAGAAAACTTTACATGAAATTGGTATGTCTCCAGAACCTATTGCACTTTGGGGAAATAAAGTGAAATCCAATATGAGAGACGTTATGTCTAATATGCTATACAGATGTACTACTTGAGCTCATGCAGGGTGTCTACTAAAATTCCAAAATGAAGTATCGTGACTCTTTGTGACCTTTTCTTTACCAAACCATAACATTTCGTAACATTCTCAAGAGTGTATTTGGCTGCAAATTAGGCCGAATTTTCATGCATGCGATAGAAGCGCGTTTTTGTTGAGATTTGATAGTGTCTAAAGCCGACCATATACATTTCTGGTGGTGAATTTGGACATTTTATAGAAAAACATTTTTAAATCTGTACTTATATTTGTGCAGATAAAAAAATCGTGACCCAAAAGCTAACTTTCGCGACTGTCATAAACGTTTTCGGATTTCGTGACCGATAGACACCCTGTCATGTATGTAGTTCATTTGGTCGCATTCATGGCCTCACTTGTTTTAAAGAAATTAAATGGGTGGGACCGAGCTTTCCAGTAATTGTGTAGATGAAAAAGCTGTAGACCATAGCTATACATAGTATGCTAGCGCCATTTCGAACTTTTCAATATACTTTAGTATGTACTATTTCGAACTTAATTTATTTAAGGTCTCTCAGCAACTTTGGTTAAAACCGATGAATGTTGATGGGATGATTGGTGGAATGAAACGAGAGAACCCGAGAAAACCCACGCGCACGGCGTCTGTCCATCAAAGTCAACATGACACGAGCTAGAATTGAGCCGGGGCTTGACGCAGCAGAAGTGAGTGGCCATACATTAATTAGTACCACAGATATTTTCTTCCCAATTATTAGAGACATGTTTTGAGATATTGAAGGTGTAAATGACAACTTTTCCACAAACATGAGCGTGTTCCATATCTTCGAAAGCTCGCAAGATTTCATGTACAATAAACTTCATTTCAGCTTAATATAGACCAACAAAGAGCACTGTTAACCCCTTAACTGTTTTTGGCGTATATATACTCCATAACGGATGCTACTTTACACTGTGTAGTTTTCTTGCGAAAGTCGCTTCCACACTGCGTAGTTTTTTGCAGTCGCTTAGTTCACAAAGAAATGGCTCTGGTGTTTATACTGAGATGTATCGTTCTTCTTCATCTTGCTATACTACTACTACAACTATTGCTATTACTACTACTACTACTGCTGCTATTACTACTAATAATAATGATGGTATATAGTATTATTAGTAATAGTATTAGTAGTTGTTATAATAGTAAAGTGGAGTAAAGTTTACGACTGTGCTTGCTGCGATCCTAATGTAATGTTGTTACTAGTACTACTACTAATAGCTCACCTGAGAAGTTTACAAAGAAAGAATAAGGATTACGTAAAACTAATTGTATTTACAATTATGTGATGTTTTCTGTATGAAAAAAAAATGTAAACTTACCAGAATCTGCTCATTGTCCGGTGAAGATAGTAACCACTCTTCCACTCTATTAATGTCCTCCACAGTTTTACAAGGTAGTTTTATGTATTCAGGGAAAGATCTACTAGCCTCTGGTTTGGGAGCAAAATTTTCTATAATAGTTTTCTGCTGCTCGCTCACTTCTTCCAGCTTTCTTTCAAATTTTGCAAGGTGGCGGGAAATCACTGCCAAATAGTTTTCGTCCAATTCGAAATGCCTTTCATTTGAGCTATGATCAACAGCTAATGAACTTCCTTCACCTAAAATTAAAATGGGATAAAAATAATGGTCGGAATGCAATTGAAAAATACAGACTAACTTACAAGATGAGAGCACAATTTGGGAACATTGTTGTCGAATCAGTCTTCCAGTAGTGGTATTTCAATATTAGTGTTTTATTAAAGCCCTGGCGCGCACTGCCAAGACAAAATAGCGAAAATCTTCCTAAACTTAGCCACACATATTACCACTTTTTACACGAGATATTCTCTCGACCACAGTTCGAAGTGGAAAAAGCAGAGGCTATATGTTCTATTTCGATTTTGACTCGACATACCGGCTATCTAAATGTTGAAATACAGTGAGAGTATGTTGCCTAAAAGATTGAATGACTAAAAACCAGTCAAGAATTTCTTTGTAGTTACGGGAGAGAGGGACATGGGGTGACTTTGATCCCCTACCAACAACTTTCTGAAAAAATAAAAATATTCGATTATGTTGCATTATAGAGAATAACAGGTTTCACATACTTTTTTGAAGAATGAATTTCCTGACTCTTTCAGATTTTCCCCGAGTGTTCACAAACAATTCTCAGTCCTCTTATTTACTTTGTTCTATATTGTACCTATTACGAGCAACGCTAAAGTTTCAAGAGTTTCAATGAGAATAGCATTTAATTTTTAACAGCCTTCTAATCACCCCACTCTAATAGCCATCTATCCTTCTGACTTTATTAAAAGATACACAAACACAGTTTACACAAAACAGTAATGAATGATTAAACAAATAGAACTTATCCTATAGAACTCATGGCTTATCACTGTAATGAAAACCTAATATGTTGTTTGCATATTAGGAACTGTGAAGGAAGAACTAGGTTTATCATAAGAACACACACATATATATAGAATGGATAGAAATTTTAAGGGTGAATTCCACGCACTAAAACAAGAATAATGTTCTTCTCAAAAAAATTCGAAAGTTTCGCAGCTAGACCTGTGTAAAGCTATAGTGGCGTCGTTATAAAAGTCGTAATATCTCTACAAATAATGACGCAAGCCGTACCAATTTAGCAAATCACAGCGGAAGTTGTAACCAATGGCTCTATTTTAGCAAACTTTATGGTCGGATAATGCTGCTTGAATTTCTTCACATGCCTTATTAAACCATACTAATATTGTGACAAATGAATTTATACGCAGGGAAAATTCTGTATGCAGCACTCCTTTCATCAAAAAGTTTGCTGGAATAGATGGATTGGGTACACCTTCGAGTGTCATTCTCTAAAGCGAAAAGTCTTGCCTTAACTAGATGTTTTATTAAAATGAAATCATGTGGTACCGTAATTTATCCATTTTTGCAAACATTGATGTGTTATTCTAGTGGTAGCTTGCAATGATTTAAACAAACTTACTGGCAGATGATAAAGTCAGGTGTTCAGTAGCCTCGTCCTGATTCACAAATTGGTCAGTCCTTACGCGAATATCCAATTCAGATGACGACCTGGTGCAATCTAATGACGCACTTGGTGGTGTTGGGAATTTCAGTTGATTTTTACCTATAATTCGCATTCTTTTCTCATGTTTATCATCAGATCTATCTGAATCACTTTCCGAACAAGACAATATTCTCTTCCTTATTCTTCGTTTCTTCTTCTCCCCTTCTTCTATTGCGGATTGTAATTCTGAATCGCTTTCTGCTTGCTTCAGTTTCTGTCTGGCTTTAAGAATGTCATCTGAAAAAAAAAAGAGAGATTTGTTATGAACAACTATTGTAATTTCAGACGAAAAGTACATTAAAGAGCCAAAAAATTATAACCACCGCTTTCAAACTGAACATACATGGTTGACGTCAGGAAAATGGACAAGGATCAGTTACTCGCTGTGCGTATTAGGAGACAGTCCGCTGTGATATATCGGAGTTTGGCAAAGGGATGAATCTACTATACATCTGAACTACATAGCCGTGACTGACAATTACCGTAAGAGATCTTCATATCACAGCATACCTTATCGTCGATACTATCTTTTTCATATAAGCTAAAGTACTTTTACGCAGGAATTTAGAACTGCAGAACATTGATCGAAAGTGACAATGGCACCCTGACAACAGGGACGTAGTGTCCATTAAGGGTATAAGGCTTAGCCTATCCATTTATTTATACATCAGCCTGAAATGTTGCTTTTGGACATTGATACAATTAATTTTATTAAAATGGATTTATTTTATGATGCGCTGTTCAAACATCACGGGAGAATAGTTGGAAGCTTCTGCAAGAACGCATTGTATGCTATGGGCCGCTAGCCTTCTTCCTTTCTCATGTAATTTTGAAAATGGGGCGGTGCCAATCGCTTTCCCGTCACCCTCAGCAGACGAAAACCATGAGCAATACATAAATTCAACATGATGCAACGAAAGTGGACGAATGCTGACGAAAGGCTAGCCTTTCGGGTGTTTGGGGAAACAAAAGCGACAGGACGCGATCTTATAAGAAAGTATAAAACAGAGAGACTATGAAAAATTTAGGAGCTCACATTCAGTCACAAGTTCTGATAAAGATAATAAAAATCTTTTGAATAGTACTAATACATCAGGGACCTTATTGCGTACCGGTTTGCATTATCGCAGCGTAAAATTTGCATTTTAGCTGGCAATAATTGATATAATAGTTATAATTGCTTGTTGTATTTTTTGCTTTGTGTTGCGACCCGCAAGTTTTGTGAAGATTGATACTGAAGGCCTCAGATGAGGTATAGTTCCCTTTTTTCTTTTTTGTACTTTCAATCTAAAAATAGCTTTTTTTGTAAAAATCATCAATTGACTCTGAGCTGCAGCACTACTGTTTGTAGTGCAGCAGCACGACTGTGAGCTGCAGCACATTAGTATTCTGATATATGATGTTGTGGATGAAGTGGTTAAGTTTGTGTCTATGATTTGGGGAATTTAAAATTAAGATAGCTCTATATCCGTTTTTATTTGTTTCTTTGAAATAGTAATAGTGTATGTGTGATATCCGAGTATCGCATATGTAAGGAAAACGTATATGTAAGGGAAATATAAAGCAGAACAACTCTTATACTATTTCCAGCGTTGTATGAAAAACATATAGCATGAATAAGCATTTTTCTGTCAAGCATTACAGCCAGGTCCGTAGTCAGAACACTAAGACGTGATCGTTTAGATAAGAGCGGGATAGTTTCTTTGGGGGGGGGGGCAACTTGAATTCACTTTACATTCATATATACATACAACAAACAATTGCAAGTTTCAGGGAACTGGACCCCTCCTAGCCACCCTCTAGCTACGAATCTAGTTTCAGCCTACCAATTTCAAAACTTCACGCTAAGTTACTGCTTGACAATACATTATCACACAAACGGGATAGTGTGAAAAATGACCAAAATATCCCAGCAAAAAGAAACAACTTCTTTTCGAGCTCTTTCATCTCTAGGTCCTGCCTACAACGACTAACTGGAAAATCCCTACCCTTGAAAGGGCTGTGGCATCAAAAAGTACTTTTTATATATATACAGGGTGTTTCAAAACAACACCGACAACGTTTGGGAGGTGAATCCTGACACCAAAATAAGACAGAAACTATAGACCATCCTGGGTGCACAAATGCTTCCTTTCGGAGCCGAAAACATGAATAAATGAACTTTAAAGGTTCGTAGCTCCAAAACTATGGGACCTACCGTAGTCGGGTCAAGACTTAACTTAGAAATTAGTATGTGCCCTATCCAAATTTCAGAATCCTGTAGTACTTCCGCAACACTTTTAATAGAGGTAATTGGAGAGTACTTCAAACTATATGCACTTAGCTAAACTCCCTCTTTAAAAGTTGTTTTGTGAGTACCTTAGGATTATAAAACATGTACTTTTGGATAGTGCACATATGTTTAGTGATTGAAGCATCATAAAATTTATGCAATTTTTAAATACATGCTAAACTCGTATTCCTCGTATCACCTGATTAGTGACGATCTCATAATGAAACTTAAGAAGATATAACAGGATGGTGTAAGTTTTGAGATTTTTCTTTTACATTTTTCAAATCAGTGTTTCTGGGAAATCAAAATTTGATACTTGAGAATTTTTAAAAATTTCATTTTAAAAAATTCTATTGAATTATAAATCATATGAAACCTATTTCAGTAAATTTAAAATGAGTGAATGTTTAACTCTCTAGCACAAAGAGTTACAGATATAGATATATTTGTGTACGAAGGTGTATCAAAATTTGGCACTTTCTGAATTCTCAATAATTTATATTTCTAAAACCAGCGCGGCTCGATAAATCTAAAATTTTGGATTTTTCATACCCTCCAAAGGTAGTACTAATGTAACAAAATCATTGAAATCTGCGATGGGAAGGCAATTTTTTTTTTTTTTTTTTTTTAGTTAAAATGGTTTGATTTGACGTGAAAGGACTCTCAAATTTAAACCTTGATTCTTGTACGGATAAAGGAGATGGTAAGCAGAAGCAGAATATTCAGTTTGTAATTTCAGTCGATCATATCGGTGACTACACAAAACAGAGAAACACCTAAAAGTCCTAACTGAAAATTTACTCCATAGTAGATGACAGAAAATACTACAGAAGGCAAATTAAATTTCGACGGGCTAGAAATGTTCCAAGTGAATTTTGATAAAGGACTGTTTTTAAAGGTGAAGTACTTCGTAGAGAATGCTATACCAGATTTCTTGGGTCATGAAGCAGGCCGAAAACTTTATCCACGAGAAAACTCAATCCGACTTCTTGGGCAAATCTTCGCAAGAAATATACTAAGGCATAAAAATAACTAGCAACTTTCAAGATCAATAAGCCACATATTATAGGCCCTACTCGCCATATTCCATACAAATCGGCAGTGGTAGTGCGGGTTATGAACTAGGTTGACTTCCTATGGAATGACTGACCTGTACTGTAGAATATTCTCTTGATTGGATACAATGTCCACTGTTCGTCTGGTACAGCTTTTTCTCCATTCACGAAAAATTTATTATATTGTGTTGACAATTTACATGGAGGCCAGAAAGTTTCTTTTTTTCTGGGAGTGATCCATTCATCCCTCACAAGTGCAAGCCCACCTCCAGAGCTTCTGTCAAATTCGACAACGTGGAACATCCTAATACATATATATTTTAAAACATTCATTTAAAATTCTTGTGCACAAACACTATTACCTGCCTTGTCAATAATGTTACTGCTATAGATAAACAATATTAGAGCATGCAATATAACCAGTTCCGCCCACTATATGAAAGTAAGGGAAAACGTAGAGGCACAATCAAAATTATTTTCACAAAATGTTCTTAAAAATGCAAGTACACATTTGATTATACTGACGAATGCTTGACCCCAGGCGCGAGGCCCTTGGAAAGAATGAGTACAGAATGATTGTGGTGCAGCATTATGCACCATGGTTATTTCACGAGCAGATTACGAAACTTTTTTTTTTTTTATTTCGATAGTAACACTGTAGGTCAAAGCTCCATGGAGTTGCCCTTTTACATACAGAATGGGTATGTAATTGTAATACACTCGCAATTCCTAAACAACAAATGAAAACAGAAGGTGTTGCAAATACGTGGCGAGAATTTTTTACTAATTTCAGTGGCGAACACTTGGAGTTTGTAGTCCATAAACTAACGGGGACAAGCAAGTAAGAGTATGGTTTAGGTAAGTTAGGTTTGTATTCATTTACATTCTGATAATATTTAACGAGAACAATTTCGTGGATTATAACAGCGAAGCCAACGAAAATATTCTCTCTACAAATTTACATTTACAGTGCTCATGCCTCGAGTGAGAAAGGAAACCGGGTGTTGAACATGTACAAAACTATTTATAGTGGACATATACAACTGTCTTACCACAAGAGCTATTTTCGTCAAGGTTAAAAAAAGAACATTCAATCGGGCTTTACAGAGTTCTTAACAAAACATGTGATAGCTGTGTAATTGCAGTACAACATTCCCTCTGCACTTTGTCGTTCGCCAGAGCACAACAGACTACTAAATTATAGTGTTCATTTTCTTTATTCTTCATCTTACGGCTTCCCTGTGCCTCTTTACATAACATGTCTGTTTCTTTGAATTGATATTAGCATCCTAAACAAGCAGATGAACTACTAAGGGCGGACGGAGTCTACAGTATTTGTTAACGGGCACTGGAAATAAACCATTGCGTTCGATGGACTCCGTCGAGACTTGAACCCGTGAGTAGGCGGCAGATGCAAAGCAATAGATATTACCCTACTTACCAATATTGTACGCTATACACCAATCCTTCTTAATAAATAAAAAAAAATCATTCATACTTAAATATGCAAAGTTTTGCATATAACTATCACTATCACTGCCTATTACTACTATTAATAGGAGCTTTTGTTATACTTTCGGTCGAAAATCAGGCAAATCAGGTGGACGGTCAACTTCAGAATAAATGTCGTTACAGATAGATAGCAATTAGGCCTAACTTCACTTACTATCCTCCATAGGTTTCTCACCACCATTATGGTGGAAAAACATAGTCCCACGTATATCTACGTATTTCATCCTAAATACAATGGCTCGAGACTCCGAAAGTTATTCTCTTTGCGTTTACCCACTCCAACACACTTTCCTTAACATCACGTTTCTCATATAAATTTGACTTTACTTGGTGTAGATAAACTGATCCGAACCCAAAATCGTATTCATTCTGTTGGACGCAGTAAGGATTCTATGCCGATGTAAAAATAGCCTTGTACATATTCAACAATAGGCCTACCTGCTTCCTTTCTCGTTCGAGATACAAAGACCATAAATGAAGATTTCCTAGTGATCACAATTTACAATTTTGTTGGTTTCGCTATTGAATCCACGAAGTCACTCCTGTAAAGGATTACGCAACTGGAGTAACACCAAGTCATTATTATTATTTAAAATTGTTATAAAGAATGACGAATATTACCTTGGAATTACTCGAGCAGAAGGTTCTATCAAATTTTGACTCATCTCTTACATTTTCGGGTTAGATTAGGGCTTTGTATTTCTTTTAACAGAACATGCACTAAATAAGAAGCTCCATTACTACTTGCAGATTGAATTCAGGAGGGCTCAGTAAATATAGTGTGACATATGGCATAAAAACTACAGTGCATAAAATATGAACCAACTTGTACTAGGTGGCCATTAGAAAGCACGAATGCTATCTAACAGAATTAGGGCAGGAGTGCAGCAGTGGGAACCAGAGGTAACGAGGAGATGCGTCCGTAGACAGCAGCCGCGTCAGCGATGGGAAGTATACGCATGAACGAGTATAATGGAAGAAGACACGGATACAATTCTTTCACCATTACTCAAAATTCGGGTTCACTCGAGCAAATGGTTCTACTGCAAACAAAATTTATAAGTAAAATACGGTGTAAAACACTTTTCATAAAAGTAGAAGATTGTGAATATGAGTAATTTCTGTTATTGGATATCATTGAAATACATTTTGAATGGCAGTCAACGTATTCTAAGTGTAACTATTTACTGAAGCGGAAGAATACAAAAATGCAAAGGTGGAAATAAACGGCGGGAACATTCTGTTCGTGTTAGCATTGGACGTTTGCGATGGAAGTAATGCAAACATACAATTTTATTACAAAGAATTGTGATAAAGCGCGTTATGTCAGAAAGTTTTTGCAGCGTCATTGTATGTTGAAACGTAAAATCTACTGTGCGAAGTGTGGAAAAAAAGTAAAAATTAAGAACAGATGAATTTCTCCTCGCAGCGGGCCATATGTACCCGGGAAAGCAATGATGCCATTCTGAAGATAGGAATTATTACAATTATTTAAGTTCTTTTGAAGCTGAAACTTATTGCGGATATTTTATGTATTTTTTCAGTGTTCTCGCTGGTGCGTATGCCCTCTATCGCTGACGTGCCTGCACCCTATGGACGCACCCCCTCGCTCGGGTCCCCTTGCTGCGCTCCTGTCTGACTCGGTTAGATAGCATTCGTGCTTTTTAGTGGACACCTAGCACAAGTTGGTTCATGGTTTATGCACTAGCTCTTCATTTAAAAGAACCCTTAAATTGCACTAATTGTGTGAAAATTTGGTTGAACCTTCTGCTCGAGTAAAGCCCTAAATTCATTTCAAAGACTGTCCATTGACAGTAATTACTCATATTCAGACTCTCATCCTTCACGAAAAAGGGTTCACATAGTATATTTGGGTAAACTTTACATGACACGCTCCAGCTGCGCATCGATAAGTAGAGCTCTTTTAAAAACTATAGTAGAGTAGGGTAGGGTAGAGTAGTGTAAGATAGAAATAAGTAGGGTAGGGGTTAGGAACGGGTTAGCTTAAGGTTAGGTAAGTTTTGATCCATTTTTATAAAATTATTCGAGTGTAATTTCTCGTTTCTGAGTGAGTATACCTGCTGGAGCGGGCGTTGTAAAGTTAACAAGTATATTTTAGCTATAAATTTTCTATTTGGCAGAACCGTCTGCTCGAGTGAACCCATTACCTTAAGTTACTTGTGTTGATAGGGGCATTCTTTTATGTGCGACCCTTGGTTTACAATTATCAAAAAGGATTATGCCTGAAAATGTTAATTTTTACATATATGCAGGCCTGCTGTTGTGTCTGCTCTTTTTCTACCACTTCTCAAGCGAACCGTACATTTGAGTGTTATTTTAAAGCCCTTTAGTGTCTATGGCTCAAACCATGCACCATACATATAATGAACAGATACCACGGCTTTAATTTTGGACAAGACAGGGGCATGTTCTCATGTACTTTTGTTAAGTATGCATAATATAAGCTGATGACCTCGTTCTGTAAGCAAAACAATCAGCTTGATACCTACAAATTACATTAAGGATGAAAGTTGATATTTCTTCACCAACTTTAGGGAACACATATATGCACTTCTACATAATAATTATTTACTGAAAATACATAGATTTAATTTATAAGTAATAAAGAAACACAACTCACCTTCCCGCGCTCTACTTCAACATTCCACTTCTTTGCCTTACTCCCAGAATTCTCATTCCTAAACTTCAGCTAACAATGACGCAACGAATCGCGAGACACCTCTGTTAGTGACACAAATTCATTATCACACAAGTCCATTATCGAGGACAACAGGATGCACAACAAATGGAATTGACAATATTTAAACGAAATATATAATTTTAGATCTCTCCGTTCAATTTCTTAATTTCAGAATTGGCGACAAACTCCCGATGTAGGGGAGGAACAAAATGCCGACAAATATTGGCAGTCCTTTTCTGGACGACTTTGATTATCGGGCCGATATCGGTTAATCGTCCCAAAAAGGATGCTTTTTTCAAGACAATTTCGAACATAGGGCCTACGTGCTACATTGTCCTGAAAAAGACCGGACGATAAATGGACGATGCCGACCATAAAAGTACATCGGCACTATGGTTTGTGCTACTAGGGAATGTGTATTAATCACATACAATGATATGATACTAACACAATATATGCTCGTTGTTTGAAAGAAATATGATTTAGAATTTCACTTATTGAGAAAATTAAATGTAATGGTATAAAATAAGTTTATAACTTATCTAAAATATAGTACAGGCTAATTTATGAACATCAATTCTTCGTTACATAGGACTCCACATTTCTGCCTAGGTGCTTATTACAATACCATAGTATGTTCACGAAGTGGGAGATATATGCCATACTTAACTCGTAGATTACGGAATATATCAATATTAACGAAAAACTTTCGGATAATTGACTTAATTACAAATTTCACTTAATCACCCACACGAACAGTCCACTCGTGGAAAATTCAATCCAACCAATAGATCATCAAAATGGAAATATGGATGAAATAACCAATCAATTATCGAAGGTATTTCCACGGAAAACCCATTATACCGTAATTTTAACACGAACTTAGGCATTGGATTGCACTATAACTATTTATCGAGAATCACTGCCAAAATACGATTTGCTTTCAAGACTTAATCAAACTTTGTGGCTTGCTTTAATATATCTGTAGTCTTATCAGACCTCATAAGTGAGGTGTCAGCCGTTCCCAATTTCATACTTGTATACTGCAGCGTGCTTCCTCCTCCCAGCCAAGTTTGGCATTCCACCACCCTTAAAGTGGAACTCTAAGCAGTATTAACATTTATGGCGCGCTAGTCTTCCAATACGTCAAAATATGTAAACAATACATTTATCCGCAGGAGGTTAAGTAAATCCCACACCGCATAAATGCTGTTCTCTCACTTTTATTATTATTATTATTACCGGGAAATCGTTACACAGATCCTCCACTTCGAAAAAGAATCTGCATAATTTTTTTTGTTGACCACTTAATCCAAACTATTACAAATTATACCAGTAATTGCTATCAAAACAACTCTAAGATTTCAAACATTGTCCTTTCAAGGCATTCGTCAATGTTACTTACAAACACAACTAAAGTTTTACTACATACCAGAACTAAACAAAACGAACAATTAAGAAACTAAACAATAACTCAAAATATCCCAAAACTACACACATATACAAAAGTTAGTCATTACAGTCAATCGTCAAATGACAATGTATGTCCTTATAATTTTATAGAAGTACGAATAAAAAAAATCAATAACAAAATACATACCCAAGATAAATATAACAAATATATCTTAGCAAGTTGATACGACTCTATAAATATATAAACATAATAAAATTACAAACACCATACTTAATGAACCTAGAATTTGTAAATAACATTCTAAATATTCAACCAAATTATACATATTCAAGGTTGATTTATATATGGAATAAATGTTTTTATCTATCTATCTATCTATATTTGTATATATATATATATATCAAGAATACAAAAAATATATAAATATTTCATAAACAGTATAACAGGATAATTTTTAGTACAGAAATATATATATGTATATATATGATGATGAATGGAACGAGTAGGGGAGTCCCAACAATGCCTCCGTGTACAATCTATGTCGTCAGCGGTGTAGTGCTCCAACATATATACATCCATTCAATGATTCAAATCCCAAAGTCAAACCAATTACAAAGTGAATTATAGGTACCTATAATTAAAATATTTTAGTATTTCCACCATACATACACATGAGATACCCAATTCACCGATGAAATATTATAATCGATGATATGGAACATGAAATGACAAATAAGAATAGCCATATAGGAATATATGCAAAGATAATCTTCAAACAATAACAAATAAATCTACATGAAAACCGTAATTTACTTAAGACACAGCATGTTAAGTATCTCCAATACGAGGTTCACGAAAAGGCTTGGTCATAGATACATGAGCCTTTCTGACATCATTTTGGTAATTAATAGATTGTAATTGAACAGTGTTGGTATTTAAATTTTTTACCTGATAAGGACATATCCAACGGTAAAACAAGATTTTCCTGATTTTATGCACCATGGAAGACTGGAATTGTGATTTTATCAGGACCTTATCACCAACTTTATATGATGTTGGCACACGGTGTTTGTCATATAACTTCTTCTTCCTTTTCCAAGCTAGTTACATATTTTTCAGAGCATTTCTCCAAAGCTCAGGATCCCTCTGACGAACATCTAATAGATCCACATTCCATTTTACGTCAAGAGGGTCATTTACCGAGAAGGTAGAGGTTAAATCCATAGGACTAGTTTTATGATCGGAATGAACTCAAGAATTTAAAGAGAATTCTATTTCAAAGATTCCCTTATCCCATTGCCGTTTCTTTCCTCAAAATATGCCTTTAAACAATCTTTAATAATGCGAATATATTGTTCGCTGGTGTTACTCCCACTATGATATGGAGATATCCTAATATCTCGAATACCATTGGCATAGAGGAAATCCTTAAATTTGGCACTTACAAACAAGCAATGGTTATCATGACATAATGCATGTATGAATCCATGCCAACACATTAGTTTATACAACTAGTTAATTATTGTTTGACTCGATAAGGTTCTAAACGGTTCTGAGTAAGTCATCTTAGTGAATGAATCAACAACTATTAACCAGTATTTCCCTGAACTGGAATTTATCATTGGTTCAATTATATCACAGGCCCATATTCAATTGGGGAATTTTTCATAGGTAGATAATAATTGACCCATAACTCTTTGCTTATTACTCTTTAATTTTCGGCATTCAACGCAGGAAGTTATAAAATCTTTTCTTTCAGAGATCATGCCTTCCCATGTATACCGAGCACAGATTTTAGCTGTACATTTAGCAAATCCTAAATGAGCACCAGGTAATATACGAGAATAGTAAAATTCAATAATATTTTAAGGAAGATTCTTAGGCAAACAAATTTTGTAAGTGTTATTCCTTGCCCGAGTCTTTTTACACAATATACTTTTTACTGTTTTATAACCTGGTACGTCTTCTTTGTTATCCAAACGATCAATGATTGCTTTTAACACCTGATCGTTTTTCTGATGATCAGATATTGAAACTTAGGCAAAAGGCATATTTCATAAATTAATCATGATCATGTTTATAACTTCCTCATCATAGGATGGATCTACTTGAAATTCTTCATATTCATCTGTGTTATGTAACCTTGACAAAAAATCGGCTTGAGCATTTAATGCCGATGATACATACTTAACAGTAAAATTGAATTCAAAGAGTTATACAGCTACTGTACCTTTTCACTCTTTCTAAGTTACGGAAAGCATATGCAAGACCAAAATTATCTATTCTTAATTCAAATGGTACATGCAGAAACGTTCGAAGGCGTTGCATTGTCTCAACTGCTGCCATACGTTCGAGAACAAAAATTGGTTTATTTATATAATAGGTTCGTAATTTTCTACTAAAGAAACTAACAGGGATCAATTTCCCATCTTTATCTTCCTGTAAAATCGCTCCACCAATTGAGTGATTTGATGAATCTGATGGTATTATAAATTTCTTATTTAGGTCAGGTAATTTTAAAACAACATGGCTTTCAAACATATTCTTGATTTTTTGGAGAGTATTTCTCTGTTCTTCTTTCTATTCAAATGGAACATTTGGCGAACGGAGTCTACATATTGGCTCAACAATCTCTTAGAAACCAGGTATATATCTAGCGTAGTACTGTGAAAAAGAACATAAAGACAAAACCCCTTTTCTTTTTTTGGAGCGGGAATCTTCAGAATCATTTCCAATCTTGCTGGATCTAAATACATTCTCCCATCTTCTATTATCTGACCTATATATGACATTTATCTCTGAAAAAGCAACATTTATCTATTGAAAGTGTAAGACCATTGTCTTCCAAATTTTTAAGATCATACTCAATGTATGTTTATTGCTATTAATATCCGGACTTGATATCACTAGATCATCACCATACCAACTCACTCCATGATCAATTTCCTAAGTAAAAATGAACCCGAATCAATTCCAAAGGGGACATAATTAAATTCAAAAAGTCCTCTATGTGTCAAAAATGCCGTATAACGATAAGACTCCTCACTAAGTTTAATAGTATGATAAGCTTTTTTTCAAATCTAAACGTGATAGAACTACTCCGTCTGCCAACTCAGCAAGGACTTCTTCAATAAGAGGAGTATACTGAGTGTTTACCATTAACTGTTTATTAAGATCAGTATAATTTATAACTAATCTCTGAGATCCATCTTTATTTCCAACCAGAAAACATGGAAATGCAAATTGACTTTCACTATGTTGAATACTTTTTTGTTCAAGTAAAGAATCGAGAATTTTATCTAATTCTTTTTTGTGTCATTCTAGACATTAGGTATGCCTTATGCCTTATAGGAGTTTGATCCTTTAACAAAATTTAACATTCATAGTTGAGTATTTCTCCTATATTATTAGAAAAAAACAGAAATAAGTTATATACTTATATACTTGTATAGGGTCTATGGCCAAAAATTGTTGCTCAATATCCTTGTGAACCATCTGGTATAACATTGGCTTGACTACAGCATCATCAACTACTTCACATTTATCAACGGTTGGATCCACTGGTTGAGAGATGTGGTGAGGATTCTGCGCAATTGGCTACTTTCGTTCCAGTACTGCCTTGAAATCCATTATCTGATTGTCTCCGGACACCTGTATCACCATCCATGTCTATGTTCAGACACCCATCATCAGCTTTCTCCAATTCAAACACTTCAGTCTTCAATTGTGGTCTGCAAAACTCCGCAGACTGATTAATACAACTACTAAACTCACCATCTATAAAATTATCTGACTTATTTCCCATAAACTGAAACTTGTCCGATAAATCACCCAATGTACGAAAGTTACACGATTGGTAATTATCCAGTGGTTGATTAAATTCACACGAACTGGCACCACTGTTATGGTCTGATTTAGGACGACACTTGACATGAAATTCATCACCACTCTTACCAACGTGTTTCGTAGTATTTGGAGGAAGAATGTCTTTCAGTGAGTTAGCACCACTACTAGTTTCCGATAGTTCATCATGTCTAGATGAACTTGACCTAGGGAAATCCTTATGTTGATACGATGTTTTACTGTAACAACCGAGTTCATTTGATGCAGCGTTTACCAATGATGAGGACGAATTGGCAACACTGGACCGCTGAGAACAACTAGTTTTGGTTGGAGTTTATTTAAATTCTGGTTCTTTACACTGCCCGTTAAAGGTTTTAAACCAGAATGATTCGCACCAGATATTGTATCGTCAGTGTTTTTAATAGAGTTGGCAACACTGGATAATCGTGAGTTCGAACTTACTTGAACCTGTTTGTCTGGAACTATAAAGTTTGTTTTCGAATCCACAGACTTAAAAAAAACATTATTATTTTCCTTACAATCATTTTTGGAAAAACCACGAGAATTGGAAAACACTGCAACTACCCATTGTTCAATACTTGTTTTTACGAGGGTTAGATCTGGTGTGGTTTGGTAATGAATTGAAATCCTGGTTATGTTCTTTTCCCTTGCATTTATAGGATGCTTTTAAATTATTATGGGAAGTGGCAACACCGGTCTCCTGGAATTGTGAATACACACTAAGTCCACCTAAACTTTCAGGAAACATAGGAATGTTCGAAGAATTTCTCGAAGTAACATATTTATTTGTGATAATATAGTTTTTTCCATTATTTGCAATTTTATCACCAATGGCAACACTGTCACCAGGGGGTAATACACTAACACTCATCGGTAAAGGATGATTCATAGGGTTACCTAGGTTCGCAGATTCCATTTGAGTTCTATATTCGCCAAGTTTATTATCTCCACGATTATTTTTTATAGTAGTAGATAAGGTGGCAACACTGTTATTAGGTGACTGTAAGTCCACGCTATTTATCCGCGAACTCTCAGGATAAAGGGAACCGTAAGGAAATTTTTTATGTCGCACTATATCTTTTCGATGAATTTTCTGGTTTAGTTTATTATGTAAATTATGACTAGTTGCAACACTGTTATATGTAGGGAGAGACTGAACCCCATGTTCCGAAATGTTGTAGTCAGAGTTTATTTGTTCGGTAAAATTCACTGAAGTACCAAACTTTTTAGGTTGCGCCTCAAGTTGACAACTATTAATTGTTCTTGGAGAGATGGCAACACTGGAAACCTCATCGTATGTCTTAACAATGTCCTCTGATACAAGCACCGCCTCATCAATACTATTATGATATCTTTTTTGCCTTCTCCATCTATGTTTTCTTCCTCTGTCTGAAGACTTGGCAACACTGGAAAACTCATCAAATTGGATATCAGATGACGTCACATTTATCTGATTACTCTCCCCTGTCAATATTTTAGAAGAATACTACGAGCTTCTCAACTTACTGGAAGATGAATTAGGAATATCCAACGTAGTTCGATGAATCACCGTTCTAAGATGGGAAGCTGGCTGTATCATTTCTTCAGGATGTTTATATCGACAAGTTCCAATAACAGATGTTCTGTGATTACATGAAGTATACATTTTTCTTTTCTTCCGTCGACCCAACCTCTGAGGACTTTCCATCAAGCCAGTGGCAACATTGCGTGTAGACATTTCAGAACCTCCATCTCCTATGAGATACTCAGGACCAGCTGTTTCCTTGGACGTAGATGCACGAAAACCATTGGTTAGAGTCGAAGGTGTGGTACCGAGACTATTCCTCCTTTGAGAAGAAACCAACCCAGCATAGAAACTGGTTGAAAAATCCTTTCTTGATCGGAAATAACTTCATCACTCAAAAAGAGATTCGATATGGCAACCGAATCTTGAGACTAACAGGATCTCCTTGATGACTCTCTCCCCTGTGGAGACCTTGAATCCCGATAGGAATTTATTGATGTTGGATTATTATAATACAACGGCACCCTTACCTTGTCCAGGCCAAGCCACAGAAAATTATTCGTAATATCTATCTGGACCTTCAAATACTTTAAATGATTTACATCAATAATGAAAATTGGCTTTAAATCAGGCACTAAATAAAACTTTAAACGGTAGGCTCTCTGTTTGAACCGTAATGGAAGAATGACTGACCGAGACAATTGTATTTTTAAATTTCCATCACCAACTCCAGAAAAATTATCAGTTTTAACTTCTACTGGTTTCTTGTGGGATTTGTTCCACAACTTGAAACACTACAAAGTAATTAATTAACAACTCGCGCAGGAGTCAATAGCACCAATAATATCTTGTCCCAAAATATACACTTTAACAAAACCTACAACTAAAGATTTAAGTTCTTCAGATCCTGAAGATAGAGTCCTGTCACATTTTGAAGGCACCTGACCTAGGTCATCTTACCTAAGCGGAGTTTGAACCTGAGACGCTCTTAAACGGGAACTCAATCCCGGTTCCCCATTGGCGAAGGTACTATTTTGCATATATTTTATGGTTCTATTTTGTCGACCCTACCACCTTAACTCCTCTGTGCCTTATTGGAGGAAGTATTTGTAACATGGTTTGATAAAGACACACAACCGGAATCCAACCGTGGCCTTCCACCTGAGAAGTTACGACAAACACTTGACACTAATCGAGTCTTTTGACTAGTGTGTTTGACTGCAGCAGTATACATATCAACATTCTTGAGGTGTAACGCGTATACTTTGAGTTCACTCACTACTGTAGACAAATTCTCCGGCACTGAGTGTCTAAAAATTTCAAAACGTACTTGTTGGTTCAATCCTCTCAGGATAATGTCCTTCACTCTATGATCCTCTAATCTCCCATGTGTTAAACAATAACTATCCATCACTTTATTTACGTAGTCTATCAAGGACTCATTAGGTTCTTGAATACAATATACGTACTGATCTAGTATTAATTTTTCTGGTAGCACTGTTTCTAGCCAAAAATTAATTTCGATTTCAAACAAACCTACGCTCTCATCATGATAGGAATATTTGCGACACTTGGTGAATACAGATGCTAAAAGTCTTATTGTGTCGAAATTACAACAGCGTGACAAACTAATTGTGTTGTTGAAAGAAGAAATATCTCTTCTAAAACACTGGAATAAGTTTTTTCAGCCAATTACAACACAAAGGTGAAATAATGACTACGAAACTTCAAGCGAATCGAGTATTGGTGAACTTCCCCGATCATGTCGAAGATGTCGTAGAACACATATAGATATTGTTTGTTCTGCAAAAGCGAGATGTTCCCGATGTCTGTTTATTGGACATTACGCTAGAACTTGTTATTAAAAGAAATTTAATCCCTTGTTTCAATTGAAACAAGCAAATAATGAGACTGATGTTTTTGCGACTGTGATATCGCAAGAAGAAGGCATTGCTCCTGTGAAGTTGGATGGAAAACTAGTTAAGAAGAAAACTCCACCTAACGTAAATAAGGTGGCATCAGATGTTCCAAAAGGATGTCAATCCTTCAACAAGGACATACTCTATGAGAAAATCTCGTCCACATAAAACGAAAAAGAAGGGTTTGTTATCTGCAGCAGCTTTGAGGAAGATGAAGAAGGTTGAGAAGAAAGTGCAAGAACAGGACAAGGAAGTGAAGGAATACGTGGAAGGAAAGAGGCACAATTCTGTTGGTTTCAAAGCGTATCAGCGAACAATCAAATAAATGAAAACGCCAGTTAAACGCAAAAAAATTCACGCACAGCGTCAAATATTTCATGGAAATATAGACAGTGATTCGAGAATTGCAAGGAACACCGTGGTTCATTAACAGTTAACTTCAGATGGCAGTTACTTGTGGCCGAACAATAGAGACCCTACTAACATGGGTGAAGATACACGATTATATTGAGCGTACGGTTGACATGAGTAGAAGAAGAGAAAACGAAAGAAATGAAGGTTATCGAAACCAAGTTCTTATTTTGTAATGGGGAAAAAAAGTGTTAGATATTTGAACAAGGCACAAAGAGCTTGTAAATGAGACACATACTGCTATATTTATTTATGACAGTAGGTTGTAGCATGTGAAAAAAACAGAATATACATTAAGACGAGATTATGAAGGTTTAGATTATGAGGATATTCATTTAAGATGTTTGAGGAAATACGAAAATATTAGTATACTTGTAAATAAATATTGTATAGAGTACAGAGTACTGAGAGGTACAGGGAAAGCATAAAGGACTAAGAAAGAATTTAAGTGTATATTTTGTGTATATTGGAGTTTTGGTTTCAATACCCAAACGAGAGTTATACTACTTCTTTATAAACGAGAGTTTTCACTAGTGTTACTGAGATATCTGGAGCCCCCTCCTTTATTGCATTATCCTACAGAATTTCATACATTAGGTTCTGACGTTTTAACTGATCCTGACCCCATTACTAAGAAATGAGCCACAACTTCTGAAACCTCAATTAATCTTCTTTGTCTTTTACTAGTGCTCATGTAAACCAACTAAGGCGATTTATACTTAAAAAAGTTTTCTAAGAAAAACAGCTAGTGGCCGCCAAGTAACTCAAGATAGTGTGAATGACCCAGAAACACATTCCAGTGCTGGTGATACTGACTTTGACATGGTTTGTAACAAATTCAGTGATACAGCTGAATCTCGTGACCGGCGTAGTGGTGTAGAATGTACTGCTTCGTAAATAATATCTAGCTTCTTGCAGTCAATGTTCGTGTGCCTTTGTTTTCTTATAAAATATCATATATTTTCTACGCTTCCTTGAGTGCAGTTCTCACGTGATATTTACAGGAACGTTTGTTGTTTCTTTTTATTTTCCAGCTTCTGAGCGGTTGATGGAAATTGTGTTTAAGTTGGATGTAATATTTCTCTTCTCTCTGAAGTATTTTGCGTTCTTGCACAACTTATCCCTTTTTGTTTTCATTTTTTCACGACGTTCTCTTATTTTGAATTGAGTTTAGTTGATTTTGAGTTTTACGTTTCTCTCAGCAGCGAGGCTATACGAGATCGGACCTACTGATCAACGTAAAACCTGATCCAAATGAGCTCCGACTGGGAATTGAACCCGGCTCTTCTACAACAAATGCGTGTACGCTAGCCGCTTAGTCATGAAGGAGCTTGTTTTCTTACTTTATTAATTTATCAACTTGATGCAAGGCCCTCAATCCACTACTACAACGAACATTTGCAGACCGTGTACTATCAAAATTCCTGGCACTCACCACCCACCAAAGCAAGATAGTTTATAAACTTACGTTATGCATAATGGTTACGACCTGATCCTTCTAAAAGAGGTCATCTTTTCAAATTTTGAATTTCTGCCGTTGTACAGTGCAATTGTGAATCTTGGTCCCAACAAGTGTAACCACTGTCTTTATTTACAAAATAAATTGTCGTAGAACGGATTGAGCGACTTAAATCTGGCCGTGCCCTCAGTATATTTTGGGATATATATAATAATGTTTATGTTATTTCTAAAACAGTTAACAGGCATTCTCTTGATTTTTTTCATAGTGAGGAAATAGCGCATATTTTACAAGATAATTGTGATTCTATTATTATGGCATGCAATTTTAATGCTCTTGAACGACAAATTCTCACCACTGGCATTTTCCACTATATGTCACTTTAACCCACCTTCGCCAATCGTTTAGGCTCAGGGGAATGTGGTGGCAACATTGTAATTTCCCGAAATCACCCTCTAAAACTAGCCATATCATTGCTAGTATATCACTTCAGTAATACTTGCGTCACCTGATCTAACTTTGGACTTTGACCCCGACTTCTATGACGTCATAGGTCAAAGGTCAATGACCTTGGCCCGGGGTGAATGACCTAGGGGTACCTAGGATAATCCCCTCTAAATTCTGGCAGGGATACCTTGGCCTACCCCCTAAATTTTGGCAGGGGTACATAGGACCACCCCCTTAAATTTTGGAAATTGCCAAATCTAAAAATTTGGTATGGTAGCCTAGGACCATAGTATGTACCTCTTTTAGTATTGGGTGTCTATGTCGTTCCCTTTCATGGATAAAAAATAGCCAAAAATTCAAATTTCGGGGGTTTTTTGACCTAATTTATCCCCTTTGATGAGGTGTTATTATCCTATATGGTTATATGGGCGCATACAGGGTTTCATTACCTTTCATAAGACATAGGTCTATTAATGCACCCTTGAAAAATTTGGGACGGGTACCTTGGCCCATCCCTTAAATTTTGGAAAATTGTCCAATTTAAACATTTAGTATTATAGTATAGAACACTAGTATGTATCACTATAAATTTGGGTGGCCCATTTCGTTCCCTTTCATGGGTACAAAATTGCCAAAATATAAACGAAAGCAATACCTTGTACCACGTGTTTGGTTTTTGGTCCATTTTATCCCCCTTTGATGAGGTCCTATTACCTTATATGGTTATATGGTCATGTATAGGGGTCCATTATTTATCATAAGACATGGGTACATTGGTACACCCCTTTAAATTTTGGGAGGGATACCTTGGCCCTCCCCTTAAATTTTGGAAAATGTCAAATTTAAACATTTGGTATTATAGTATAGGACCTCAATATGTATTTGGATGATAAATTTGGATGGTCCACCTCGTTCCCTTTTAGGGGTACAAAATTGCCAAAATATAAACGTAAGAAATATGTTGTACCACGTGTTTGGTTTTTGGTCCATTTTGTCCCCTTTGATGAGATCCTATTACCTTATATGATTACAGGGGTACATTTCTTATCATGAGACATGGGTATATTGTTGCACCCTTCTTAAAATTTTGGAAAGAGGCACACCCCTTCAATTTTGGAAATTGTCCAATTTAAGCATAGTACAGGACCTCAACATGTTTCGGTAGTCCTATTGCCAAATTTTTTAGTACAACCACGTGTTTGGTTATTGACTCAATTTATCCTATTTGATAAGGTTATAAGGTATGGACGGGTATCCCCTTTCAACTTGGTAGGACCCTTCGGGTGTAGTACGGTCACTTGATCGATGATTTGGTTTTGATGCGCGACGAGGTCCCTGGTCAATGTTCTCTAGGAATTAGGTGGAAGCTTTGAACAAGATTCATGACATTTAAAACTTTTTTCAACTTTCAAACTAAAAATCAAACCAAAATTTTCAAAACAAAAATTGAAACGAAAACATTTAAACAAAAGTCTTGAAACTAAAAGAAATTCAAAAAAAAAAAATGAAACGAAAAATTTTCAAACAAAAATTTTGAAACGAAAAAAATTTCAAACTAAAGAACTTTCAAAACAAAACGTTTGAAGCAATATTTTTGAAACGAAGACATTTCAAACAAAAAATAATTCTAACCAAAATTTTGAAACAAAAAATTTTGAAACAAAATTTTTTGAAACAAAAATTTCAAAACAAATTTCAAACGAAACTTTTTTTAATAGAATTTAAATCAAACAGTGATCAGCTTTCAGGGTTAACCGTTAAACTTTATCTGGTTTTTTAACTATTCGATTAACAAATAAACGGTTTTCAACTATTCGATTAACAAATAAACGGTTTTCAACTATTCGATAAACAGATGAACGGTTTTTCCGTTTCTCGCCAACATTTACCAGTGAGTGCAAGAATTTACAAACTAAAAAAAATTGTACTCGTTTTAAATACGCATCAGTTTTGAAACAAGGTGTTAGTGTTCATCATGGATACTCAGTGGAAACATCCATTTACCTGTATTCTCACAGGACCTAGTGGGTGTGGAAAAACGTATTTTTTGATGCGATTACTGTCACATCTCCCAACCATGATCAATGCAAAATTTCGTAAGATATACTGGTATTATGCAGAATGGCAAGACGTGTATGCAACAATGCCGGTTCCAGTAGAATTTCACGAAGGACTTCCACGAATGAAAGATTTTCAGCCTCAAGATGGACCATATTTGATTATTATTGATGACCATATGCGAGAAGTGAATAGTGATATTGTTGATATGTTCATGAAAGGATCGCATCATCGAAATATTAGTGTGATTTTTATAACACAAAATGTATTTAATCAAAGTAAAGTAGATAGAAATATGAGTTTAAATTGTTCTTATTTGGTGTTGTTTAAAAATCCACGTGACAAGTCACAAATCAAGCATATCAGTTATCAAATCATGCCTGAGCATTCACTGTTTCTACAAGAAAGTTATGCAGACGCAACAAGAAATCCACATGGGTATTTACTGATGGATCTTAAACAAGATACACCCGATGAAATGCGATTTCGTACAAATATTTTTCCCGACGATTTGCATCATTATGTTTACGTACCAACAAAACATGTTTAAATTATTGTGCATGTGAAAAGAATGACTTAGTCTGCCACGATGTCTCCTACAGTGAAACACGCTGATCTGCTACGTGCTCTGCACAAAGCTAAACCAAGATTGCGTAAAGCTATTATTGCCAATGCAGACGCTTCATTATTCATAGTATTTGTGAATGTTGTTATAATGTCTTAAAAGGCAATGTTCCACTGTCAAGTGCGCAGAAGTCAAGATTAAAGCGTTACAAGAACACGCTCCGCTATCTCGTAGACAATACAAAATAATTGGATAAAAAGAAGAAACATTTAGCAGTACAAAAATGGGGATTCTTACCTGCATTACTTGCACCTATTGTAGGAAGTGTGTTATCCAGTATTTTGTTTAAACAATGAACATCATGGAACATAGCAGGAAGATGGTTTTAGTACCACCAGAAATGCTTCAACGAATGCGTCGTGCGAGTGAAAATCGAGAATCTAATCTCGATCGTGAAATGCAATCTATATTGAATACATCGTATCCAAGTGATGAAGAAAAATGGAATCAGTACAATAGAATATTACAGAAATATCTTTATGTGGTACGTAAACAAGAAGAACCAATACCATTTACAATTACATCAATGAAATCTGATGGTGACGTCCCGAATGTTGACGATAGCACGAAACAAGAAATTTTAGCCGCAATACCACAAATGTATCGTAAGAAAGCCGAACTACTATTCCGTCGTTTAAAACAAGATGACGCAATTACGTGGGATCATAAAGGAACAGTGTACATCAACGATAATAAACTACATGGATCCAATATTGTAGATTTAATGTGCGGTGTGACTCGACCGAGGAAACATTCTAATCCTCAAAGCTGGGAATTGTTTTGCAACTACCTTGCATCGTCAAACACACCTCAAGAATTGATTGGTAATCGACGAAGATTAAACTACCGGTATATTGTCAAACATAATAGTACAACAGCATCTGAAGGATCTGCACCACCAAAACCGGCAACTGAATTATTTTCTTCCGGAGAAGAAGAAGAAGAAGAAGAAGATGATGATATTTTAGAAGTCCGACTAAAAAGAAAACGTATCATTCCACAATGGTCAACGTACAAACCATGAACAAAAAGTAGAAATCCATTTATGACAATCCAGCACATCCTGCATCGTTTTCTACTGCAAAGAAATTATGGCAAGCCACAGGAAAATCTATACCTCTAGCCAAAATAAAACTTTGGTTAAACAAACAACCTACCTACACGTTACATCGTCCTGTACGTCGTCGTTTCCGTAGAGATTTTTTCTTGTCAACAATATCGATGATCAATGGGAATGTGATTTAAATGATTTACAATCACTTCAAAACTATAATGACAATTACTACTATATTCTTAGAGTGATTGATGTGTTTAGTCGGTACGGGTGGGCTGTGCCACTAAAATCAAAAAGTGCCGAGGATATAGTGAATGCATTTGAAATGATTTTCTAGGATAGGAAACCAATTGTGCTACGTAGTGATCAAGGAACTGAATTTACCAACAAGACAGTACAAAAGTTTCTCAGGAAACACAACGTGCAACATGTTACAACAAAGGATCCAGATATTAAAGCCAGCATTGCAGAAAGATTTAATCAGACATTGAAACATCGTATGTGGAAATACTTTACCAAATATCAAACATACAATTACATCAAAGTATTGCCTTTACTTGTAAAAGCATACAATGAAAGTCGGCATTCCAGTACTAAAATGGCACCTGCAAACGTTTCTCAGGACAATTTACTGGAGGTGTGGTATAACTTATACGACAAAAAGCTACAACGTTCAAAACAAGATACGGATTTATCTGTTGGTGATACTGTTCGTATAAGTAAAACAAAACGTATCTTTGACAAAGGTTACCTCGAGAACTGGACTTGGGAAATATTTAGAGTAAAAGCCATTGTACCAAGAAACCCACCAGTGTATCGACTAGAGGATTTAAATCATCAACTCATCGATGGTGTTTTCTACAGAGAAGAATTACAACCAGTGCCGCTCCCTTCGACGTTCCTCATCGATAAAATATTACGTACAAGAACAAAACGTCGCAGAAAGGAGTATCTCGTCCAGTGGAAAGGATATCCTTCCTCATTCAATTCGTGGATCCCTGCAACTTCATTGAAGAAGAAGAAGAAGAATGGAACCTGATCAAGATTTTTACGTTACACTTCTCAGTAATAGTTCCATGGATTATTTTCCAGAAAATACATTGACTTCATATATTACGAAATTACAACGACGTGTAGAGTTTTGCCAGAAATGGGATGTGGCAATTGTAGAGATTCATTATCCACATTCTTTACTGAACATTAACAGTGAAAACAATAAAATATATTACAAATCATCAAGTAGTAATGATCAAGAACCGTGGAAGGTTGTAACGATCCCTGTACGCTATTATAACAATATACGGGATCTTATTCATGCAATTAATATACATCATAAAGAAACCAATTTATTTATATCCCATGATGCAACTAATAATATATGCCTCATAAAACATCCTAATAAGGAAATCCATATTTCTGTACATTTCTCACCAAGTGTTAGTTTGATGTTTGGATTTGAACCGAAAAGTGATTTAAAAGATATGCAAAAGGGACAACATACACCGGATGTACGATTAGGTTTATCATCACAAGTGTACGTCTACTGTGACATTATTGAATCTGTCATTGTTGGAGATACAATGATACCCTTGCTACGAATTGTCAACATGGATCCTGTGAATCATACTTTTGGAAGTCATGCAGAACAAATCTTTAATCCTGCACATTATGTTCCGGTGGAAAAAATGAATTTTGAGCAAATACAAATCGATATAACGGATAGCACAGGTCATCGTATGCCATTCACCTTTGGAACGGTGTGTACAAAACTACATTTCCATCGTCGTCGTCATGAATGATCCGTATTTGCAATACTACCAAAAACAAGCGTTATCCGGTATCGGCAACGTATATGTGGGAAGTCCCTATCAAGCAGGACATGGCATTGGAAGTTTCCTTGGTGGCTTATTTCGTTCAGTGTTACCACTTGTGAAGCAAGGAGCTAAAACTGTGGGAAAAAATTATTAAAATCAGGTGCCAATATGATTAATGATGTTGTGATCTCGAATCAACCGCTGGAAGAATCGTTTCATCAACGGATGCAAGAGGCAAAAACAAATTTACAAGAAAAAGCTAAAAATAAGTTGAAAACTATGCTGGGAAGTGGATATCATAAACGAAAATGGGATGACTGCTCTCAGTTTGAGGTTGACCTTCCAACGATCAACAACTACATCAATCATACGAAGAGACGTAAATTATCACATAAGAAGAAGAAGAGATCATTGGCATGGTCACCAGATATTTTAGAATTAATTCAACGATGGCTTTCTTACATCATCAATCCTGTGAATGTGTAAAAAGTGAATTGGACATTTTTTCAGCGTTACCCACGCAAACCAGTGTTCTGGACAATCGTCTTATAGGCTAAAAACCCATTACTTCAATAACTGAAAATTCACCAATAGAATTTGTAGTGTGTGGTAGCGGTGATGAATACATTGATTTGCCACAAACCTTATTATACATCCAAGCACAAATTGTGAAACCAGATGGTTCCACCTTCACCAATACGGATAAAGCAATTGCACCTGTCAATGATTTTCTAAATGCTATGTTTAGTGAAGTACAAATCTACTTGAACAATAAACTGATTTCATTTCCGTCACATAATCATCCATATCGTTCGTACCTGGAAAAACTGCTTAATTATAGTGATGGAGCTAAAAATACACATTTACAAACAGCAATGTGGTTTCAAGATACGGCTGGTCATATGAACGCAACCACAAGTGAGAACAACGGATTTCAACAACGCTATGAACTGACAAAACAAAGTATGAAATTCGATATGATTGGATATCTTCATTGTGACATATTTAATCAAGATACATTTTTAATTCATGGAGTGGAATTACGTGTGAAACTTATTCCTGCAATGCCAAACTTTTGTCTCATGGCCAGTGAAAGTGGTGTCAATGCAAAAATCAATATTCTAGATGCATCGTTGCAGGTGAAAAAAGTCAGCATTAGCCCTAGTGTCAAATTGGCACACAATAAAATTTTACAATCTACACCGGCAAAGTATCCTCTGACAAGGGTTCAAATGAAATCATTTACCATCCCGAAGGATATACAATCCAAAACTATTGATAACCTGTTTATGGGAACATTGCCAAATCGTATTATTGTAGGATTTACATCGAATGAAGCATCCAGTGGAGCTATTACCAGCAATCCATTTGAATTTCAACATCTAAACATTAATTTCTTTACATTGAACGTGGATGGAAAAGCTGTACCTTGAAAACCCTTGCAACCCAACTTTGAAGAAAATCTCTACATTTTATCGTACCACACATTGTTCTCAGGCTCTGGCATACATTTTACCAATACTAGAAATACAATTTCAAGAGCCGACTACAAGAATGGATATACATTGTTTGTATTTGACCTAACTCTCGATTCTTCTGCTGGAGATTGTCACTATTGGAATTTACAACGACATGGAGCCATCCGACTGGAAGTTTATTTCCAAGAGGAATTAGCAGCGCCTGCAAACTGTATTGTGTATGGGGAGTTTTCCTCACTCCTAGAGATCGACCACCAGCGCAACATTATCCTGGACTTTTAAATTACAAGGTACGTATACATTATGTATCATTTCCATTCACGATGTTGAATACATTACAATTAGCTAGTGCTTTAAACGGTAGTCCATTATTCAGAAATCATTTTACCGGGGTATTTGCAAGCGATGAGTTGCCCACACGGATTTCTCTTCCTCTGGCAATCATTGTAAATACAGATCCATCCACAAAACTAGGAAGCCATTGGATTGCAATTCATATTGATAATCGCTGTGTGGGAGAATATTTTGACAGCTATGGCCTTCCTCCTTATGTACCACAACATGTTTCATTCTTAAAATGTCATTGTATGTACTAGAAAAATAATAATAGGCAAATGCAAAGTCTTGGTTCATCCGTATGTGGCTATTATGCTTATTTTTGTTTGTGCTGTAAAACCCAAGGAAAATCTCTGCAAGAGATTCAATACTTGATCACAACAGTACCCACGGTTAATGATCGTAGACTACTGCAATATACCTTCCAGGTAATTTTATCATATTTATCATTGTAAGTGTATTTGTTTTATCATAATCTATTTCTATACTAATCATCTTTTTCGTCGTTCTTTTTACAGAATTCACAATACGAAGCTTTGCAAACGGGTGCTATGCTGCAAAACATGGAAACAAATCATTACAATCAAGAAGACGAAGCGGTCTAATGAAGAAACCCAGCTCAATATACATCATTGTCAATAAGAAAGAAAAAGAAAAAAACAGAAAAATGAATAAAACACAATTTAAGCTTATCTATGTGTTTTTATTGTTCATTCCATCAACATGATACATACAACGTTATCAGATTCTCCTAAAGAACTGTGCGATATAAGACGAGAACCCTGGGCAAAGTTTCCACCTAATTCCTAGAGAACATTGACCAGGGACCTCGTCGCGCATCAAAACCAAATCATCGATCACGTGAGCGTACTACACCCGAAGGGTCCTACCAAATTGAAAGTGGATACCCGTCCATACCTTATAACCTTATCAAATAGGATAGAGTCAATAACCAAACACGTGATTGTACTAAAAAATTTGGCAATAGGACCACCGAAACATATTGAGGTCCTGTACTATGCTTAAATTGGACAATTTCCAAAATTGAAGGGGTGTACCTCTTGCCAAAATTTTAAGAAGGGTGCAACAATATACCCATGTCTTATGATAAGAAATGTACCCCTGTAATCATATAAGGTAATAGGATCTCATCAAAGGGGATAAAATGGACCAAAAACCAAACACGTGGTACAACATATTTCTTACGTTTATATTTTGGCAATTTTGTACCCCTAAAAGGGAACGAGGTGGACCTAGTGATGGGCAGTGGGAATATTCCCGGTGGGAAGGAATTTAAAAATGGAAATATTCCCGGGTTTTTTCCCTGGCCTATAAATTCCCGGGAAGGAATTTATTTCCATTTCCTTACTTTATCTTCCAAATTATAAGAACAATATGACTAATTACTTTATTTTAATATATTATGATTTAATTCTAGGTTTTAAAGAATTTGGAGGTTAAAAAATTTAAAATTCTTTGACTGTACTTTATATAGCTAATAATATAATTTTTTGTTCCATTTTTCATTTGCACTAAAAGGTAAGGTAATTGTTTAGAATTGGGGGGCCGAAACTAGCAAAAGTTAGGATGATTTACGAAAGAAATGAGTTGATAGTGATGTTCAAGTAGTCAACAAAGTATCGAACACATCTTTATTAGGGCAGTAGGGGATTTATACAAAACGGAAAGGTAAGCGGAAATGATTTATGTGAAAAAAGAAAGTGAATTGTTTTGTTGGTAACGAAAATAGAAAACAACGTGCCATGCCGGGCTTTAACCCACCTTCATTCGCCAACGCTCGCTCTGTAACGCTGTCTGAATTTAATGTTGGTAACGTAATTTAACGTATGAAACCATAAAACAAACGCATCGGAATAGAAGATCGCAAAAAAGTAGGTGCAAATCTGGCCCCCAATGCTAAAGAACAGCCAAAATTAGTACTAATTTACAAATGATGAAAAGGAACTATTTTGTAAAGTAATTTAGAATTATGTAGAAATAAAGATGAAGACGTATGGCAAGATAGCCCCCCCACTTTAGAAAATTGAAACAATGACTAGGTCATTCGTTTGTACTACGTTTGTACCGTTTGTACAGAAAATATTTTCGTTTGTACCATTTTCCTTATAAGGTTACTAGAGAGGTCGACTGGGGGGGCTATTTGGGCGCCAAGATACCCCCCGTATCACAGCACAAAAATTTGAAATACACCATTCAAAAGCAAATCGTTTGTACCGTTTGTACCGAAAAAAAGTTTTGTTTGTACCCTGATAGTTTTCGAAAAACAGGGGATGATATTTGGGGGGGCTATGTTGTCGCCAAGATGGCTCCCCATATCACAGCAAAAAAAATTGGAATACACCATTCGAAAGCAAATCGTTTGTACATTTTGTACCGAAAAACGTTTTGTTTGTACCCTGATAGTTTTCTACAAACAGGGGATGACATTTGGGGGGGCTACCTGAGCGCCAAGATGACCCCCCCCGTATCACAGGAGAAAAAATTGGAATACATCGTTCGAAAGCAAATCGTTTGTACCGAAAAAAGTTTTGTTTGTACCCTGATAGTTTTCGAGAAACATTGGATGATATTTGGGGCGGGGGGCTATGTTGGCGCCAAGATAGCCCCCCCCGTATCACAGCACAAAAATTTGAAATACACCATTCGAACGCAAATCGTTCGTACCGTTTGTATCGAAAAAAGTTTTGTTTGTACCCTGACAGTTTTCGAGAAACAGGGGATGATATGTTGGGGAGGGAGGCTATCTTAGCGCCAAGATAGCCCCCCCAGTTATCACAGCACAAAAATTGGAATATACCATTCGAAAGCTAGTCGTTTGTACCGTTTGTACCGAAAAAAGTTTTCTTTGTACCCTGATAGTTTTCGAGAAACAGGGGATGAGATTTGGGGGCTATCTTGTACGCAAGATAGGCCCCCTAATGTGTACTTTTTCCATGTCCATTAATAAGTATTATATATTTATCCATGTGAATTGATGTGTATTTAGAATTCTGGTTGTGCATACCAAAATAAAAAAAAAAATGAATTTTTCAGTAGTAATTCAACGTTAGAATTGAATCGGCGAGTGGGAAAACAGTGTGAGTCCAAAATAAACCATTTTGAAGTAAAGGCAAAAATAACACTAAAGATGTAGAACTACAAGTTGTAATGAAGAGCAGTGCAATTTGCAAGACCTTGCACATTATAACAGAATGCTATACTGTCGACTGTACATTTGTGGCATTAACAAACGAAAGTTATTTCTTCAAATATCTCAAAATGCGTTTTGTGGACTAGTAGTGGTTTTCCGCTCAACGATTCAATTAAATTTTCTCTATTTCTGCCCTTTTCCTTAACTAAATACGTATTATTCAGCAATGGCCTATTTGCTTTCGTCTATTGTCTATGAAAGCGGCAAACTTCTCGAGCCGTTAATGTGACATATACAAACAGCTAATTTTTCAGTTGGTGTAAAGCTGAAACGTGGAAGGACGCAGTTTAGGTGAGCAAACATTTCATCTTTTAGTTTTCTTTGTTTAAGATTATTTCTGTAAATACAGTTTCTTTCTGAATTTGTACATACTTCGTTATTCTTTTTACGGTATTTATTTACGGAAAAGGGCACAAATAGAGAAAATTTAATTGAATCGTTGAGCGGAAAAACACTACTAGTCCACAAAACGCATTTTGAGATATTTGAAGAGAGAACTTTCGTTTGTTAATGCCACAAATGTACAGTCGACATTATAGCATTCTGTTATAACGTGCGAGGTCTTCCAAATTGTACTGCTCTTCATTACAACTTGTAGTTCTACATCTTTAGTGTTATTTTCGCCTTTAACTCAAAATGGCTTATTTTGAACTCACATTGTTTTCCCACTCGCCGATTCAATTTTAACGTTGCGTTATTCCCAACAAGTCCTTTTTTTAATTTCGATATGTACAACAAGAGTTCTAAATACACATAATTTCACAAGAATAAACACATAATACTTATTAATGGGCATAGAAAAAGTACATATTAGGGGGCCTATCTTGCGTACAAGAAAGCCTCCCAAATGCCATCCACTCTTTCTTGAAAATTATCAAAGTACAAACAAAACTTTTTTCGGTACAAACGGTACAAACGATTTTTTTTCGAATGGTATATTCCAATTTTTTATGCTGTGATACGGCGGGACTATCTTGGCGCCAAGATAGCCCCTCGCTGAAAATATCCCCTGTTTCTCGGAAACTATCAGCGTACAAAGAAAACTTTTTTCGGTACAAACGGTACAAACGATTTGCTTTCGAATGGTGTATTCCAATTTTTTGTGCTGTGATACGGGGGGGCTATCTTGGCGCCAAGATAGCCCCCGCCCAAAATATCATCCCGTGTTTCTCGAAAACTATCAGGATACAAACAAAACTTTTTTCGGTACAAACGGTACAAACGATTTGCTTTCGAATGGTGTATCTCAAATTTTTGTGTTCTGTTACGGGGAGCCATCTTGGCCCCAAGATAGCCCCACAAATGTCATCCCCTGTTTCTCGAAAACTATCAGAGTACAAACAAAACTTTTTTCGGTACAAACGGTACAAACGATTTGCTTTCGAATGGTGTATTTCAAATTTTTGTGCTGTGATACGGGGGCTATCTTGGCGCCAAGATAGCCCCCCCCCAAATGTCATCCCCTGTTCGTCGAAAACTATCAGGGTACAAACAAAACTTTTTTCGGTACAAACGATTTGCTTTCGAATGGTGTATTTCCAATTTATGTGCTATGATACGGGGGGCTATCTTGGCGCCAAGATTAGCCCCCGAGTTGACTTCTCAAGTAACTCAATAAGGAAAATGGTACAAACGAAAATATTTTCGGTACAAACTGTACAAACGTAGTACAAACGAATGACCTAGTCATTGTTTCAATTCTCTAAAGTGGGGGGTTCTATCTTGCCATACGTGAGATGAAGTACTATTAATAAACCCTGAACCACTATTAGTAATAGATGTCTATATGTCTCCTCTCTCTGACTCGAATTGCTGAAGAAGTACTCGGACTTCTTTTACATGTGAATTAACGTATAGAATTTCGAGAAATAGGTAGAATGAAAGGTCGTGTATGGCAATGTTACGTGCTTAAATATAAAGATAAGTAAGTATGTTGCAAATTTTGTGAACATTAATATGTATGTGCAAATGTTGATAAATTGGTGAGACATGTATCTTCTAGCATTTACCCAATCTAATTAGTTTATAACATTTATAAATTTAATGTGCTTATATCAGCAATAGAATCAAGTTGAGCAAATCCACTTACATATAAATTTAAACTGTTACTTTATAATTTACTATATAATTTTTCACACATATTTAATTGATAGAATATATTGTAAATAAATATACATTTATGCGTACTTTCTAAATATAATAAAGTGTTAATAATGTAACATGGTACCGTTCAGAATATACATTTTAAAAAATCCTCTGTGGACAACAGTAATAATATGATGTGATATAAAAATTAATTCAACTTTGAAATCATAATATAGTAATATAATCGAAGTTTCTTTCTAATTGAACATAAATTCCCGGATAAATTTCCATTTTGGGAATCTTCCCGGGAATCTTCCCAGGGAATATTCCCGAAAAATATCTTCCCGGGAATTTACCCATCACTAGGTGGACCATCCAAATTTATCATGATACATATTGAGGTCCTATACTATAATACCAAATGTTTAAATTTGACATTTTCCAAAATTTAAGGGGTGGGCCAAGGTATCCCTCCCAAAATTTTAAAGGGCTGCACCAACGTACCCATGTCTTATGATAGATAATGGACCCCTATACATGACCATATAACCATACAAGGTAATAGGACCTCATCAAAGGGGGATAAAATGGACCAAAAACCAAACACGTGGTACAACGTATTGCTTACGTTTATATTTTGGCAATTTTGTACCCATGAAAGGTAACGAGGTGGACCACCCAAATTTATAGTGATACATACTAGTGTTCTATACTATAATACTAAATGTTTAAATTGGGCAATTTCCAAAATTTAAGTGCTAAGCGGTTAGCGTACGCGCCTTTGGCGTGGGAGACCCGGGTTCGATTCCCGGCGGGAGCTCATGTGGTTCGGATTCCACGTTAATCAGTAGGTCCACGTCTCATATAGCCTCCTGCTGAACGGGACGTAAAACTCAAAATCACCTCACCTCACCAAAATTTAAGTGGTGGGCCAAGGTACCCCTCCCAAATTTTTCAAGGGGTGCATTAATATACCTATGTCTTATGAAAGGTAATGAAACCCTGTATACGCCCATATAACTATATAGGATAATAACACCTCATCAAAGGGGATAAATTAGCTCAAAAAACCCCCGAAATTTGAATTTTTGGCTATTTTTAACCCATGAAAGGGAACGACATAGACACACAATACTGATAGAGGTACATACTATTTTCCTATACTACCATACCAAATTTTTAGATTTGGCAATTTCCAAAATTTAAGGGGGGTGGTCCTATGTACCCCTGCCAAAATTTAGGGGGTGGGCCAAGGTACCCCTGTCAGAATTTAGAGGGGATTGTCCTAGGTACCCCTAGGTCATTGACCCCGGACCAAGGTCATTGACTTTTGACCTAGGACGTCATAAATTTCGGGGTCAAAGTCCAAAGTTAGATCAGGTGACGCAAGTACTACTACTTCTAATTGTCCTAATATAATTAAAACCAATATCCGCCCTATGCATTTAGTGATCATGCCACAGATTATGGTGTTGTTATAATTTTGACAGTTATTTCGTATATGCATGGTAGAAGTTAATGTAAATTAAACGCTCAACATTTCCATCCAGCTTCAATTAACCGCTTAACTTAAAAACACTAATTATTACGTTTTTTTTGCCCTAAATTTATGATCGCGAATATATTCTTGCAAAGAAAAGGATCTGAATATAAATTTCAACTGCGATTCCTTACGTTCGTCATTCACAACTGAGAATGCGGGTGTCCGCTAGATGTGGGTAAGATCATGGGCGCCTATTTCTCTATTAATTTCCGGGAGCACTCAGACGCAGAAGGTGTATATATGAGGATGTTAAGACAAATTGCATTCAAATTATGCCAGATAATGTATATTCATAAATACGCTAGGTGATCCACATGAGCTTTGGGGGCCCTAGGGCCCCGGCCCCCCAGGATCGGCGCCCATGGGTAAGATTCATTTAACTATTTTCGGCTAATATTTTGCATTGGACACCAGTGCTTATTGACGAAATGACGGAACTGATGTAGCTCATCTACATTGCACCGAGAAATCATTTGTCTGTTATTTGTCTTTGAAATATTTTTTTTTTTTGCAAAAAGAATACAAAAATTCGTAGTAGATTGAATGGAATATTTACATATATTGTACTCAATACCCCACTGTTTCGTTTTCTCAAGATGCTAGAGTAATTTGGTAATGTTTATTGAGGAACGCACATATTTGGGATTTTAATATTTCTTGTGGGAAAATATAAATCTCAATTTTGATCGGCTTGTAGTTTAAATAAATTGAACGAACTGAATAAAACATTTTGAAAGATTCGTTGTCGCTTCATGTACAGAAAAAGTGTTAAAAAATGTAAAACTAACAATAAGATACATCTGCTTTTTTTTACGAACGAATATACTCGTGGTTTTAAAATCGGTGATTTTCATGTGCCTAATTTGGGCCTAAATTTTAGACAGTTTTTGTAATGTTTGCTTCCACGTACCTCTACCTTTAACGTACAACAAAAATAACCAATAAAAAAATATAAAATTTCGAACGACTTTTGCCAAAAAAAAAAAAAAAAATACAAGTTAAGCGCTTAAGAATGGTTTTCTAGAACATGGAATCAAAAGTATCTTTTTATATTTTCAATTATAATCAGTACTTCTTCCGAAATATACATTTATTATCTATTTTCCTCTCCCCTCATCTGTATTTTAAGAAAACCGTACGTGATAGAGCAACGTTAACAACACTTTTTGGATTTCTCAGGACAAAACATTAAGAAAATATTAATAGTTTACAAACATCAAAATCATTGTAGAGCAGGGTTATTACAGTACTTCAAACATGATTATTTGACTGTGTCCACTTTTCCATCGTTGTCGCAATTATATTCGTACCGCTACGAAAATCGAACAACATTGCTACAATACCAATTATTCCCGCGACAAAATGAGTGGCGCTGTTTATATTAATAATCGACTGCCGACTTCTTTTTTCTCTTCAATGAAATTGTTACACACATCCACAGATATATTTAATATATTTCATATATATATATTGTATATTTTTCCTAATTATGAATGTAAATATACAAATCATATGTCGAAAACAAAAACTAACATTACGATAACTAACATTAAAACAATCTATACTCAAATACCAACTACAAAATAATAAAAATAATAATCCAAAAATTAAAGACCCAAAATATACTACCTAAATAAAAACTACAAATCCCAAGTTTAAGTCTATAGTCATAATAGTCCAAACACTAAATTCATTCCTAAACAAGCATGTAAATGAAATCAGAAATAATGATTGAAATCAAATTTTCCAATATCTTACAGACAAAATGTTTTTGTAATATAATTTGTACAAGAAATGTCAAAATTCTGAACACTTACTTCATTCCTTTAAGAATAAGTCTAATAATCGTGAATACAATCGTAATGGAACATTATGAATTACCACAGAAAATAACAATGTGAAAAGAATATTCAATCTCTCGTTTCATACTATTCCTTTTTAACCAGATCCATCCAAAATAAAAACCATTTGACTTCAGCGATGTCTAACCATTAAACTAACATTTGCTCTATCTGAAAGGGATATGTACACCTTTTAAAAAGTTTTTCCAGTCCTGGAATTATAAAAACTTGTTAAAACATCTACAACACAATCATCCAATTCACTATCATACAATGAGTAATAAAAGCAAAAATGAAATATACAGTAGAATGATTATTGGAAATTCAATATGGTCCATTACAAATAGAAGACAAGAAATATATATATATATATATATATATATATATATATATATATATATATATATATATATATATATATATATATATATATATATATATTACTGTAAACTTCTAAACGATCAAAAGTTCTTAATTTGACCTAGGTTCCCTAAACTTTTTAGCCATGGAGACGCACTTTTCTAACATCATTATCATCTTTGACTGATGTAATATGAACACAATTCATATTCAAGAATGTTGTTATGACGTACGGTCCAAGCCACCTATAGCACAACCTTTTAGTTACTTTATCTGCCAAAGAGGACTGAAATTGTGACTTAGTAAGAATCTTATCCCGAATACTATACGAAGTTATAACTCTAGTTTTTTCATAAAGTATCTTTCTATGCTGCCATGCTAACTCCATGTTATGTTAAGCGGTTTTCCAAATGTCAGGTTTCCTCTTTCTAATCTCAGTAGAATTAATATTCCAACGTACGTCTAACGGATAACACACGTTATAAGTATACACTATTTCCATTGGACTATGTTTGAGTTCCGAATGAATAGCTGGATTTAAAGAGAATTCAACCTCATGTACTCCTTTGACCCACTAGTGTTGTTTGTTTGCAATGTATGATTTCAAACTAGCTTTAACTGATCTAAGATACTTTTCACTCAAGTTACTATCACTTTGATAGGGAGAGATTCGAATATCTCTGATGTCACTGCTAAATAGAAAATCCTGAAATCTGGCTGAGACAAGCACACTATGATTGTCATGACCCAAAGCGTACGGAAATCCGTGTCTTCACGTTAATTTATGAAATTTATTTATAGGTACCTGACTAGGTAAGGTGCCAAAGGGTTCTAGATGCATAATTTTTTTTAAAAAAGTCTACCACTATTAAACAATAGCGCCCAGAACTTGAGTTCACCATTGGTACTATTACGTCACACTAGTGATGGGTAAATTTCCAGGGAGGCAGTTTTCGGAAATATTAATAAAAATTGGAATTTTCCGGGAATTTATGTACAATCGCAAAGAAAATTACATTTTATTACTATATTATAATTTCAAAATTAAATTAGTTTTTTTTATCACAGTATATATTACTGTTTTCTACAGAGGATTCTTTAAAATCTATATACTGAACGGTATTATTTTATTTTATTAATATTTTATTATATTTAGAGAGTACCTATAAATGTATATTTACTTACAATATATTCTATGCAAGTAAATATGTGGGAAAAAATGGTGTAGTAAGTCCACCCACTTTTACACTTGTAAATAATTTAAATTTAAATGTAAGTTGATTTTTTAAACTTGACTCTACTTCTGATATTATAAACATATTAAATTTTTAAATGTTATGAACAAGTTAGGTTGGCTAACTGCCAGAAGACACGCGTATCACCATTTTATAAACATTTGCGCGTAGATATTTATGTTCACAATATTTGGATGATAGTGACTTATCATTATAATTTTGCACCTAACATTGCCACACACGAATTTCCCCCAACGTACTTCTCGAAATTTCATGGGTTAATTCACATGCAAGACAAGTCCAAGCACCACTTCAGAGATTTGAGTTGGAGACAGGAGACAGACTGACGTCTATCATTAATGGTGGTTCGCAGTGTATTAATAGCGCTTCCTCTCTATTTGTATACACGACTCCAAAACTGCATTACTCACAGCAACTCTCCTTTTCCTGCAATAGCAGGCAACCCAATAAGCTCGGTGGTTGGGTTGGTTGCGAATTCGAAAGGCGTAGGACTAAACCTCAAATTTGTCACAAATATATCAGTGTCTCAAACCGTAAATAAGAGAATAAAACAAAATGGTTAAGAATGACAATTTTATTACTGTAACGGAGTTGGATGACATCAAAAGTTACAACATGACTTACTTAAGCAGTTCAAACAAGATGAATGGTAAGAAACAGATATAAGAGGAAAGCATTTCTCTCTTTCCCCCCACCACACCCAAAAAAGAAACTCATTAAAAGAAAAAGTTATATAATATAAAGGTTTCATATAAAAGCCTAACAACACAAAAAGAAATAGCTACACGAAACGAAAAGGAGACAAACACAGATTAGGGACACCAGTAGCGTAACAGACTTGCGGCCCTGCCATACAAGATAAAGAGATGGGATCCTAGTTGTAAACCCAAATACTACTACTACTACTACTACTACTACTACTACTACTACTACTACTACTACTACTACTACTACTACTACTACTAATAATAATAATAATAATAATAATATCAGAAAGTCGTTTCCTTTTCAAAATCTCTGCCTCAGCCTAAGAGCGTGAATGCATAGAGCGATCATGTGTGCACGTTTTGTCAATGAGCGGTCCGAAAGGCCAAAAGGGGTGGAAATCTCCAAGAGAGAGAAACAAAAAACTTTCTTATTGTAAATTCTAGTTCAAAGTTCGAAGCACTTGCTTTCGAACGTGATTTTTTTTTATTTTTTCAGGGAACAAAAAAGTTTTGGCTCCTAAGAAATTATACCATATAATATTGCAATTTTGCAAGTGAATGTATTTGTTGTAATAAAGGTATTATGATTGGTAAACAATATTGTAAAAAGTAAATTTAATTTCTTCATCCATCGCAAGTCTTACGGGCCCCTTATACTTTGCCGCCACCCGAATATCGATATCGAAAATTTAGAATGATATATTCATGCCCATATATTTGCGATATCGAATGTTGATATATGATAATATAGATATCGACGATAGCGATATATCGATATATCACAGGCCCAGGTCCGAGAAGTGATGCTTGAAATATACTGGAATCAACAATCAAATTCTAAGTAAGTTCTCCATTTTCGTATCCAATGTTGAGGGGGAAGGGTGTGAACCCGAATAGAAATTTTAAGGAAAAAAATGTTAAGAAAAAAGTAGGTTTCCGTTTCCCCTTGAATATAAAACTATTAACACAAAACTATTACTGTAATTTACCATTTACTTCTGTTTCTGATTGTCATCATAAATCAGCGACAGTACACATTCTTTACATAGTATAGCAATACACTCTGTAACTTTTCACAATCAAGCAAGCTGGAAGATAAATTTCCTGTGATATTAAAGTGGAATGTTCTTCAAAATAGTCATAATTCATTGGCCATATTTCTATCAGTACTTTGGTACGGAATAAGAGTTACAAGACTAACAGAACTAGAAATTAGAGATTTCATTCCTTTTTTCTCTTAGACTAAAAGACTTCTGCATTTTCCTGAGATTTTCATTTTCTTAATATAAGTCCCCTATCCTGGGCTCAGTCTGGCTACCATGGTTTCGAGGTAATCAGTAAACGAAAGAGTAAAGTTTGTCGACTCTCAACCCTTGACAGTTTGTGAAAAGATATTTCAGAGTTCATGTTGTTATTTCTTCGTTACAAAAACACATCTAGTTGACTCTATTCATGGTGACTTACTGAACTTAATCATTTACAATTATTGAAAAATGAATAATTATTTTTCAACATAAAAGGTTGTTATAGTTCAGTTAGTAGATGGAAGTGAATGAAAATGTTTTTTGTTGAGATGTGCAAACTGAATGTGAATAATGAGTGTTTATTCAACCATGCTTTTGTCCAGAGGCTGATATACGATGGAATTATGGGGAAATGGTGGTTTGTAATACTGCTACATAGAGCTACATTTACGAGCTCCAAACTCTGAAATGGATTTTATTTATATATAAAATAAGAAAGATTCCCCTTCTGTAAGGTAATCGTCCTGATCGCCCCCTGGTTCCGCCCCTGCTCTTGTGTAGCAGACTTTGTAGACATTTATTTCGTTCCTTCTCCTGACGATGCTGCTACTGCTTTCTAAGGATGGTCAAATGCAAAGTGGAGCAAGTTTTATTTGAAACTTGACTCGACTCGATAAAGATTCTCCAATTGAAGTACAGTAACTTACTGTAACTTACATTTTACCGCAAAAACTTTGTTTTTGTTACGTATTTTTTTTTTGGAGTGTATGTAAGAGAAGGAACTTACAAGTAACATCAGATATGTAACACTCCGATTTTGATGGTATTTGGCTGATAAACACTAGACACACAATAATTGAATAGGGATCAATTACTTTCTGCGAAAAACGGTTTTAGGGGCAAAAGCCCAACCCAAAATTTTGAAAGTTGTCACCCTAATAGCAATAATGACAAACAGTGATAGGTTGTAGATATTGTGATTCTGACAAAGGGTGTTAGTAGTCACAACCACTACTCACTGACCGTTTGACCACAACGGGGCCACTTTCTTGAAAGTAATCGAAGGTGGTGATGTTCTGGATTTCGGTAAAAATGACTGAAACTCTGATATGTTGTAGATACTGTGATTCTGAGAAAAGGTCTTAATGGTCACAACCACTAATCACTGTCCATTTGGCCACTACGAGCCCAGGAGGCCGCGGTGGCTCAATGGTAGAGCGTTCCCCTCTTGTGCTTGGGGTTCCGGGTTTGATCCCAATTCCCGCCAAGTGAACTTTGTGCTGGACAAACAGCGTGTGCGTGGGTTTTCTCGTGGTTCTCCCGTTTCCACCCACTTTTTCATTCCACCATTTCATTCATTATTCATCATCACCGTCTCCTTTAGCCAAACCGGCATAACTGTGGGACGTAAAACTCAAAGATTTCAATTCATTTTCAGTATGATGCCACTTTCTTGAAAGCAACCGTAAATATTGATGGCCTGGATCTCGGTAAAAATAACTGAAACTATGGTATATTGTAGATATTCTGGTTCTCAGAAAATTCTTAACACGCGCAATCACTAATCGCTGACCGATTGGCTACTACAAGGCCACATTTTTTTAAGTAACCGAAAATGGTCATGTTCTGGATTTAGGTAAGAATGACTGAAAGTGTTGTATTTTGTAGATATTGTGATTGTGAGAAAATGTCTTAATGGGCACAGCCAATAATTACTGACCGCTTGGACACTACAGGACCACTTTTCTGAAAGTAACCGAAGATGGTGATATTCTGGATTCGGTAAACATGACTGAAACTGTGATATGTTGTAGATATTGTGATTCCCAGAAAAAGTCTTAATGGGCATAACCACTAATCACTGACCGTTTAGTCACTACGAAGCTAGTTTTTTGAATGTAACCGAAATAGGTGATAATCTGGATTTCGGTAAAAATGACTGGAACTGTGATATGTTGTCAATGTGTTGATTCTGAGAAAAGGTCATAATTTGCACATCCACTAATCACTGACCGTTTGGTCACTACAAAACATCTTTTCTGAAAGCAGCCGATTAGAAGATAGCGATATTCTAGTTTCGGTCAAAATGACAGAAACCATGATGTGTTGTAGATATTGTCATCCGAGAATAAGTATTAGTGGGCACATCCACAAATCATTAATCGTTTGGTCGCTACAGAGCTACTTTCCTGAAAACAGCCGAGTATAACGATTTCTGAATTTCGGTAAGTTGAGTGAAGCTAAGATATGTTGATGATTTCATAATGAGAAAAACCTTAATGGACACAATAATCGAATTATGACCGTTTTCCCACTACAGTTACAGGTTTTTAAAACCAGCTTGGTATAACGATATTTTAATTTCGGTGTAATTAAATGAAACTGTGATATTGTGTAGATGTCTTTATCCTGAGAAAAATTGTCTAGGGCTTTCCAGGGTTTTCGTTTGTCCCGCAAGATAAAATATCTGAATGTTGTCTATTCTTAAAAGATGTTGGTCGCATCTCTCCTCATATCTTTTCGGGGTTGTGGTATACTACTATTCAGGTTTTCATATAATTCTACCAAAATTACACCTTCTGCTGTTTTAAAAAATATTTGACCCCGTAGGTACTGAATGATTTGTGGTTATATACATTGAGAGTTTTACTGAGGATCACAATATCTACAACATATCACAGTTTCAAGCAATTGCACCGAAATCCACAGTATTGTTACTTTCTGATCTAATAAAAAAAAATAAAAAAAACAAGTGGCCCTCCAGTGGCCAAAGTGTCATTCATTGGCGGCTGCGCCTGATGAGACTTTTGATCCGGATTACAGTATCTAGAACATATCACGGTTTCAGGCAATTCCACCCTAATCCATAATACCATTACCTTAAACTCTTTTAAAAAAGTGATCCTGTAGTGGCCAAATAGGCAGTGATTAATGGTTGTGCAAATTGAATCTCCCTATCACGATCACACTATCTACAATATATCACGGTTTTAAACAATTCCACCGAAATCCAGAGTATCGTTACCTTTTTTCTTTCTATTCTCTCTTTAAACATGGGGTTGTTGGACGCCGATGGTAATATTGGAAAGCTACTAGTCGTTTGAGCACAGGGTAATGTGCGAAATCGGTTCCTCGCCTCAAAGATCCAAAAATGAAGTCCCGAATTGGCTCAATGTCAATACCTGGTTGCGCAAGATAGAACAATAGCTGTATTGATGGTTTTATCTCGCGTAATCAAATACTGAGATTGAACCACAGCAAAGGTTTACATCACAACCCAAATGTTTGGGACCCGGATCTGATTTCTGACATCACTTCAATGATTAAGGGACCAAGACTTCTCAAACACTATCACCTGCTTCCAGAAACTCCTTGCTTCATAGACGAATATAAGAGACCCGAACCCACAATTTTGGGATATCATTTCCAGGGCTTCGAATAAAAGACCCGATTTCTGACATTACTGCTGTTCTCAATGGACCCTGACATTTTTAATGTCACTACCGTAGTACAACAACTCCGTGTTTAATAGGCAAACACAAGAGACCCGAGCCAATATTTTTGGACCTCATTTCTGGGTCTCAGGTCGCGGGTTCCATCTTTGACAGCGCCTCTTTGATAGCTAAGAGGTTCCAGAGCTTTCCAACGGCACCATTTGCACCCAGCAACTTCATGCTTAAAAGAGAAATAGAATGAACCTGATCCCAAAATTTCGGAGGCCCATTTCTGGGGTTTCGAGGTAATGGCCCAATTTCTAACATTACCGCTGTGCTCGAGCGACCCGAACCTTTCCAACGCTATCACCTTCGTGCAACAATTCCATGTTTTAATAGGCGTATATAGAAGAATCATACTTAAAATTTTGGGACCCCGTTTCTGGGGCGTCATGGCCGGGACTCAATTTCGTACATTACCACTGTGCTCTGCAGACCCGGAAAATTTCAACGCCGCTAACAGCGTGCACTAATTTCATGTCTAACACGGTTTAACTACTACAGGAGGATTTTAATGGAATTTTTTCCATGCTGTTTAAACAATTTACAACATTTCATACTATCGATAAAAAATGAAATATCAATATATTAGAAACTATGGTCTTTTAAAATGTTCGAAACGGGTACACCATTAATTTTCAGAAATAAATGTAAATTTCTGTAATTTTATTCTGTATGTGACGACAGAAATATTCTCACTTCGATTCTTTTACAAGAACAAATATTTTGTGAAAGATAACATAAACTCAGAAGAAAACTTCTTTGGGAATTTCTCAATATTGATGAATGAAGATGAACAATATGCTTAAGGTTTGTAATTAAAATCCAAAATATAGTTTGGCTACTGCGTATGTTTGAAATTATAGTAATTACTTCTAAATGAATGGAACTTTTTATGAAAGTTCTAAATTTAAGCTTACTTATTATTAATTAACATATTAAAATACACTAATATGTTAATATGTTAATATTAAATAAATATATTAATATTAATAAATACTTCAAGCTCATGGTATAGGCTATCATAATATAAATTGTTACCCATGTAGTGTGTGCTAATTTTTAGAAAGTTGGATTTCTTTAAAAAGAAAATGATTGAAAAGATTACGTTTGTCTCGAACTGCCGCGTAGAGGACATGTAATTTATTAACCTGTCTCGCAATCCACTTTTTTCTAAAGTTAACTGTTGCACCGAACGTGCCACATTAACTTGCCCATCTACTTATTACTACGTTTCTACTTACTTTTACTTGCTTTTTACTAGTTTAACTTCATTTTCCAGTAACGTAGAACGACTGGAACACGCACACAAAAACATGGAGGACAGTTAAATTTCGAAAGCTATCCCACACGGAATCGAACCCGGGAACCCGTATACCAAAGGCCCACGTGCTAGCCACTAGACCAGCGGGGAGGACACCCACTCGGCCACATATTTAGGTTATGCTCTTTACACTTTTTCATGCTATCTAAAGAAGCGGCTAATCTTCAATTCACATTGCCGACTTGGGTTATTTTTATCAAGAATTGTTATATTGCAACTTAGTTTGGATGTAGAGGGCCGCGGTGGCTCAGTGGTAGAGCGTTCACCTCTGGTGTATGGGGTCCTTGGTTCGATCCTAACTCGCGCCAAGTGAACTTTGTGTTGGATAAACACCATGTGCGAGGGTTTTCTCGGTGGTACTCCCGTTTGTTCCACATTCTTCATTCCACCATTTTCTTCATTTATCATCATCACTGTCTACTATAGCCTAGCCGGCATAAACGTGGGACGTAAAACTTAAAGGTCTCATTTCATTTAATTTGGATGTAAAATCCTGAATTAACTAGCATAAAAGGACTTTGCAGTACTATGTTGGTAGGAGATGAAAGTTGCTATTGATTTCTATTTTTCCCTTATTTCATATTCATTTCCCATTCGTTTGTATAAAATTTTCAAGAAATATTAGATACTAACTTCTTTCTCCCAAGAACACTCAAAGAAAAAAATATACGTTACGAAACAAAGTTATTGTGGAAAAATATGTTACATTATAAGAACAATTTTTCTTTTTAACGCAGTGGTACCTGGAAGATCTAAATTAGTCCCCAGCAGCATCGACAAAATTCTTCCAACGTTCTGGAAGCCCATGGATTCCTTCGCGGCAGAACTTCATGGGCCGTGAAGCGAAGAAGTTATCAACTGCATTTTGTACCTCTACTAAAGATTTGAACTGGCTTTATCTAGGGTGATTGTCCAAGGAACTGTACTACTAGGTTAATTATTATGTATTTCGGATCAGTACGTTTAATGAACACTACCGAATTTGCAACCGAACCACGGGGAAAGAAAGGGTGTGTGCTTCACTTTTGTCATAATACTTGATGTGTCTCGGAACTCTATAGTGTCACTGGAAATTATTTAATTTGACCACAAGTTTACTATTCAGTCTTAAAGTGACTTAGTGAATATTTCAAGCATTCTTTATATATTCCATTAGTTCTGAAACAATATTTTAAAAAAACATACGTTATTTCCATATTACTGATGGACTTCTGGAAACGGAACTTCATAATGTTAAGTTCTTTTACTTACGTCGAATAATTTTATCTGTGGTCACTTTTCTTTCTTTTCTTCTGTCTCCTTTTATCTGTCTGTCTCACTTCTGTTCCTCTAACAGATATCTATTCGTTTTAATATTTCATTGAGAAGTATTTAATTTTCTCCCTACATTAATAAAGAATCTAGTTTCGTCTTATTTTTATTCTTTCACTTTGTTGATAGTAATACATGTATATTTTGAAATTAGAATTGTCCTCATGTTGTTGTTGATTTTAATACGGGAGAAAGGAAACGAGAAGAGAGAGGGGTAGTCTTTTTACCAGACATGATTATGGGATAAGAAGGGGTATATTGGATGGTCTAGCTGCACGGTTTTAGCATTCGCACTATTTTTTGGTGTGTATAAGTTCAATAATTCACCATGAATAGAATCAACCAGAAGTGTTTTTGTAATGAAGAAGTAACAACATGAAATGTGAAATCTCTTTTAACAAACTGTTGAGATTTGAGAGTCGACAAACTTTACACTATCGGTTACCGATTACCTTGAAACATCCAGTAGCCACAATTATCCCGAGATAGGGAGCTTATATTTAAAAGAATGATATTCTCAGGAAAATGGAGATGTCTTTTAGTCCGTGAGAAAAGAAGGAATGAATTTTTTCATTTCTAGTTCTATTAGTCTTGTAGCTCTGAGTCTGTGGCAAAAGTACTGATAGAAATAAGGACCATGAATTATGAATATTTTGTAGAACATTCCACTCTAATATCACAGGAGTTCCATCTTCCGGTTTGCTTAGATCTGAAAAAAATATAGAGTATATTGCTATACTATGTAAAGTACCTGTACTGCCGTTGATTTGTGATAACAATCAGAAACAGAAATAAAATGTAAATTACAGTAATGGTTTTCTATTAAGGGGGAAGTAAAACTAGTTTTATTTTAACAAATTTTGTTGCCTTAAAATGCTTGTCCAGTTCATCCTCTTCCACTTCAACCTTGAATACAGAAGTGGAAGAACATAATTAGACTTTCATTGTCGATTCTAGTATATATCAAGCTTAATTTCTCGGATCTAGACCTGTCGATATCGATATTAACACATATCAATGTTCGATATCGTAAATATATCGACATCAATATATCATCATCGTTAATTCTCAATATCGATCTTCGGAGAGGCGAGAGACAGGGAGCTCATAAGACTTGCGATGGATGAAGAAATAAAACTTAGTTTTTACGATAATGTTTCTAATAACAATTTAAGACTTTTGTGCTAAAAACCGTCAAGTCTAAAAATTGAAAGTATAAATGAGATATCGTCACAAAGGTTTCTCTTCAAACGATTTCTTTCAAACTAGGCACACATATACTAGACCGAAAATAAATCGACAGATATTTTTTGTTTCTTTGAGAAAATAGGTTAAGGGGGCAAAGGTCCCTTTTCAAAACGGGATCCCCTTGATTAGAAGGACCACATTAAAGAAACGAAACTCTGCCGAGCGCAGTTGACTTCAAAGTAAAAAATATGGGTTTTGTCGTTTCTGTTAGAAAAGATTTGCAGAGTCAATGCCCCTTCGAAATGCCACAGACCCCGCACAATCCTCACGAAAATTGGATTTCGATAGAACTGCTTGAAACCGTGCTAAATTGTAGATATGATGTTCCTGAGAAGATGTGTTAATGGACACAACCACAAATCACTGACCGTTTGGTAACTGCAGGGCCACATTTTTGCAAACAGAAGAAGATAACGTTATTTTGGATTTCGGTGGAATTGCTTGAAACCTGATATGTAGCAGATATTGTGATCGTGAGAGACAGATTCGATTTGCACAACGATTAATCACTGACAGTTTGAACAATACAGCATCACTTTTTTAAAAGAGCTGAAGTTAACGGTATTCTGGATTTCGGTGGAATTGCTTGACATCGTGATATGTTCTAGATACTGTAATCCGGAACAAAAGTCTCAAGAGGCGCAGCCGCTAGTGAATGACTGTTTGGCCACCAGAGGGCCACTTCTTTTTTGATTTTTAAATTAGAACAGAAGGCAAAGATACTCAGGATTTCGGTGCAATTGTTTGAAACTGTGATATGTTATAGATATTGTGATACTGAGAAAAACTCTCAATTGATACAACCAACAATCATTCAGTACCTGCGGCACCATGTTTTTTAAAACAGCAGAAGGTATGGACACTGTAATTTTGGTAGAATTATATGAAACCCTGAAAAGTATTATCCCACAAGCCGGAAAAGAGATGGGGAGAGTAGCGACCAACATCATTTAAGAATAGACAACATTCAGATATTTATCTTGCGGGACAAAGGACAACGCTTGAAAGCCGTAGACAGTTTTTCACAGGATAAAAACACCTACAACATATCATTGTTTCATTCATTTACACCGAAATAAAATATCGCTATAGCAAGCTGTTTTTTTTTAAAAAAAACTGGATCAGTAGTGACCAAACGCTCATAATTCGATGATTGTGTCCATTAAGGTTTTTTCTCATTATGAAATCATCAACATATCTTAGTTTTACTCAACTTACCGAAATTCAGAAATCGTTATACTCGGCTGTTTTCAGGAAAGTAGCTCTGTAGCGACCAAACGATTAATGATTTGTGGATGTGCCCACTAATACTTATTCTCAGGATGACAATATCTACAACACATCACGGTTTCTGTCATTTTGACCGAAACTAGAATATCGCTATCTTCTAATCGGCTGCTTTCAGAAAAGATGTTTCGTAGTGACCAAACGGTCAGTGATTAGTGGATGTGCAAATTATGACCTTTTCTCAGAATCAACACACTGACAACATATCACAGTTCCAGTCATTTTTACCGAAATCCAGATTATCACCTATTTCGGTTACATTCAAAAAACTAGCTTCGTAGTGACCAAACGGTCAGTGATTAGTGGTTATGCCCATTAAGACCTTTTCTAAGAATCACAATATCTACAACATATCACAGTTTCAGTCATTTTTTACCGAAATCCAGAACATCACCATCTTCGGTTACATTCAAAAAAGAGTCTCCTTAGTGGCCAATCGGTCGGTGATTAGTGGTTATGCCCAATAAAACATTTTCTCAGAATCACTATATCTACAACATATCACAGTATCAGTCATTTTATCTAAATCCAGAACATGACCATTTTCGCTTACTTTCAAAAAAGTGTCCTCATAGTTTCCAAACGGTAAGTGATTATTGGCTGTGCCCATTAAGAGCTTTTCTCAGGATCACAAGAATTACAACATATCACAGTTTCAGTCATGTTACCGAAATCCTGGCTATCAATATTTACGGTTACTTTCAAGATAGTGGCCTTGAAGTGGCCAAGCGCTCTGTGATTACTGGTTGTGCCCATTAAAACCTTTCCTCAGAATCACAATTTCTACAACGTATCACAGCTTCAGTAATTTTTACCGAAATCCAGAATATCAAAATCTTCGTTTTCTTTCAAAAATGTGGCCTCGTATTGGTCAAACGGTCAGTGATTATTTGTTGTGCCAATTAAGATCTTTTCTCAGAATCACAATATCTACAACATATAACAGTTTCAGTCCCTTTTACCGAAATAGAGAACATCAACATTTTTATTACTTTCCGAAAAGTGAACTCGTAGTGGCCAAACGGTCAGTGATTAGTGGTTGTGCCTATAAAGACCTTTTCTCCTAATCACAAGATTTGCAAAATATCACAGATCTACTCATTTTTTACCGAAATCCAGAACATTATCTTCGGTTATTTTCAAAAAAGTGGCCTCGTAGTGGCCAAACTGTCAGTGATTATTGGTTGTGCCCATTAAGACCTTTTGCCAGAATCACAATATCTACAACGTATCACAGTTTCAGTCATTTTTACCGAAATCCAGAACACCAACATCTTCCGTTAATTTGAAAAAGGTGGCCCTGTACTAGCCAAACGTTCAGTAATTATTGGTTGAGCCCAGTAGGACATTTTCTCAGAATCACAATATCTATTACATATCACAGTTTCAGTCATTTTTACTGAAATCCAGGCCATCAATATTTTCGGTTACTTTCGAGAAAATGGCCTTGTAGTGTCCAAACGCTCTGTGATTACTGGTTGTGCCCATGAAGACCTTTCCTCAGAATCACAATATCTACAACATATCCCAGTTTCAGTCAATTTTACCGAAATTCAGATTATCACAATCTTCGTTTTCTTTCAAAAAGGTGGTCTCGCTGTGACCAAACGGTCAGTGATTAGTTGTTTTGCCCATTAGGACCTTTTCTCAGAATCACAGTATCTACAACATATAACAGTTTTAGTAGAATGGGACTAATATACATCTTTTAGGCGTAATTGAATTTAATTTGCCACTCAATATCTTCGAAATCAGAAATATCTTTAAACCACTCACATAATGTAGTAAAGTTGTTGAAAATCCTTTCAACAACACTAACAATAAGGTAATAATTCGAACGTAGTAATACAGTCTTTTATATTGGATAGAACTTCACCCGATAACACGTAAATTCTGGCCTATCGGTCGATATTTTTATCCACTTCCAGAATATAATTATTACAGAAAACATTTGGCGATATACGATTAATAGAATAATATTCATACTTTTAAAATATTTTACACCATTTCAATTTAGGGGGGCGCGGTGGCTTAGTTGTAGAGTGTTTACCTCCCGTGCTTGGTGTCTCTGGTTTGATCAAAGCTCGCGCCGTATGGACTTTGTGGTGGACAAACACCGTACTCGTGGGTTTTCTCGGGGTTGTCCCGTTTCCCCCACTTTCTTCATTTCATTCATTTCTCATAATCACCGTCTCCTTTAGCTTAGCCGGCTCAAGCGTGGTACGTAAAACTGAAAGTTTTTATTTCATTTTCTTCATTTCACTTTAACTGGGTATGTAACTGGTAGAAAATATAAACGAAGACCAATTATTACAATACTTCATCCATGAGAATTTGACTGTGTCTACTTTTTCATTGTTGTCGCAATTACATGTGTACGACTACGATCATCGAACAGAATAAACTACTAATACTAATTATTCCCGCTATAAAATGAGTGGCGCTATTTACATTACAAATCGACTGCCGACTTCTTTTCTTTCTTTCTCTAATGAAATTCTTACATTCTCCAAGTCTGTTAGGCATAGGCCTTTGAAGTTAGAGCGTTCGCCAGATCTTAAATTTAACGCGTGAATCTTTTTTATTTTGTCAAAACATTCGCCTTGCATTCTAAGCTGTACGAAAGTCTACTGTGTAAATTTTGACAAGAAAAGAAAGCTGATTTTCTCTTGATATTTGATAGTATTAATCATTGAAGACTGAAATCGTATATAAATACTATACAATTTGTAATCCTGGTTGATGGTAGTACTAACGTTTTTAAAGTTTGGTCCCTCAGCAGGATAATGAGAGTCTGAATGCATTTAGCTGCTTAATAATCTGGAATATTGGGCCTAGAATCTTGATATTTTAAAAGAATGTTCTCCATGTTTCACGGACTGGTAGTAAGACAGTTGAACGAAAGGCGACTCCTAGGAGAGGAAAGAACAGTCGTTGAGAAAGTTTCGCTGTTCGTCGTATCTCTCAAAAATTGCAAATATAAAACTTGTATTTTTCCACAAATGTTACTATTCAATACATTATTTTAGAAAATACTACACAAAAGAAGGAGTCGTCTTAAATACAGTTTCTCGTCCTTCAACAGGCCTTCGAAATTCAAAACTAGGAACATAAGTTCTGTAGAAATTTTCTTCTTTTATCTCAGTCTAAACTGCGCGAATGTTTACAAACTGCATTACATAGGAAACAAAATGGAGCTTGCTGAAACTATTTCGTCCCTTCTTTGTTCGCCGATATTATTACATTTACGAATTTGAAATATCTCAGAAATTGTTACTTTGATCCCTAGGCTGAAAATAAAGAACATTAGCGGAACCAACTTCTCTGTGGGGACAGGAAGGAGATAGTAACTCGTTTCACTCTTCACCAGATCTAAGAAGCTACAGTCAGTAGCAACTTAGACTTTCGTACTTTTTCATTATCAGTAAACGCCATAAAATGTTAGTGGGTGTTGAAATAAACCCTTAGGGAGTGTTGAAATATTTCCTAAACCATTTGGCAAACTGCTGAGATCTCCTGTCTATATATTTTGAGTTCTAGGCTTTAGACAAGACTGTGTGTTATGGAAATCTATCTATATATATAAAAGAGAACGTACAAATCCTTTGTCCGCTCATCACGCTAATACGGCTGAACCAATTTCTTTTATTTTTGGGGGGTTATTAGGATTTGGACCCTAGATGGTTTTTATCATATTACTTTAATTTTCAATTACCAGTGTCTTGAGATAATTGACCATTCAGGTGTCCATTACGTACAAATCCTTTGTTAGTTCATCATAGGTATAAAAATAAACGTATTTATATGCAACCCGCATGACCGTGTCACTCGGCGGGTTAACATAAATGACAGGCGTTATAATGTTTTTTATCATATCACTTGAAAGCGAAAAAGTAAAAATTATCTAAGTAACAAAGTTTATTGCGTTCCGGGGTGACCGCAGCGAAGCGGGGTGAACGCTGCTAGTCTAATCCTAAATGAAAAAGATGTCTTAAACATTTTTTGATCATTTAGCAAGTCTCCGAAAAGGCTGGGAATGCAAACTTGATATTCTACATAAACCTTTCATTTAACACTGGACTGAGGATAAGATCAAGTTAAACGAAATGCGACATATAAGGGGAAAAGTGGGACTGAAACTTTTCCCGTGATTTAACAAACATTCGAAACAATTCGACGAAGGTGTATGAAATTTTGAAGTAATGTTGTTATCAGATCCTGAATAAAACCAAGTTTTAAGAAAAGTTCAACATCTAAAAGCACGGGATGAGCGATTAAATGCTTCTTTTTGTATGGCTTTTAATTTTATAGTAATGATTTGAACATGCCGTAAAGTGTGTGCAAGACGAGATTTATAAACTTTTCTTTAGCAGGGAGACTAAATTGACTAAATTGTTTTCTATTAAAATCGTAATCGTCAGTTTAAATTATCACCATTCAGCTACGAAATTTGTACTATATATTTCATGGACAAAATTTGAATTTTGATACGAGAAGTAAATTTCACTAAAATTTGGAACTGAGAAAAGACATTAAATTGCAAGTTATTAAGAAGCGATTTGCGACAGGATCCGTAACTCCAACTCAATCATACTTCCCACCCAAGAAGTATTTTGAAACTAGAGAAAGGATCTGTTTGCGTAATATTGCAATTATGCAATTAAAACATTTTCAGAGAATTGTAGTGAATTGTTCTGCCTCTTGGTAAGCAATGTAAATATCCAGTTTTAATTCTCGATAGAATAACACCTCAAAATATTTGCCTATACTACTTCTTTAGAAATCTGCTTCCTAGCTCATACTGTTTAAGTTCTTTGTTATAATTAAGAGCAAGTACATTCGTTTGTGGTTATATGATCTTTTGAACTTTTATTTAGTATATGGACGAATCTACTGACAAAGTTGGCGATAAAGATGTTGCAGGAGGAACCGATTCCGTCTCTGCAACAGAACATGAGGACAAAGAAGAAACGTATAATAAAGATACCACGGTTTCTGTAAGTGATGATGGAAGCAAAGAAGAACTTTTGCAGAATATAGCTCCAGTTCAGGTAGGGTTTCATATATGCATGCACAGATTAGTTCATGAAGGCTTATCATTAAATGTTCAAATTGCTAATTACAACACTGTACCATTTCTAAGCTAACTATAAGTAGCGTATACCAAGCTTCATTGAGTAATAAATACAAAAACGTAAATATTTTTTCAGATTCTTATGTATATCATATATAATACGAGTTCATGTCCTAGGAAGTATTTCTAATTGAATCATTATTAATAGACAAGGGATATACAGAAATAAAAATCTTATCCTAAAGTACTTCCCAACGTTAAATCCAACGTGAAATCGCTGACAATTCATAGTACCTACAAAGCCTGAAAGCAATTTATCTGCCAGAGGTACATGAAAGGGGAGTAGACCAAACCTTTAGAGTAATAATCCAATTAGCGACGAGGACAAGTATAATAGTTTCCAATCAAATACGTTATTACAATTTTTGTTTGCTCATCTCCGTGCTTTCATAAATCACTAGTAAACTGCTAACATAGTGTTACTGAATTTCTAACGATAAACCTCCCTCAGCATCTTCCCATTCGAAGAAAAAAAGCACTAGCATACGAAAAATATAAGGAAATAGGAATAGCAGGTAAGTTGAGACATACTATTTTGTGCAAAAATCGATCTACAGCAAACCAAAAATAAACAAAAACATTGCCCTTTGAATGGAATCGCAGTAAAGAAAATGGCAGAGACTTAACACACATTGAGATGGAAATTATTGTTTTCTAGAAGGAAGTGTGTTATTGCCGTTGATTTATGATTCACTTGATAACTGCATCTATTCAATTTATTTTCTCGAGCACCATTTCCTGGGCCTCAAAGTTCTTATTATACTTTTCTTAATAAATGCACATTTAAACGTAAAATCTACTATTACATGAATAGTAATCAAAACATAATATTTCACTGCAATCAGAACGCGTCTTAAAATGTTAAGTGTTTTTCTACTTTTAAATTCATATGGGAGAGTGAGAATAGAAATAAGTTAGACAACGTAGGGAAATGTCAATTTCATATTTTGGTGTCGAATAAAGAATTAACTATCAAGAGGCACTAAAGGAAAAGTTATTTAAACGTCGTTGTGCGAGAGTTTCAAACTTGCCGTCAACAACTATTTTGAAACCAGGTAAATATTTTATTTGCACAGTGTACTGTTTTCAGAGAACTGTAGTAAATTGTTCTAGTTTTTGCCTAGTAACATAAATATTCAGATTTTCATCCTGCGACCAGATATCTTGAATGATATTTTATCAGAGAGTTTGTTTATAATATTAAACAAATATTACAATGATATCTTAATATATGCGGGTATGCTACAAACTTAGAAATCTGCTTCTCACTTCATACTGATTAAATTCTCAGTTATCACCCCATCAAGTATTGTATGAGGCTGTGGAAATTCTTTAAATTACTAAATATCCAAGAAGATATACATTCGTTACTATTAATATAATTGTTTGAATCTTTTATCTAGGATATGATTGAATCCACTAAAAAAGTTGAAGGTAAAGATATTGTGGAAGGAACTGATTCCATTCCTGTAACAGAAAAAGAAACAGATAACAAAGATACCACATTGACTATAAGAGATCACAGAAACAAGGAAGAACTTTTGCAGAATATAGCACCAATTCAGGTAGGATTTCATATACATGTACATGCAGGCTTATAATTAAGTAATCATATTACTACGTATGATACATACTTTGCAATTTCTAAGCTAAAGTAGTACAGACCAAGTTTCATTGAGTAATAAACACAAAAAATACATATGTTTTGTCGAGATTAATATGAATATTATATATAATATCTGTTCACGTCTTAGTTAATATTAATATTTTCAATTGAATCATTATTAATAGAGGGAGTGTTGCACAGCTAGAGAGATCTTATCCTAAAGTACGTGATTGAAATTTCAAGGAATTTATAATAAATAAATAAGAATTAGAATGAAACTAAGGAATAGTGTAAAAGTGAATATAAGAAAATCATACATGGAATCGAATCTATACCTATGTTGCAACACAGGCGGGGCTCGTATTTGGAACTCATAAGTAAGTCTAGAGGCTGTTAACTGTTCCTAAGGTCAGAATAACACATGAAATTAGAATTACTTTGCGTGTACTAGTGGGATGGGTACTTCGGAATCGATATGTTACTTGCTGAGTATAACTAAATTATAAGGTCCAATGTCACATGGGACAAGTAATTGAAAGATGGTGGACCAAACTCATACACTAAATCTTAATTAGCAATAAGGAAGAGCATATTTGGAAATACAATTGTTTTAATCAAATACATTAATAGAATTTTTGTTTGCTCATCTCTATAGTCTCATAGATGAATACTATCATTCAACTTCTAACCAGTGGTAAAAGAACAAGGGAGGTTGTTACTGAGTTTCTAACGTTAAATCTCATTCAGCATCTGTCCATTCTATAAAAAACGAAATATCACATACTTATAAAAATATTAAGGAAATAGAAATATAAGATACAGTGTGCGCAGCTACTTGAGAACAAAATAACATCCGCGGAAAAAGGAGCAGAGACGGAAGATAGAGCATTTAATGACCATTGGACATTATGTACACATCAACACGTACCCATTACAGGATATCATTCTATGGAGCCTCCATCTGAAAGAATGACAGCCTTCAAACGGTGACTAAACCGTCGGCAGGCATGACTGAGGTGGGTCCTGTTAATGTTTGTCACGACAAGCACAATAGCTGCTCTGCGAGCCGCAACGGTGTTGTGTAGATGCTTATTAGAGACCCTTTCAAGCACTCGTCAGACGTACAAGTCCAAAGGGTTGACATCAGGGGAGCTGGGGGCCACATGTTTGGGGTGACGTGCTCGTGAATATTCGTGGCCAACGATTCTTGGGTTGAATGTTTCGTATGGACAGGAGCGGAGTCTTGCTGAATATCATATGGCCTGGCACGTGCTATAACAGTAATCCAAGGCTTCACAACAATTTTCACACATCGGTGTAAACAACGGTTTTGACTCTGGCATCTTGACTAAATAAATGTTTAGGCATCATGTCGCCCTCATTGCTCACGACCCCCAGAACCATAAGGGTGCCACGGAACGTGCTGTACATGACGGTTGGAACTTCCTCGGGTGTTTTACGCAGCGACCAATCACTTCTGCAGTTCACCCTCTGGTCCTGGAGGAAGAGGTTTTCCTCCGAGAGGAACCAGAGCATTTCTGGCTGCTCGCGATGTTTCAGCTTGTTCAAAATGCAGCTGGCGCGGGACACTCTGTTCTCCCTGGTTCTCGCGTACATGAAGTGGCCTCTCCGCATGACATATGACTCGCAACGGAGGTATTTATACACCACACGTCGAATGGTGGCCTCGTCAACCTACTTCTCTCTTGCGAGTGCTCTCATGGAATTCCTTGGGTCTGTTTGGACGGAAGCGATGAATTCGGGGTCCTGGTAATGTCCGAACGCTGACAATATCGTTTCCGGTGGGAAACGGTTTACACATCACCGCTGGCGGCCGCCAGTTCTCTCCGAACTTTGAAGACGAATGAACGGGCGACGTTCAGGAAGGCAACGATCTTAAAATCGGCGTGTCCTGCAGCCAAGGAGACAAGAAGACGATGGCTGCAAACCTTTTCATTTTCTGGCTTAGTGTAGGGTTTGCCATATTTGCTGCAACAAAAAGGGACGTATTACATGATATACAGGATACTGTGTTACTTATACTATGTGTTCTCAAATAGCTGCCGCACCCTATAGGTTGAAAAATATATTTTGATTCGATATATCATTAAATTAGTTAATACTTATACATATTCTTTGAGCAAAAATCGATCTACATCTCATTAACAAGAGAACTACCATTTCAATGTGATCAAAGTTGACAAGGAATATATTACATTCATGAAGGAAATGCGTGCTCACAGTTGGTTTTATTATTTACTTTATATCTGTTTATAGCTTAATATAATTTCTCGAGCATCAAAAGTTATTTAATTTTTATTAATTCATACACATGTTAAATGTGAGTAGTAATCCAATATTTATACCTCACTGCAATTAGAATGCCTCATAAAATGTTCAATGTTTTTCTGTTTTAAAAACGTTCCGGAAGGATAAGGATGGAAAAAAAGTTAGAAAACGAGGAAAAATTTCATTGTTCTCCGACTGTTGTTTATTTTAGCAAGAAGTATATATATATATATATATATATATATATATATATATATATATATATATATATATATATATATATATATATATCTTTATTCGTAAACATGACAATATACCAGCTCGTCTTCACCAAAATAACAAAAGTTGCACTCTCTAAAGAGTAATGTTTACACGTACATGTATGGATGGTTGAAATTTGTTTGAATGTTTAATTGTGGTTGGACATTCAACTGCGTTTTGAATTGATTATAATTACTTTCATTCTCTATAGTTAACAACGTTTAACCATTTAATTGAAACTGATTCGATATGTTTAGCCATCATATGGTATGAGATATTACCACGAAACATCCAAGTATATTTATTTTTTATGAAGTGGTGTGTTGTGGTAATCTTGATCGAAAGTGAAAGAAATGAAGTAGGTACTAAAGTAAACAAATGTTAAAGTACGTTTCTACTAATAACACCAGTACAATGTTAGATTTTCTTATTACACTCGAGATAATTTCCTTACGTCTCAAATTTCTCCGAAATACGAGCATGTGCATCTCTAAATGAAGATTCAATAAATTTCCTGAGAATAACAAAATGCTACTTTGTTAATATATTTTGATATATATTGTTAATATATCAAGTTAAAGTACATGTGGTAATTGGGGAATCGAATACTGATTTTTTATGTGTAAAAATACTATATTGTTCGTATATACTTACGTGCTGTCGAGATAGCAGTGGTAATATTACGGTTAGAATCAACAAACGCTCATGGAATAGGGTCGCCCTGAAACGTTTCTCAAAGTAGGAGAGTTTGAGGTGAAAGTGACAACTGTAAATTCCATACTACTGCCATGGGAAATAGTATTGCTGCGTGGTGTAAGAGTAGCCTTGCTGCTGATATGTTTTTGTAACGAAAGTATATATTTAAAACACGTTGAAATATACAAAATACTATAGTTAATAACATTAAATCCCTATCGAACATCACTTAAGTAGAACGGCGTATCCCAATGCTATAAGTGTTCCTGAATAACCGTGCAAACAAAACGCATATTTTCATCACAAAACAAAAATATGACTTTTTAACGAATCATATTTAAACTGAAAATAACAGGAAGTACGTACGTAAAATATAACACATTTGAACAATTTTGATAGAGAGAACTAAACTGGCGTGTGTAATGCGGATTGCTGTCACCACGGCATGGCGCGTTCCCAGTTTGCGGATCGAGAAGAAGGCCTCTAGATATATTGGTTAGCTGCGAATATCCTGAATAAGCAGCCGTGGACAGACGATGGCAGGAGGTCATCTAGCTCTGGGTTTAGCGTGATGCTAACAACATCACCCTATAAAAGAGCACTTCTTTAGAAATATTCACGGAAGTTTCGGACAAAGACTGATAACTTGGTACGACCTCAGCAAAGTAAAACGGACATGAGATTTTGAATATTGAATATAAAAAGTTTTTATAGGACACGCGCGTAGATTCCGTAACGACTGAATTAGAGAAATATAGGATAAACTTAATAAGAGTTCAGAAATTTAGATGGGAAAGAAGAGAAGCAGTGAAGTCCGGAAATGTTATGTTCTTTTACGGGGAAGGAAATAAACAACTAGGAACAGGGTTTTTCTTTCACAAACGAATATCAGCAGTTAAGCGATTTGAATGTATTAATTATACACTATATTTTATTACTCTTAATAGTTGGTGGTGCGTTATTATTTATATGTGCATGCACCAACAAAACATAAGGATGATGGTTTAAAAGACAGTTCTACGAAGAAGTTCAACGCAATTTTACCAACATTCGCAATATCACATGGGAATTCTATTAGGAAACTTCAATGCAAGGGAGAACAAGTCCGTCATCGCGATGTTAATAGGACCTCATCAGATGAAAAAAAAAAAAACATAATCAAAATGATAACATTTAGATAGATACTAGAAGACAGTGTAGCATAATTGGTTTTTGACTGTTCGGAGAAGCTATGAGATGGCCACTACTTGGTAGCAGCGATAATATGCGAGAGATTGTCGTTGAATAAAGGAAATATTAAATATCTGAAAAAGGGAGAAATTTAGCTTAAAGAAATTAGAGGAGATTCAGGTGAGAGGGGAACATCAGGTTGAAGTTTCGAATATATTCTCGATTTTAGAAGGTTTGGAATATACTAGTGTTGAGGATGCTTGGGTTCAAATTAGAGATAGCATAAAAATTTCAGCAAAAGAAATAGTTTGGCACGCAAACTTAAAGAATTAAAAAAAATGTCTATTTGTATCCAACACAGCAGAGAAAACTTTAGTTTTACACTCTACGATATTAGTGTGTGTCGTCTATCTAAGATGAAGAAACACATCCACTGGTCATCCACCAACCACCCGAGCGGCAGTGGTATTAGTAAATGAAAGAGCACACGATGATGTAAATGAACAGGTGGATAAATAATAGCAATACAAGATTCCCTCTCAATCCAGTCTGTTATCTGGCATTGTCTGATGGCTGATTAAAGAGGGTATTTTAGGTAGAAAACTATACTGTTACTTAATATTTTCTAGACTAGATTGACCGATAGAAGGAACTAACCAAATAGAACATAGACTAATATGGGCTACTATAGGAAACACAATTATAAATAGTTTTTTTATCAGAATACTCATGCAAATTATTCTTAAATCATACACTTCTGAAGTAATATATACATTAAATTCATGTTTTTGACATTAATTACAAATCAATGTAGCGATTTCGAAATTACAAAATAACGCTGAAAACTACTCAAAGACCTATGTTAGAGATATATTGTAATCTTGTGCATTATATATATATAATTATAAATATAATGATGTGTCCACAAATAGTTCTTGTAAAGATACCCCTACCGTGTATGTCGTATCGTTATATAGGAAATTGCTTAGAGTGTGTCACTATTAAATAGGACATTTTAATTTAAGATGAAGGTTATGAATAGAGAACGAACATGTTACAGTCGATCGACATCATATCTCTGAATATGAACTGATTAATTGTGCTGACAGTGGGAATCGAGCCCACAGAATTACACCTAAACCAATGTCAAACTATAGAGAAGTAAATATTGAATAGAATTTATTGATATCAAAAGTCGATATCACGGTATTCGAAAAACATATTACCAGCATTAAGTCAAATATAATTAATTCTTGCAAAGGATTGAAGATTTCGAACCTAAGATTATTTGCAAAGAAAACACTAACAAAATATGGTTATAATTATGTGAGTCTACACCATCGCAATTGATTTACGGTGAAATTTGGTTCTTAACTTTTGGATCACTGTAAAAACATTTACGTTGTAATAGTAAAAATGTATGATATTTTAAAACGAAAAGCAAAGTGTATATTTGATTGTTATATTATCAGTTGAGATAGTGGCAATAAATGAAAAAATAAACCTACCAGCTAACTAGAATATTACTACATTTTAATGCATTTGCAACATCTCTGGAATCAGTTATTGAATAGAAGCTTTTGGTGCGCAGTCCTTGGTATAGCTCGCCTACTATTCGAATACTCACGGATTCGTGAAGAGTACTTCTCTATATCATTATACACCACCAACAGTATTGTTTGCCTGCTCATCATTGCCTCTCCCAACGCCAAGTTTCTCTTGTGATCTTCTTGTCACTTCGTTTGAAACAGTGAAAATGGATAACCTAACTGTGACGTCATAGAGAATCGAGGTAGAAATGAGGTAGACTAATAAATGTGATTTATATATATATCATCAAATAGTATTTACCAAGATCTAAACTCATATAATTACCAATTAATGCTTGTTACAAACTGAATCCGTTATAAGCAGATCAATATGAAGGACATATAATCCGTTGCGTCACTTGCAATGCAGAATGATATCTTGAAGAAAAGTAACTCACCATATAGTAGATATGAGAAACAATACAACTATAAACGGGGATCGATATCTATAAATAGATTCTTATCAATTTAATTGAAACACATGTATTTGGAATCAAGTAACATAACTAGGTTAACAGGAGTCATATTAACAACGATCATGGAGCGTCAAGCTATTACGTGATGGTGTATTAGAACAAACTCTCTACTTCCGGAGAATCAGTAGATTTTCAGACTTCAGTGTAATAAGTAGACGCTTATAGCGTATGCATTCTCTCTGATTAACAAATGACGCAAAATGTTCGTGCTCGGATATTTGATACTACAGATACAAAACTGACAAATGTGTTAAAATTTCTCGGGGAAAAGTATGAAGGTAATAACAGCTTACAGAACGTACTTGAAGGAAATTAGTGGTCGGAAGAGAAAGAAGATTGCCATTAAGAATATTTAATGCAACACCTGTACAAATAACGAAAGAACTCAACCAGTACTTCCACAGCATGTGCAACCATCACTGTAAGCCGCGAGTTACATTTAGATGAAACCCCGGGAGTGAACTGGTGAAACCGTTGTTAAAGACTATAACTTAGCACGACAACAGTAGTGCCTCGAAAATGCAACTTGGACTGCTGATGACTGAAATTCCAATATGGTCGGAATAGTCGTAGTTCACCTCGTTGCAAACCAGAGACACTGTTTACTATGGGACGCAATATTCTCGGTTTCATTTGGTCCCAGACTGATGCTTGCCAGTTTCATCAGTGACCAGAATTATGTCGATACCTCAACGAGCCATGTGCAACCTACAGTTCAGATGTTCAGAATACGAATGTGAAGGGACAAAAGGACGCACTAACCTTCATAAGGTGTACACTGCTCATGTCACTACATATTACATTGCTACATTTAATCCAATCATCTGTTGGAGAACCATTATAGATGCCACAGCATGCTGGAAACTTGAATAAAATGTTATCACTTTTGTTGTTTACTTTATTGGAAGAGCTTTTCATTTTCAATTTTCTTTGGACACTTTTTATCTTCTTCCGCCTGTCATTACTTGAACTCGAACGTTTCTGCTACAAATTCTGTTTAAAAGGTGACGATGTTAATACTTCAGACTGTCCGCCAGTAGTTTTGCATTCAACAGTTGAGGAACATGTGGCAGCTGGTCTAGGGCTTTTTGAATCTAGTGGACAATATGATGTTGACGGTCCAGGAGTAATGGAGTCTTTTAATGAAGAGTGGGATTCGGATTGTTCAACTACAAGAGATGTGGAAACGTTTGTTGCAGGTTGTAACGTGCTTCTATGAGCTGCGTCCTGGGCCACTGGTTACATAAACCAGGACAAAATAATTAATTGGATTTGTATTGTCAAAGCTAAAAAAATCGAATATGGCTTTTTATAATGTAGGTAATACTACGAGAATTTTAAATAATCTTATTCAAATTTACCTATATATGTTGAATATTGATGTATTATTATTATTATTATTATTATTATTATTATTATTATTATTATTATTATTATTAGAAAAACCTTATCCTTCAATATAAATGGGTAGTCTAGAAAGCCAGAAAATTAAAAGTTACTTGGATTTCTTTTCTAAGAATTTATAACAAATAAGCCAGAAAATATTATAGTTGTCTATACAATTTCGAACAACAAAATATAGCAAACATCAGCTCACATTGCATAAAGTTTATAGAATGAAATTTAACTTTCTCAGAAAAAAAGGTTGAATAGTACCATAGCATAAATAGCTATATATGTTTTTCAAACAGTTCTCAACAAGTTTAAATCTATACAAAACTTCCTGTCCTAAACAGTTTTCCAATATTCTTATATATCTTACTTTTCCTATATAGAAATTTTCAGGCAAATATAATATAACACTCACCAATTGCATTACGGAAATCTAACCTTCAACTACCTCTGGAAGAAATTAATCGGAACGCCTCTTAACACTCCTTGACAGTAGTACACTCAATAATGTATTCTCGCAATCTCGAATTAATAAATTGAAATAACTTTAACAACTTAGCATTGCTCCCGACACAGAATACGGTATCTTCCGTACTATACAATTTAGAGATAGTCATTATATTTTCACAGAACAATAAGGCTGAGACCTTGCCCAGTTATACATATCCTTTCGAATGGTTACCCCTTGCTCCGGCCGCACATTCGAAGGCATGCTATCAAAAAGTCCCACTAGAGGCGCTCAAGTACCCAATGATTCGGACGTTCTAACATGACTTTCAGGATAACAATGTCGGAATAACTAGCTTCCTTTCCTGACTCGCTTTCGAGAATTGCTACTGTAGATGGCAAAAAGTCTGCATCTGTGCATATATTTGGATCTTATGGAACTATATTACATTGTTCGAAACTAGACAGTATTTTCAATAATGGCAGCCTTATAATAAGCTTCTGGAAACAGATTTGCAACTTGAAATTGTGTGATGAGTCGTGATGGGTGATTTCTCATCCACTTATCGCAAGCTGTTGAATATAACGTTTTGAGAGACCGAAGAAAGCTCGATCTAGAGGCTGAAGCTTATGACTAGTATGTGGCATTAAACTCAACATTTCAATATCATTTTCCCAGCAGAAATCAATACACTGAAATCAATACACTTTACCTTTTTAGACGTTTCCCCAATGTTGCTTCGTGGATGTCATAGATTGCAGCTACACTCGTCTTGCTTTCACCTCTCTCCACACTTTCTCTGGCCCCTTCAAGTCTTTAGTCTGACGAAAGTCACCTTTGGATTTTTCTTTTGTACGTGTGCACCATGATCTGGAACGTGAATGTAAGACTTAGAAACCTATTATGTATTTTCATAAAAACTTAAAACATACCATATATTTCAGCTATGAATAAATAAATTAACTCGAAAGATGAACCCATCACTATTCATACAACTTTCTTAGAAGAATTTGAAATCAAAGCTTGAATAAAAGTTTTTGCACTATTTTCAATTAAATAAAACTTAATATCTTCGGCGTTACATTCCATGAAAAGCTGTGACGTATTAGAGAGCGCCCGTTCAATTGAGTGACGCGTGGATATCTCATTTAGTTTCTTGGCATCGAGAACCAAATCCGATATCATTTAGTTTAGATATCTTGCAGATTCATTCATGATGTGAGTTCAATGACAAAAATTTATGTGCTCCCACTGAGAATTGAACCAGGGCTTACGTATCAAAGCCACAGGTGTAATCTTAATTATTCAGCCAAGCGAGAGCGTTGTCCACCAATAGTAGTTTGTAGTCATTTCAAAATATTTTTTCACCTCACAATACTTTGAAGATGCATCAGTATTGACTTTCAGATCTCTAAAGTACCTTTCTTGGTTCTTAATGTTTCAGTTCATCTCAAAACATATATTTATAATATTTTTGTATAACAAATTTCAATACGCGATATGCTATCGTTGACATCAATTCGATCTACACAATTTTGACATAAAAATAATTATTAACTCGATGTCATTAATCTGGAACAGAAATATGCACGCGAATATGGGAATATGCACCCCAACCTATGTGCGCATTCCTTACCCCTGTTCATATAAGGGACTAGTCCATAACACTGCATGCCCATCTCGTGACACCCATGAGAAACAAGTGTAAGGTGTGCTCTATGATATGCAGTAAAATTTGACTATTACTAGCACATTCAAATATATTGTCAATCGTTTTCGGATATACCTTAAACTGATAAACAACAATATTACATCAAAGTAAAGAACAATAAATTTTCTTACCTAGATTACCTGTCCTTCTTTGTATCTACTTCCTCGCCGCCATAACTTTCTATCGGTACATGATGGTAATCTTGCAATGTGCATATTTTTCTCCTGATTTTAGCGATTCGTATCCTTACCCTCTTCGTACGTTTGTTCCTCTCTCTTATAAGGCGCAATTTTACAGAGTTGGTGCAATAGTGGCGTGGTTTGAACATTTATGATCCATTTTGGGGACATTAATCAAACAGAGATTTCCGCCTGCATCCTCTCTAATGCAATTTAATGTTGTACTACACACGCAATCGTGTAATATGTCACTTGCTACTACCTACGACCTCTCCTGGTTCACTCATTGAAAGATTTCCAAAATTATTTAGATTTAGATTTAGAAATATATAACTTCAGAAATTTATATATATATTCCCATACATCCTAGGCCGTATATAAGATAGAACTTCGCAAAATGAAAGCCCTATATTAGGAGGATGTGATTGTCTAGTTTTGACAATTACAAAATCTATGACAAATTAAAGTACAAAACGATTCAATTTTCCGTAAATATACTCCTTGGGTCTAGGTTGTAGAAAGACTCAATTTTGTGAATTGCTATCTATAAACGAGAAAGAAGAATTGATATCTATAAACAAGATATTTGGCGATGTCCCGTGCATATCTGTAAGAATTGGAAATAAAAGCTGATTGCTTTGTAAACATCTCACTATCAAACATGATACATAACACAGGCTGGAGAAGAGTTTTGAATATGGTTTCCCTCGTTCATCAAGTCTGCAAAATCCTATAGAAATATTTTCCTTATATAACGAACTGGAACCCACATAAGAGTTTGCAAAATGTGGCACGTAGTAGTAAGAGAGTGATATGATCAAATTTGTTTTGCCCTGAGTCCCTAGTTAAGAGGCCATGGACCAGGGGTAGATAGGACCATCAACTGGAGTGCATAGGACCAACCAGGGTACATACGATCATCATGAGTATCTTCATACACCTCAAAAGAGATCTATAGCACTTCCAGAATTTTGGAGGCAAATGTCGTTCCCTTGTACGGAGCGAAGCGAACACACCTCCCGAAATTTTAAAAAGGTGCATTAATGTCTCTCTGTTCATAACGTAACAAACCATCATTAAAGATGATCCTTGAGGCCAATAATCAACAACTTGGACAAGTTTAAGAGGACGAGATATATCAGGAAGTACATATTATAGTCCTGTACGACCATACAAAAAATAAAACTTGGCAATTTTCAAAATTTTAGTAGGAGGTCTAGGTACTTGTACCAAATTTTAAGAGGGACCATCAAGGTAATCATGCCTTATTAAAGGGAACGTGTTTTATATAACCATACAATGTAATAAGACCTCATCAAAGAGGATAACATAAGTCAAAAAACTCCAACTTTTGAACGTTTGGCCATTTTGTACCCCTCCCAAATTTCAGAGGGAATCATCAATGTACCTATGTCCTATGAAAAGGAAATTGACCATGTATATATCCACATAAACATTAAGGTAATAATTGTTCATCAAAGAGACATAGGTCAATAATCTCTACAGTTTTTAATTTTCGATAATTTTATATCCATGAAAAGGAACGAGATGACCTAAAAAATTTTAGGTCCTGTAAGATCTCTTCTAGCGTGAATCAAAGTCGTATGATTATTCTATTTATTCCTGGGTGGTCCTACACACTCCTGAAGATGGTATCATGCACCCCTTGTGCACAGCCCCTAGTCAATAAACTATGGAACAAAAGAAAAAAATTGAAATTAGTTACCCCTTTACTATTCACATACAGAGAAGTAGACTTCAACATGTTTTCTCCCTTACCGGATTTGCAAAAAGGGTTTCATATCGAAACTTGAAATATTTTACAAATGTTTCCCTTTAACCTGAGGCAGGGAATAAGATACAAATTGTGAAATACAAACGTTTTGTAAGAAAGGAGATTGGATTTTTTTTAACAAAATATTTTTTCAGTTTTCGAAAGCTACAAAAACTGGAAACTGGAACAACTATTTAAACGTAAAAGTTTAAACGTTACATTACGTTAAAAGTTGTATACACCCTAGGCTAACGATAACTGCGAACGTTACGATATCCGAATCTCACTGTGAAGAAAAATTATTAAACTTTCTCCTTGACCTTTACGAGAACTGCTTAGCTCTTGTGTGTAGAATTTCATATCTTGTAAAATTTTAAACTCAAGGCTGTTGATACAAAGTAGGAACTGGATGCAATTAGCTAAGGATAGGAGTCAGTGGAGAGCTTTTGTGAACGCGGCACTGAACCTCCGGGTTCCATAGGCCATAGAGTTAGTTAGTTAGTTTAGTTCAAGGCTGTTGATAACACGGAGGGAAAATATATCGTGAAGTTCTTTTTTTTATTTAAGAAATCTCAAAAAGAGTTGGGAGTTTGGCACAAGTTTTCTCATTCAGCACTGGGCTAAAGGTAAGACGAAGTTAATTAAATGCGACCCCCGAACGATTTTTTTTTTAAATTTCCACTTTTAAGCAGATACTCCAAATAATTGGTAGAATAAATTTAGTTTTATACTAATGTTCTCCTCAACCTCTTAAACATGGCTAATCTGGAATTTCCTGAGACTAAACATTTAGAAACATTGGAAGAGAGATTAGATATTCTCTTGATCTCAAAAGCTTAAATTAAAGACGGTGATTCCCTACATACCCTAAAATGCGTGTAACGCGAAGTTTAGGGCAAACAACTTCGACGCGGTTCATTAAAAGATTTTTCATTATTTATATAAATTTCTTTTTTGATGTTCTCAGGAAACAGGAACGAAACTTTTATTATATACTTGTTGTATAGGAAATTGAATTCAAGTGCGAAATGTCGATTTAGCTAATGTTTCTAAATTGAAAAATACATTAAAATAAAATCTATTTAGAAGACATTGTTTGAAAGTTTTCGTAACTGTGACAAAATCAAACTTGCCATTAGGAAACATTTTGAAACAAAAAAAATGTATATTCCAAATATTTTCTTTACACCTTACTTTTCCCGTGCAAAGAACGACAGTTTGCTAGGTACTGAGTATTTTTAGAGAACTACAGTGAGAACTGAGTATTTTTATACGCCCCTAGTTCTAGCCGCGTAATGTGAATATTAGGATATTAATTCAGCGGCCAGTAAATTCGATTGAGGCTTAGCCTGTGATTATTTTATATTATTAAATGAATGCACGACTTCCCTTAGCGATTTCCTTCCAACTTCCTGTTGTTGAATTTCTAAGTTTGTATTGCATTAAGGACTGTATGTTAAATTTCTTAAAATTGTTAAATATGAAAAAGCACAATAATTGACTTTTGTTAATGTGAGTTTTGAAAATTGTTTCTAGAATATGGATGAAAACCCTGACAAAGTTGGAGATAAAGATCTTGTAGAAGGAACTGAGCACGTCCTTCCAGCAAAACAAACAGAGAAAGATGAAACAGAGAATAAGGATAAAATTTTTACTGTAATAGAAGTCGAAAGCCAGGAAGAACTTGTACAGAATATAACGCCAGTTCAGGTAAGATCAAATTCACCGAATGTTTAGTTCATATTGTTTTTTCTATTAAATGCTATAAATGCAAACTAGATACGCATGAAATGAAATGAAATGAAAGTTTTGAGTTTTACGTTCCACGGTTATGCCGGCTAGGCAAAAGGAGATGGTGATGATGAGAAATGAATGAAGAATTGTGGAATGAAGAAAGTGGGAGTAAACGTGAGAACCCCGAGGAAATCCACGCACACGGTGTTTGTCCACCACAAATTTCGCTTGCCGGGAGCAGGGTTTAAGCCCGAGACCCGCATGTACCAAAGGTAAACGTTCTACCCCTGAGCCACCGCGCTCACCTTTATTCTCATGAAATATACGAAATTTCATAGACAAATAAACACAGAAAATGTTTAGTCGTGACAAAATATATAATAGACTAATAGCATTCAAGTTTTACAAAATATTTCTAATTCAATCCTTATTAATACATTGTTGGGTGATCAGGATGGGCGATCTTGTTCTAAAGTACTTCACTAAATTTTATGGTATTAGGGGGGAAACAACCCAAAACTAATGAACACTAATGTATACTATAAAAACGAAATTAATATGTAACAACGATACCGTCAATCGACGCCTTTTCTATGTTGAGACGCAAGTGATGCTTGTATTTGGAACTATTGAGTAAGTGTAAAAACCTTGACGTGCTAATGCACCAACAGAATTTACTCGAAAGGAATCTTCAGTGATTCCATTATCAAAAACGCTTTACGTAAAATGAGAAATTACACACTTAACACTCAGCGCCTTAAAACATCATTCACGAAACTATACTTATTCTGCCTTCATAATACAGATAAAATTACAAGGATAGAAATGGTATAGACAAAAGTAAATAACGTAGTGTCAAATTCGCTGGGATCTGGACGACTGCAGCCTCCATGTTGGCGTTTACTCGCAACTCTTGTAAAATATGACGAATATCATAGTAGATGTTTGTTTGTTCTATATGATTTCTGTTGTCAACACATCTCCTTCGATTACCTCCGTAAATAACGTGATGAGTCATAGACCATCTATATTTATTGTTTGCATCTATAAATATTGTTAAGATCTCTTGTCATTAGGACCATAGTTTTCGTGATATTATTATTTTTCACAGCATACCTATTTGATCATTGAGCTCCTCCGTGGCTAAGCGGTTAGCATACGCACCTTTGTCGTGAGAGACACGGGTTCTATTCCCGGCGGTAGCTCATGTGGTTCGGATTCCACGCTAATCCGTAGGTCCCGTCTCATATAGTCCTGCTGCTCAAAAGGGACGTTAAACTCCAAATCAACTCAACTCAACTATTTGATCATTGAGATTTCTTCGTTTATACATTTTCCCATTCACACGGTGTTTGTCCACTAAAATAGCTCCCATGGCGCAAGATGAGACCTACGTGCCTTGAAAGCTAGCAATATCTACAGAAAACGCGAACAACCAATTCAGAAAACGACATACTGAAGCTATATGCTACAGGGGCAGATCGACTCACATGGATTGCATAAACTACTGGGAACACCTTCACTCCAGCGGCATTTTTACTGAAGGCAAGAAATGTATATATAGGATGTAATGACTTTTCCCCTTCTTTTTCACATTCTATAAAAAATCAAGTAGTACCGGTACTTGTACAAGACTCTTGGTTTTGGTCTTGGTCTTGCAGGTATTGTCTTGGTCTTGGTCTTGCATGCAAAACTCTTGCAAAAACTGCAAGACCAAGACTTTCGCTCATCACTAATTCTTCTGGGGATTATGTTAACTACGTCCGCAGTGAATACTAGGTAAGCAGTTTTTGACTGAGTAGTGTTAGGTGCATAGGCCTCATTTTCACATTAAACCGAACTTCAATTTTTGGCACTTAGCACGGACTTTATATTCAGTCTACAAATTTAAATCGATTTACAAAGCTTTGAGACGGAGGGTAAGCTCCGGCGGATCCTACTTTATGGATGCGTTACTAATGCTCACAACAGTTAAATTCAGCATAGTGTTAATATGTTTCTTAAAGTTTTGATGCTTCTTCAATTTTTCATTAATTGTCTCATGTATATTACAACTATTGAATTCCATTGACAATTCCCTTCAAACAACATACAACGAAGAAAATCTATAATATTAAAATCTATGATAATTTAATGTCAATCTATCAGCCTTTTATCACTTTAAATCAACTTTGAAATTTCGACAAAGTTTAATTTACACCTCCTAATGGTAACTAAGTTTGGTGGATTATATTAACTTCTTTCTAATCTTCCACAATCCGATAATCTACTAAATGCTATTTTCAGTAGTTTGCAATCGATTGAAAGGAATATTCTACAAAATAGGGAAATAATTAGACTTTTGTTACAGAAATCGTTTGATAACAGGTTTTAAACTCGTTGGGATTAAAACATTTTTTAAAACATCTTTCTCTACGAATCTATCAAGGGTGTAATAATGTATACGGGAGTAAACGATGAACACTCACCTAATCTTTTTTATAGATAGGTATACCTTTACTTTAACTGAAAGATGTGACGGAGACTTAAGATTGGATGTATACTATCTTTCCGAAAACGTTCGAGCAAATATCTTACAAAATTTCTAGCAATAAAAAACTGGAACCTATGAGAAATAAATTACATATATACTATCAAGCAAATATATAAATCAACCAGTATGCCATCGCGCAACACGATTTCGATCTTGCCATTTTTAAATAAAGTGAGAGAATCATGTCCCAGTACATGAAGTACAACCTCTGAACTGAAGATATCGACCATATATATATATATATATATATATATATATATTGACACAGCTTTCATCCGAAGTGCTACAGTTGAAATTGTATTACTGCATATAACGATAATCGTCTATTTCTAATTTGCATCTGCTAAGAAAGAATGTTGGAACAGGAAAATCAGCTCCAAAATTTCATTCAAATTTTCAAAAGTATTCTAGTTATTTAGCCAGGTAAAGTATACACGACAAGAAAGCAGGAAAGTATATGTATTTTTGTAACGAAACAATTCAATTTTATTCTGCGTTAACCTATAAACCTCTGAAAAGCAGTTCCAAATTCCCATCCAAATCGGTACGAAGTCAAAAAGCAGGATCTCTTTTTATTATTCATTCGTTTATTATTATTTTATCCCTTTAACGCACCATTTTACCGATCAGGCCATTTTTTTTAAAATCTGGAGTGGTTTCGGTGTAGAAAGCACGTGATTGTTTAAAAAAACATTAATGCAAATAATATGGAATCAATTGGTTATTTTATGGTGTTTGCAGATAGGGTCTACGCAAATTCCATTAACACCAGACAGAACCAATAAAACGCGACGAATTTAAGCGTACTTGCACTTGTGAATTCATTACATTTTTGTCTAACACAGAGAGAATCAACAGTTCAAAATATGCCCACCTAAACGGACAAAGAAAGCTCAAAGATGATAAGATGACAACTCCGCGTGCAGCAAGTAAGACAAAGAGTACAACGCTGGCTTATTATGACATCTAGCGGGAAATTCAGGACTTCATTAGTGAAAGGGATATTTCAGGTGAAAGCTGTGTCAATGTTTTTTTTTTATCGATACCTTCTTCAGTTCAGAGGTTGTACTTCATGTGCTGGGACATGATTCTCTCACTTTATTTAAAAATGGCAAGATCGAAATCGTGTTGCGCGATGGCATACTGGTTGATTTATATATGTGCTTGATAATATACACGCAAAGATGCTTTTCTATGCCCGAACTAGAAACTATATGATGCAATACAATTTCAAAGTAAACCTTGCATATATGCAAAGCTGCGCGCTAAAGGGTTCAGAAATTGTGTCATAAATATTTGTAGATAACTGATAAAATAACTAATTATAAACTGCTATATTCTTCTATTTCTAATAAAAGAATTTATTCTTTGATTGTCTTTAAAGTGTCACGTTGCTAGAAGAATATAGCAACGTGATCATCAACAACAGCATTCTACAATGCTGTTCAAATCTTTTGAACATCGGGAGACTGCAACCTCCTTTCTCTGCTGCATCCATTTCTTCTTTGTACTACCCACAGAATATCCTATAACGTTTGCAGCCCTGTTGTAATATTGCTGTGATGTCTGAATGAATATAAGCAAAGGGGAGGAAAATTGGAGAGTCAATTTAGAACTTAAAGAAAACTTCTTTATTGTGACTCCAATATTACAAGAATGCATAAAGAAATAATATATTTCTCCTAAATATGATTAAATATCTCAATAAACAATAAACAGCATACATTACTTTGTGGTCCGCGTGTTCTTGTGAACTGCTTAAATGACGCCACCGCATAATATTCTGCTTATCGAATGAATCGTTACTCAAGCTGCAAGTTTTCCAGTTCAACAGTGGTCTTGGGACAAAGCAGACAATGCGTTTGTGCAGCATCCGAAAAATGGTTCGTGTTAATGTGGGCTACCACAGTAACGAAGTTTCTTTTCAGAAAGTTAAAATCCACGACACAAACTTATGATTCGTTAAAGGTAGTGTACAGACATCCCGAACAATTTTTTGAGTGGTTCATATTGTTCAGAGGGGATGAGAAGTGGCCACAGACGATCTGGGACATGAACCAACTTGAGTGTCGAAAATGGATTCCAAAATAAAAAAGTTTGCAGTGTGATTCGGAAATATCGTTGCTTCAGTATTCAAGCAGTTGCTGAAATCATACAAATTGAGGAAAAATGTTCATCAAGTTTTCATTAACAAAACGAATTTTAAACTTTTCAAACTATGTTAAGAACTGGTACTAAGGAATCTGATATTAAAACAAAAGGAAGGTCGAATGAACCCTTGTCGTGACATCTGAACAAATATTGAAACATATCCTGCATTGCTAGAGAGAATTATAACCGGTAACGAATTTTGGTTTACAATCCAGAAACGAAAATGCCAATAACTGCATAGGAAGAGGCTGAGTTCGCCACACCACAAGAAAGCTTTAACGATATAGAGAAACTAAAAGTAATGATGATATTTTATCTTTCAACCACCGTGGAATTGCTAAAGTTACTTTGATACCCGACGGTAGAATATTAAACCAACAACATTACCTTCATGTGCTGTCAATCTTTATAAGAAACTAAAAAAAAACAACGACCTGATATGTAGGCAAACAAGCCATGGGTTCTGAAGCAAGACTATGCTCTTGCTTACACAACAGTGTCAGTGAAGACTTTTCTATTGTAACTTGGGATCCCTGACAAGTGAGTTATGTCTTCACAACAATGACCACTTCTTGCTGTGTGGTCATTTTTATTTTTCCAAGATTAAGTCAGTACTGAAAGAAACCAGATTTAAGGCAGTTCAATCTGTGAAAAGGAAAAGTACTGATGTCATTGTTGTATATTTTATGGACTAACATAATGACAGTTTTAAAGAAGCTCCGAACTTCAACTACTATTTTTTAAGTGCAGAAGCAGTTGTCAAGTAAATTACAACCATTTGATGTGGATTTTATTATCATTTAATATTTGATCTGAAAACATTATCTCTATAAATTTATTCTAATATTTTATACAATAGTTTTGAAGATTGTCAAACTTATACAAACATCTTATACTTCTAACATCTAATTTTATCCCAAAAACTGTACTATTATCTTAAAACAAACTATATGCTAAACTCTCCAACAATAGACATACATGACCACAGTTTATCAACTGTTTCAAAACGTCATGTGCTTTTCCAAGAAACATTTCCAACCTGAATCCACCATCAATATTGATGAATATGATTTCCAAAAACAGCTGTCAATTCTGCTTCCAATAATATAAAATTCGTAAGGACGGTGTGGAGATAGTGCAGGAGAGTGTTCCGAAGGTGTAAATGTTATACGGAATGAGCAACAAAGTATTTGTAGCACCAGTTCGGGGTTTTGCAAGCAACGGCTCGTATATTACTATGTAAGGGTTAAATCTTTCTTACACTTATCAAATACGTGTCAAATACATTTCCCTTTCTCTTTTAACCCTTCTATATTATCAACGTCCATTTTCTCCATACACAACTCTTCTTCTAAATGTTTGAATCCTTCTAAAATTTCAATTTCTAAATAACTAAATATTATAATATATTTCAGTAGGCATTTGTAACAATTACAATGAACTCGAAATTATATAATTACACATCGTTGTTGTTCTAAGATCGGTGACTATTCAGATAAAAAAAATAAGCAGAAAAAGGAACAAATTAAAATATTTACACTTTCTACCTACTCTCCTATGAAGTGTGAAATTTCTTCGAATGTGCTTTCACAAATATTGCTCCGTTCAGCAGATTTAAATATATTTTCTCTTTCCTATAAGGTGATTTATAGGATTATCTATCTATCTATCTATCTATCTATCTATCTATCTATCTATCTATCTATCTATCTATCTATCTATCTATCTATCTATCTATCTATCTATCTATCTATCTACCTGTCTCTCTGTCTGCCTATCTATCTATATCTATATATATCCAATTTTTTAAAAAAGAAATGAAATGTAATCTTTGAGTTTTACCTCCCATGATTATGCCGGTTGAGCTAAAGGAGACGGTGATGGTGACTAATGAACGAAATGGTGGAATGAAGAAAGTGGGAGTAAACGGGAGAACCCCGAGAAAAAACACGCACACGGTGTTTGTCCACCACAAGGTTCACTTGACGGAGGCTGGGATCGAGCCCGGGACCCCAAGCACGAGGGGTGAATGCTCTACCACTGAGCCACCGATCACGGAATAGAGAATGACATTTTGAAGAAACGTAACTCAGCATAGAGTAGATATGGAAAATAAGACATCTGGAAACGGCATAACAATATCTAAATATAAATCCTTATCAATCTAATTGAAACACATTTAGTTGGAATCAAGTAAAATATCTAGATTACAACAGTCAAGTGGCGACCTCAACACCACGCTGTTGGCGTTGATGTGTTGTGACAAACTCCTTACTACCTAAGAACCTGTAGATCTCGGAGTGCAGTATAGTGAGCAGACTGTAATAGCATAAAATATGTGACATATCTGATTACCAAATAAGCTTAAAGGTTAGCGTTCGAAAATTGGGCGTTACTGCTACGACAATGACAAGTATATTGGGGGTGTTGCTGGGGACAGTGTTGAAGAGAATGACAGCTTACAAATTTCACTGAAAAGATACATTGACAAACACAATTAGTAGTCAGAAGAAAACTTTTAGTGACCGATCCAGCCGAAAGTTAAAGCAGATAGTCGCTCAGAGCATTTTGTGCAACCGCAGTGCAAATGACGAAAGAAATCAACCAGAACTTCCAAAGCATATGTCAACATTCAGAGTTAGTCGAATTACATGACTAGGGCATACGGGTGGAGAAAAAGAACTATATGATTTAGCACGTCACAAACAGTGTCTCCAACATGCAACATGAACCGCTGATTACTGGTTCATGATCATGATCGTGTAATATGATCATGTAATTCTTAATTTATCTGATTTAAAATTATCGGTTTTGTTTATGTGTGGTGGACGCCCAAAGACGCATATAGCCTGCAATGTCTCCGCCAAATTTCCGAAAATTGCAACGGCTCTGTTGTGCGGCGGACTGCAGTATTCTGGGTTTCATTTGGTTCCAGGCAGATGCTTACCGGTCGCGTTAGTGACCATGATTATGTTGAAATGTTAAGAAATAATGAATTAAATTAGGGGAAATAATCAACAGTACTATTGGAAAACACAATTACAAATAAAATAATAAAACGAACGTGTTGTTCAGATGCTGTACCTTAAAAGGATGACTCGTTTCAGGATAATAATGAGCACTTTTATACTGCTGGATCTGTTTCGGCGTGGTTTTAGCAAAATCAGGAACAAAACACTCGGACCTGTATAAAATTAAACATACGTGATCAATTTTAGTGACACGAATACCGGCAGATTTCCGCCTGTATTCTCTCTTGCGGAATTGAGTGACACACAACATAGGAATGACGTATCGTTCCACTTCTGATTCACTAATTGAAGTATTTTCAAAACGTTTAGGTGTATAACTTTGAAAATGTGTATAGATATTCCCTTGGATTCTAAACTAGCGAAATGTTATTGTCTCGATTAGTTTTAATTTCGAATAAATATTCTGGTTGGGCCTATTCTGTAAGTAAGACGGGATTGTGTGAAACGCTATAAGAAAAGGAAAAGAAAATTTCATTTCTTTTGGTATTCAGGATATCTTAGGTGTAGAGCTTTAAAATTGTATATGTATATTTTACTTGGGTTATTGGCTGTAAACAATTCTGAATTTTACGAAATGTGAGCGCTACTTAGAAGTTGGGGAAAGGAGCTTAAATGGGTTTTGGCGTTCACTAGATTGACAGAACTGTTAGACGTGTAACGCTGAAACCATTTGTAAATATTGTTCTTAGGCCTCAAGTTGTCTGTAGGTTCCAATGCGATCCCCAAAGGCAGGATGAAAGGAACTTATTTTTTTGCATTGTCTATATCTCTGGAACTAATTAGAATATAAATTTGAATTTTTATATAAATATTCTCCTAGATCCTGGGCTGTAAACAAGACTGGATTGTATTCAATGTGATTCTAAAACTGTGAAGGCAGCTTGACCTTTGTGCTGTCCGTCTTTGATTCTAATAGTCATTGAAGCTTGATATTCTACATAAATGTTTTACAATTTCAACCTGAATGTTGAATGTTTCGCGCAGTTTAACATATGTTTGAAACCAGTAGACTTTGAACTTTGAAAGTTTATAAGAATGTTTCGCATTTATCACAAAATGCAGTGAAACGGATTATTGCAATCTGGGACCTAAGTTAGGAAAGCGTATTGGAAAGTATTTTTCACTGTCCATCACATCTCTCTAACGTTTGTAAACAGAAAACGGTAAACGTGAGCCAGTGTTATTTTTAAACGCAAAATATAACACAAGGTGGAGACGAAGTTGTGAATATTATTTTCGTCCTTCATAAATTCTTCGATTTTTTAAACTCTGAATTTGGGTAATAAAGATTTTTTCCTTGTGCCCGGGCTATAAACTACACGAAACTTTAGGCTGTGACACATATATAGAAGGGGACTTGAAAATATTTTCTCTTTTGAGATGACCAAAACTGTTAGATATCGAAATGTTTTACAAGCGTCTTCTTGAACTTCAGTCAGTGAATAAAATAAAATTTGCAAAATCCAATTTTTTATAAAAAGTAGAAAGAGATCGAAATTCTTTTCACTGGTTTTCCATTTGCTGAAGGTAATACCTTTGAAAATTTAGTTTTATGCGTGTGTAGGGTTGTCAATAAACCTTAGGCTAATTATAAATCTGAACTTTACACGATCCTTATCCTTCCTGGGAAAGGAAATGTCTCCAAAGTAGGATAACACGGAAGTAAAAAGCGGTTTTTACGGATTTGTTTCTAATTTAAGATATCCCCGGAACAGTTGGGAGTTGGAAATTGGAATTTTGTACAAATTTTCCCATTGAGGACCGTGATAAGGACCCCACGCAACCCCTAATAGGAAAATTAGGTTCGGAACTTTTATTTGAATGAAGTTGTATTTAAACTAAATTTTGCATTAACGTTCTCCTCAGGTTCTTCAACATGAATAATACACGATATTCTGGAAATAAACATGTATAAAATATAGAAGAGAGTTTAAATGTTTCCTTATTCTAATAATCTGAAATTATTTACGAAAATTTTCTACAGAAATGAAACTGTGTGTAACACGAAGTCACGAAATTTCTATTACATATTTTGCTTACATAAAAATGAAATCTTCTCTGAAAGGTTGATTTTGCTACTTCCTAAATTACAATATATATATATACACATTAGTCCAGGAGCATATGTCAATATTTTCTAGTTCGTGGGATTTTGAATGAAGGGATGTTTCGGGTAGGTGGAATATCTTCATTAGGAGGTACCTAATCATGTGGTACCAGGTCGCAAGCAGAAAACCGTGGCAGGGGACCGGGAGGGGGGAAACAAAATGGCCGCCAGTGACAGTTGTTTCTCTGGATTAAAGTGCTATAATTTCTACAACGTTTATATTAAAACCTTGAAAGTTGTGCAAATATATAAATAGCACATGAAACATTCCATTTTAGAACAATTTGGTGCTATACCGACGCCATATTTTAAATATGGCGCCCTTAAATCCCAAAATTCGGTATTATTTAATTCTTTTCTTTATTTTCAAACGAAAATAACTTGTAAACTGACACAGATAGGCGAAATCACCTTGAAACAAATGTTGTGGGTCCGTGTAATGGCTTTCCAACGAGGTATATGCCATTTCTGTATCTTTAAAACTAACGGAGCTAGACTAGTTTATGTTACAGTATGTGTATACCTTATAGCTTTTAATATAGGGCTAGTAAAATTAGGCGAAACCTGCATTTGTAAGTTCGTGAGTTTTGTGTGAAGGATCTTTACAGGTTGAGGGAATGCCTTCACTAGAAGGTATCTAATCATGTGGTACCAGGCGGCAAGTCGAAAACCTGGCAGGCGACCGGGAGGGGGAAACAATATGGCCGCCGGTGAAATTCGTCTCTCTGGTTTTAGAATGCTATAACTTCTACAAATTATATATTAAGATTTTCGTGATTGTGCAAAGACGTAAATAATACATTATAAATTTTATTTTAGAACAATTTGGTACCATAACGACTCGATATTTTAAAAATTGCGTGCTTCAGTATCAAAATTAGATTATTATTATTTATCCATTTCTTTATATTCAAAGGTAAACAACTTGTAAACCGTCACAGGTAGCCGCAATCGGCATGAAATAAACTTGTAGGCCAGATCCGTGGCTTTGAAATGAGAGATTGATGTCGTATCTTTAAAACTAACACATAATAACTAGTTAATGTGATGGTAGGTGTCAGAATTTGTGTGTTTTAATAGCAAAAGCACAACACAAACATAAACTGTAAAGAAATGCAACATAATTAACCTTGGCTTTACGTACTTATATCTAATATTTTTAATATGATGCTCTGTGATACAATTAGTTTAGAAATATATCCTTGAATTACACAGTTTTGGATGTAAAAGAGTTACACCTACAGAAAATATATATTCTTGTGAGAATTTTTGGTAACTAATAAGTATATACTATTGTTTATAATATAGATTGATTTACTTCATTTAAATTAACCTTGGGGTTTGATTTACTTCATTTATCTATTATTTAGAGAACCCACTTTCTATCTGACCCAATCGGTACTATAAAAAAACACTCAGTTCGTTAATGGGTTTTTACTACTTGGTTTCTCACCTTAGCATTCCTTACACTGTATTTCTAAGGTTTCTCCCCTAAGATGTCACACCTATGATTTCTCACCTGAGCATTCCTTACACAACATTTTAAAGATTTCTACCCTATGATGTAACAATGATGTTTTTACACCTGAGCATTCCTTACATCATATTTTTAAGGTTTCTCCCCTACGATGTCACACTTATGGTTTCTCACCTGAGCATTCCTTATACTATACTTTTAAGGTTTCTCTCTTATGATAGTTTTTCACCTGAGCATTTCTTATATACTATTTCTAAGGTTTCTCCCTTACGATGTAACTCGTATGGTTTCTCACTAGTCATCGAGAGTCTCATCACTATCATCTTCTGAATCTTCCCATCGTAAGTCATGGTTTACACACTGATCTTCATCTCCTCCACAAAGACACAGTTCCGTACATCGCATGGTCCGAGATCGGCATTTGCATGCCAAAGAACATTTACTTACTGTGCAACCGCAGCGAATCAACTGCAATACAGTCTCTGGAGCGCAAGGTAGTGTGCACATCACAGGAACAATATTATTTTCGTCACTGGTTTCTTCTTCCCTTCCACAATCTAGTGGGCTTGGCAGATTTGGATGTAATTTTCCGGCACTTTTCCACAATAGTACTTGGAAGTTCACCCTTTTAATGAAAGGTGTAAGAGCCGTTCTGGTTGGAGGAAGACCTGAGCCTTGAATGTCCCTTTTCGTGAATAGCCACCATCGTAGTTTCCCAATATCTTGAATTTTAGTGTTCGGCACATAAACATTGCAAATGAACTTCTCAATTAGCCTTTTATCGTCGTCATTGAACTTACTAGAACCGAGGTTCTCAAGAGATGCAAGCATGTCAACTCCAGCGTTGTAAAATGCTCTCCAAAACATCTTCTTTGACTTCCTTGAAACTGCGCCAGTAATATCACACCCTGAAATAGCATGGAATCCAAGTAAGGCTTCTACTCTAGAAGATCCAAGAGAGGTACAGATAGTATGAATATCTATCATTCTCTTATTGATTCCAACTCCAGTGACAAACTTCGTATTGGCAGGTAAGTTTCTAAACCACCACACACAAAGAACAAGTATATCAGTATCTTGGACATTATGTGGATGGTCTGTGCCCCTTGAGAATGCATAAAGACTGCGAAATATTATTTTTGTATCTGCTTCTTCATGAATACTTTTTAACTCATTGATGTCTTCCAATTCTGAAGATTTTGCTTCTGTCCTCCAGCTGGTAACTAAGCGTTTTCCCAACTTACTCGCATGAAGGAGAATTTTTTCTGAAAGATAAGTAGTAAATGCATCTTTGGTTTTTGGATGAGATAAAAGATTTTTCATAGTGACATTTTTTTATATTGGCAGAGTCATATATCTTGTATTCGATTGTTGGGCTGTCTCTTGCTCTTTTCTTCGACATTGACATCTTTAATGACTTATTTCCATACGTATCAAAAACAAGGTGAGTTTCATCGTATTTCAACATTGTTGACTCTATTCTTTTGCAGAATTCTGTAGACGAATCGAAACATGTGTTAACATGCGCTGCCTTTTTCAACGCTTGGAGTTCCACCATGCCATCAAGAACAGCAACAGAGTAAGAAGTACTTGATTTGTATGTGATTGAAGCTTCAGTGCAAGTAATTACGGGTGTTGTTGTAACTCTTTCTTCCAGTTCTACTCTTTCGTCATCATCCACTGCTGACTTTTTCTCTCTCCAACTTTCTGAACTGATATTCCCATCTTCCTGAAGCAGCAAATCTTCTACAGGTTTCCCATTCCCTTCTGTAGCTTTGCCTACATTATCTAGAATTTTCATAAGAACACTCTTATTTTGGGGCAGAATCATGGATCCATCCAGGTGAAATAGTGAAAGTGGAACTGGTGAAAATTCGTACGTACTAAGAGCAGCCTCTAGATCAATGTCTGTTCGGGATCTTGAAGCAATAACCATTCTTGTAAACAAGAAACGATCAGCTTTAAGCTGTAAGATAGTATCACACAACCTTGTCTTCACTGTTTCCCGTGCAGACTTACAAAGCTTTAAATTCGCTTTTCTTACGCTTTCCCAAAGATTTGTTCGTTGATGCTGGATGCGATCCTCTTTGAAATTATTGAATAATTCAAGTCCTTTTTCAGTCATTGCACAAAAATCATTCTCAATAGTTTTATGAAAACTGCCTTTGTATGAACATTTATGAGTTCATTGCCATCGTACGTCACTAGATTAGTGGAATTACACACTGCTGTATAGACTTGTCTCAGATCATTCTGTTGTCTTTTCGATCTGGAAACCGAAAGCTGATGATGGTCTTTTTTATGGTCACTTTTCATTCCCAACATAGCTTTAGTTTCATGAGATACTCTAGCAAGTTCAGGGGCAATCAAGAAAAATCTTGTTAGTGCGTTTTTCTTCTGAGTTATATTTTTGATGCCTCCCAAAACTTCCATACTCCGGTTTTCGTGTTCAAGTGCTTCGTCGGATCCCGAAGCACAAAATGGTATGGCTGATTTATTAGCTACCCAATTTCCTTTTAGGAACTCAGCCCATACATCTGGATGCATTAGTTTTACCTGCTTCATTTCAGCCAAGTACCAAGATATCATGCTTGAATAGTTGGTCAGGTCAAGAGCGAAGAAATACTTCACAAATTTTTCTAGTACCTTAAGATGAAGCAGCCAATGACCAGTTCTTACAGATCGTATGAAGAGAATCATAAGATTCACCATTTCCATGTACTGCCACATAACCTTGAATGTCGGACTTACATGTGACTTAGCAGCTGCAAACTCTCTCATCTTGGAAAGAATATGAAGACGAGCCAATGCTGGTGCCGTATTTTCGTGACTTTTCTTCACTAATTCGTTATTCGAAAGCTGCAAACCTATTATGATGTTATTAATTTCCTGTTCAATCTCTGCCTTACATGCATTTCGAAAAACATATCAGAGAAAAAATTTGAAAATAACCGATCTCAATGTTATAGGAGCATCCACAGCCCTCCTCACATATTTGCCAGCAATAATTTTAAAAAGTACGTTCTCATCGTAAAGTTCATTCAAAAATGTCTCAAGTCCAGTTCCATCCACAAAACAATCGATACTTCGTAGCATAGTCATTAGTATATGAAGCTCGCCGGGTCGTAAGATCCATTTCTTCGATTCTTCTTTCTTCGCCATCGATAGTTTCAAAGTAGGTCTGTACAAACCAACATCAAGTGTAACAATTGTCTTTGAGTTTGGACCCATAACTGACGTTGAAACATCTTTAAGTCTTTTCATAAACGTAAGCTGAGTTGAAGCATTGGTAGGACTGCTATCAATCAAAGGTAGTCGACAAAAAAAAATAAACACACTGCTGAACAAGACTGCACTTATTTAATATAAAAACACATTTACACGTGACGTTTCGATCTTCTAGCCAAGATCCTCATCAGATCCTCGTCACGTGTAAATGTGTTTTTATATTAAATAAGTGCAGTCTTGTTCAGCAGTGTGTTTATTTTTCTGATTTTATTCGCAAGACGTTGACTATGATTGTGTGTCAGTAGTCGACAAACTCTCGATAATTACTTTGGAACTTGTAGTAGTTGCTAACCAATTACTAAATGTGGAAACAGCACTTATATGTGTGGCTCCGTTTTCGAGTTATTAGGTTTTAAGTATGTTGACTTTTGACCTCGATGATCAGTATTTTTGGAACTTGTAGTAGCTGGTGGCCGATTACTAAATGTGGAAACAGCACCTCAATATGTGGCTCTGGTTTTGAGTTATTGGGTTTTAAGTATGTTGACCTTTGACTCGATGATCATTATTTTTGGAACTTGTAGTAGTTGATGACCAATTACTAAATGTGGAAACACCACCTCAATGTGAGGCTCCGTTTTCGAGTTATTGGGATTTAAGTATTTTGACCTTTGATCTCCATGGCAACTAATTTCGGGACATGTAGTACCTGATGACCAATTACTAAATGTGGCTCTGTTTTCGAGTTTTAATTTTTAACCTTGATGGTCAGTACTTTTTTAACATGTACTAGTTGATGACCAATTGCTAAATGTGGAAACAGCACCTCGATATGTGGTTTCGTTTTCGAGTTTGACCTTTGACCTCGATGGCCACTAATTTTGGGACATGTAGTACCTGATGACCAATTACTAAATGTGGAAACAGCACTTTAATGTGTGGCTCCGTTTTCGAGTTATTGGGTTTTAAGTATGTTGACCTTTGACCTCGATGATCATTATTTTTGGAACTTGAAGTAGTTGATGACCAATTACTAAATGTGGAAACACCACCTCAATGTGTGGCTCCGTTTTCGAGTTATTGGGTTTTAAGTATTTTGACCTTTGACCTCGATGGCCACTAATTTTGGGACATGTAGTACCTGATGACCAATTACTAAATGTGGCTCTGTTTTCGAGTTTTAATTTTTAACCTTGATGGTCAGTACTTTTTTAACATGTACTAGTTGATGACCAATTGCTAAATGTGGAAAAAGCACCTCGATATGTTGTTTCGTTTTCAAGTTTGACCTTTGTTCACGATGGTCAGTAGTTTGAGGACATGCTTGTGTCATTTCTGCTATGATAAATTAAGGGTTGGGAACGAAATCAGTGCTACGTTAAAATAGGGGGTGGAGAATGTGTTCATAAATTTCTGCTATGTTAAAATGTTCAAATAGGGGTTGAAAAAGTAATCATAAAAGGGAACGAGTTCAGCCCCTAAAAAGTGCTCATAAAAGGGAACGAATCTTATGTATTATCTGCTCTCCTATGTAATTTCAATTAGAGGTGGAAAAAATGGTCATCAAAGAGAATGAATGAATACACCTTGTAAAATGATTATCTGTAGACCATGGGTGTTCGATTGTAATCTTTGCTCGTTATGTTAAAATAAGGGTTGGAATGAGTTATCTGCTATGTTACGTATTCTTATGTCATTTCTGTTGTGTTAAAATAGGGTTGAAAAATATGCTCATAAAAGAGAACAAGTTCACCCCTAAAATGAAGGTTTGCCATGTTATGTAGTCTTCTGCTCTTATATGTGTTCGTAATCTTATGTGTTATCTGCTATGTTAAAATAGGGGTTGAAAAATATGCTCATAAAAGGGAACGAGTTCACCCCTAACAAGTGTTCATAAAAGAGAACTAGTACACCCCTGAAAAAGTGCTCATAAAAGAGAACGAGTTCACCCTGCTATGTTATGTAGTCTTATGTGCTCTTCTATGTGTTCGTAATCTTATGTTACCTACTATGTTAAAATAGTGCTATGTGTTATCTGCTATGTTCAGAATAGGGGTTGGAAAATATGATCATAAAAGGAAACGGGTTCACCCTTGCTATGTTACGTAGTCTCTGCTGTGTGTTATCTGCTCTTATATGTGTTACGTATTCTTATGTGTTATCTGCTATGTTAAAATAGGGGTTGAAAAATATGCTCATAAAAGGGAACGAGTACACCCTTGTTATGTTACGTACTCTTATGTGTTATTTGCTCTTCTATGTGTTCGTAATCTTATGTGTTATCTCCTATGTTAAAATAGGGGTTGAAAAAGTGTTCATAAAAGGGAACGACTTCACCCTTGCTATGTTATGTGTTCGTAATCTTATGTTATCTGCTATGTTAAAATAGTGCTATGTATTATTTGTTCTGCTGTGTGTTCATAGTCTCAGTGTAATTTCTGCTATGTTAAAATAAGGGTTGAAAAATATGCTCATAAAAGGGAATGAATACACCCTTGTTATGTTAGGTAGTCTTATGTTCTGCTATGCGTTCGTAATCTTATATGTTATCTGCTATGTTAAAATAGTGCTATGTGTTATCTGCTCTTCTATGTGTTCGTAATCTTATGTGTTATCTGCTATGTTAAAATAGGGGTTGAAAAAGTGCTCATAAAAGGGAACGAGTTCACCCCTTAAAAAGTGGTCATAAAAGAGAACAAGTACACCCCTTAAAAAGTGCTCATAAAAGGGAACAAATTCACCCCTAAAATGAAGGTCGTAAAAGACCGTGGGTTCACGGTGTAAGGTGTTCAATTTCCCAGGGGCTCCTGAGTTATTTTATGTTGTTCTCATATGGCCCAGATTGATCTATTTTCTACTACTCAGGTTAAAAAGAACTATAATGCTTGAAAACGTTGACCGAAAACGTTACAAAAAACAAGAGAACAGGCCTGTTATTCAAACAAACATAGGGGAAAGTCATAAGACTGGTAATAAGTAATTATAAACTACTACAATAAAGCATGCGTTGGTACTCTGGATTGATAACCAGGTCCTATTTACAGCATCATCACTATTGGCACACGTAACGCCCGCTGGAAGCCTAACATTGAAGTAACTTATTTTTAAATCTCAAAGATATTTGAATGCCTTTCCAAGCCTTCCAGTTATTGTTTATAGCATAATATTTTGCCCTGTGAGGGTAATCTAAAAAGTATCACTTATTTTAAAACAACTATAATGACGTGAAAACTTTGACCGAAAACGTTAAAAAAAACAAGAGAACAGGCCTGTTATTCAAACAAACATAGGAGAAGGTCATAAGACTAGCAGTAAATAATTATAAACTACTACAAAAAACATGCGTTGGAACTCTGGATTGATAACCAGGTCCTATTTACAGCATCAGCACTATTGGCATACGCAACGGCCACTGGATGTCTAAGTTGAATAAAAGAGCTTAATAAGCACAATGCACTATGAAATAAAAGTGTACACCACAAAAGACAATGATAGCACAGCATTTAAATGAATTCTATCTGAAAAAAATATTCACTTGAGGCATTCCACCCATTTACCGCCACATCATGCGCCCAATTGCCCCCTGGAGGTAATTGGAAGGTGCAAATTTTAACAAAATTTTTAACTGCCTCACAATGAGAATTCAAGATTGCTACTCCCCACAGCACTTTATTATATTTACTTTATTATATTTTTGGAACCGGTCAAAACCCACTCAGCCAAAACACCCACACTCAAGAAATGTCAAAACGCCCACACAAACGGTCATAACCCCACACAAATGGACAAATCTCCCAAACACACGAACGGTCATAACCCCCACAGCCAAAACCCCCACACTCAAGAAATGTCAAAACGCCCACACGATCGGTCATAACCCCCACACAAATGGACAAATCTCCCAAATACACGAACGGTCATAATCCCCACAGCCAAAACCCCCACACTCAAGAAATGTCAAAACGCCCACACGATCGGTCATAACCCCCACACAAATGGACAAATCTCCCAAACACACGAACGGTCATAACCCCCACAGCCAAAACCCCCACACTGGTAATCGGTCATAACCTCCAACGGTCATAACTCCCACACAAATGGACAAAACAGCCACACATAGCAACAGTCACAATCCCCACACAAATGGACAAAACCCCCCACACAATCGGTCAAATCTCCCACACTCAGAAATGATCCTGGTTGTATGTCTTGCCCTTGTACTTTTCAATAACATTTTTTATTCCACTTAAACTGATGTTGCAACTATTCTTCTTGCAGCACTGTTTTTAATGACAGTAACACTAAAGTGGGCGTCGTAAAGAGCCGCAACAAAGACGTGCAATCACGATATTTTCAGAGTGTGGGGGATTTGTCCGATTGTGTGGGGTTTTTGTCCACTTGTGTGGCAGTTGTGACAATTTCTGCATGTGGGAGTTTTGTCCATTTGTGTGGGGGTTTTGTCCATTTATGTGGAGATTGTGACCGTTGCTATGTGTGGGAGTTTTGTCCATTTCTGTGGGAGTTTTGACCGATCGTGTGGGCGTTTTGACATTTCTTGAGTGTGGGGGTTTTGACTGTGGGGGGTTTTGACCGTTCGTGCGTTTGGGGGATTTGTCCATTTGTGTGGGAGTTATGACCGATCGTGTGGGCGTTTTGACATTTCTTGAGTTTCGGGGTTTTGGCTGTGGGGATTATGACCATTAGTACGTTTGGGGGATTTGTCCATTTGTGTGGGAGTTATGACCGATAGTGTGGGCGTTTTGACATTTCTTGAGTGTGGGGGTTTTGGCTGTGGGGGTTTTGACCGTAAGTACGTTTGGGGGATTTGTCCATTTGTGTGGGAGTTATGACCGATCGTGTGGGCGTTTTGACATTTCTTGAGTTTGGGGGTTTTGGCTGTGGGGATTTTGACCTAGACCCATATTTTTAAGCAGCAATAAAAAAAATAGGAACAAAACATTAACAGATGCGAGATTGATTAAGACTCAAGCCAAAGTCGGTTTCAAATATCATTTCTCAATCAAGTTTTTTTTTTTGTCAATAATACATTCTCTCAAAATTCATCGAAGCTTTTTTTCTCATCAACATCTACCCACCCAACATTTGGGTGTAATTAAATTTTATAAAAATATACTGAAATGCAAAATATACATTTTTAAAATGTTTTCAGCCCAGTTACCCCCTCCACCCAATTCCACCTTCTACCTTAATATTTTTTATAACAGGAAGTTGAATTTGGAATTAGTTCAGTAACATATACACATAATCATAGTGAGAAATTCAAGTAATGTATTGTTCTTAAGAATACATTCTTAAATAATTAACCAACGAAAATTGCAATTTCTCAAAAATTGTATTTATTTTAGAATTTCAGATACACTCAAAGAATATAACCATGAGAGCGAAAGTTTTCCTGCCGAGAAGTTGTTTTGTACTGTGATAAATAGATAAATCAAACATGGATATGCCTCCATATCTCAGATTCTAAGTGTTTCCCCTACTTGAACGTAATACTATTTTTTATTCCGTTAAAATATTGTACTTCATTTTTCTTTACTTTCATCACTCAACTTCTAATAATATCAAGTTTCTTTGGAGAGTCATCATTGTGCCGCCCCTGCTCAAATATGGAACTATTGTATTTAAAACATAAAAATAGAGATTGTCATCTACTCAAAATCGACTCGACACATTGTTATCGAGTTATTCCTGTTTTACGCTTTTCCAAAAATAAGAACAACAACTTTCTGTATACTTGAGTTCCTACATCATGTGCATGTAGTTATGGATATGTTGTATGTTGGTTTAACGAAGTTCCACCAAGTAGTAAGTCGAATAAGTTGTAATTGTGTATAGAAAAGCGAATGTTCTCCGAAATCAGTCGAACGTTTTTTTACACGCCATGAACAATAGGGTGGAGCGGACAAATCAAATTTCGCCTATCGACTTCTAATAAGGCTCAAAAGTTGCTTATTCTTATGATAATCAATGTAAAATTTACGAAAAAAATGCACATTTTGGATCTTCAGTTCGCGCAAACGGCCTAAGTTAAAAAAGAGCAAGAAACATCAACATTTACTTTTAGGCAAGAAATATACAATTTATTCTATGGCGTCGAAGTACAGTATTTTAGTTGTGCGATGTCATCTTTCTTATTAATTCGTTAATGTTTATTATTTCATATATTTTATTTGGATATCGATTTTGCGGTCCTTCGCCCATTTCGCAACGTTTCTCTCTCTTGAAATTGCCCAGAACAATGACGAGGAGGTGGCTGCAATTTGAGTTCCACCCGCGCCCTATACAACCATTCTATGAATTAGGATGTCCTAAATTGTGTTGATTTAGTCAAAGGTATTCTCTCAAATTCAGATTTTTAAAACTCAAATTTGGGCATTGTAAAGTCTTATGAGTGACAAAAGTTGCTGTAATGTACCCATCTGTGTTTTCTTGTCCGCTCACTTTTTCTGCAGACTCTGGGACAAGTTTGATACAACTTTCAACTTCCTGAGTATGATATGGAATATTTAAGAAGTCCAAATCAAGGGCAAATTTGTCATGCAAAAGTAAAAGATACAAATTTCTGTTGTCAATCTTACGAGCATTGGTGGAAGCGACAGCTTACATTTTTTCTAATTTATAAGCTCACTGTAGTACGTGGCATCAAAATTTATTGAAGGTGGTATAAGATTTCCCCTTCAGAACCTGATTTCTTTCTTCCCCACTGTCCATTACTCGTACGTGTTGTCTCTCATCCATTGTCAAAGCTAACAATATGTTATCTAGATGATAGAAGAACGCGTTCCTCTCAATCACGAGATCGATGATTCTTTCGTTGTTGCTTGGCAAATGTCTAATTGTTAGAACTACCTTCGAAATACGTTTAGGTCCATATTTCACTGACTGATATCTCTTTATGGCGAACAAGAGAGAACCATATTTCTTTATAATGTAAATTACAAGCACTTTGACATCGTTTGCAGGTTTGTTTGAGAAACTATAATCGTAAGACCCGATTTGCACATGGCAGGTATCGGAAGTAACTGAGACGTCCTGATCTCTTATAGCCACATCTGAAGCAAACTTCCCTATCTAAATTGCTCTGTTAGAACTTTTATGGCACCTTCAATAAATTTTGATGCCATGGACAACAATGGGCTGATGGATTGAAGAAAATGTACGCTGACCCCCCAGTGCTCGAAAGATTAACAAAAGAAACTCGTGTTTTGTCACTTATGCATGAAAATCTGCTTGTGAGTTGGACTTCTTAAATGTTCTGTTCCATACTCAGGAAGTTGAAAGTTGTATCGAAGTAGTCACTGGGTGAGCAGGTAAAGTGTGTGGGCAAGAAAACAGAGATATTTCACTGACATAGCTAACATAGCTAGCACCTTAAGCCACAAAACGGATCTCTATCAAATTTTGTCATAGATGATAATCCAGACTGTGAAGTGTTTATCATTTCACTTTGACAGTAAAACTTACAGTTAGTAGAGAGGGCGAGTAGATTTAAAAACGAAACTAAATAACTTTGGAACTATCTGACGATTTCTATCAAATTTTCAACATAGACGACGTTCAGACCTGTGGTGATTTCTTATCATTTCACTTTGACGGACCAACATAGGATATGTAAAAGTCAGTATATATATAAAATGAAACTATGTTTGTGACGAAATTACTCTTGAACTACCTGATGCTCCCTATCAAATTTTCAACATAATGAGGATGGGGACTGTGAAGTTTTTATCATTTCACTTTGACGGTGCAACCTAGGGGTGGGGCAAGGGATATGTATATAAAGGTAACCAAGACAGTTATGATGCCTTTTCTTTTGTCACCTTTACTAGGGATTTTAACTGGCGTCCTCTACTGTCATTGTCCAAGGAATGGCACAGGAGATAATTGCACAGTGCAATATCCGGGGAGTTTGGCGAATGATAGTGTTTCTTATCCAAGGCGTAGATCGGTGTCCCGGGTTATCCTGGCCATGTGGACCTTAGCGTGGCCCTGTATCCGGGTGGCCCATTTGCGATTCACAAGTCCTGGATCCAGAGGTTTTAGTTTTTCTTCAACAAGACTAAATTGCTGACAGGACACAGTTGTGTTGATGCTTTGACTAGCTGGTAGCAGTTCCCGATGCACGACGCCACGAGCAGGTCTCCAAACACACAGGAAGACCTTCATCTAGTACAGTGCTACTATCGACTGCTATTGGAACCGGTTCATGGGATGCTTACCAATGATGATGGTGCCGTGGAAATTCGTACTTTACCCACTTCTCATCACATGAGAACACGCTATCCACAAACAGTTTCTTTCCCAAACGAGACAGCAAATCAACACTGGTGACTTCTCGTGTTGCCTTCTTGTCCGGAGTCAAGTCATGTGAGACCCATTGACCCAAGTTGTAGGGCTTCCCAAACTGACGGAGGTGGTGCCGAATAATTTCTTCACTCACACTGAATTGTAGCCTCAGTTCTTATGTGTCTGGTCATTGTTCACCCCAACTACTGCTTGAATTAACGCCATCTGGAGACAAGGCCTTACAACTACGTCATCTGGGGCGCGTGACGTCACATATTGTAGGCCATTAAGACAGATTGCTTCTGCAATGTAAAATGTGATTCTTGTTCTCGTAATTGAAGTGAAACGAAATGGTTTATAATTGTTGTATTTCTGTGTAGAGGAAACTATCAAGAAGGACCGAAAGTGCATTATTTTCTTTCCCTCCAGAAGACTTATTTCGTGAGAAATGGAAGAAAAGTATACCACGACAAAATTTAATACTTACGAAGCATTAAAGGGTAAGTATCAACACAGTTTTATTTCTTTCATTATTATTATTTTCTCTTCAATTAATAGAATTCACAGGATATCAATAGAATTCACGGAATATCAAAATTTTGCAATTATCGTAAGTGAAAGGTTAGATTCAATAAAAGCGGTAATTTAAAAACGTATCAAATTCAAGCTTCATTTTGATTGTTTCCCAGAATTAAATTATTACATGCATTAAATGTGCTTATTTCCATAAATATTAAACAGTATAAAGTACAGAAAATTTTACAGTTAGGCTTACTTAGATAATTCAATATTTTCCATATTGGGAAGGGAGGGTACAGATAATAAATCCGTTTAACATTTTACAAATTTAGATTACGTAAAATTAGTTTAGCTTGCTTTAGAAATGAAAAAAATGAACTTACAATCCGATGCGTACTAATTTATAACAACATGTATAACGAAATAATAATTACCTTATACTCTTTGTAAGTGGTCCAGTTATCTAAATCCTAGCCTGAATATTTTAGACAGCGCTCTTATAATATACATGGATAGTGCATGCATTTTTAGATACTCATTTATCAGGAAAGTGTCACGAGCATGGTGAGAGAAAAGGTGCAAAGAAAAATATGATACTATTTTGCATGCAGAATGGTTATACGGATCCATTTATAAATTCATGAAATATATGCTTTCTTGTCTGTTCATTCACTTTTTGTACTCAGCAATCATTTATGAGATTTGCACTTGCATTACCTGCTGCAAATCTACTTTAAGAGGTCCTTTACAAAACACCAAACAACCTGTGCTACGTGGCCACTAGAAAGTATGAATATCTAACCTAGTCAGAGCAGGTGTGCAGGAGGAGGTCCACGCGATAGGTCCCAAAGGTGCGTCCGTAGCGAGCGGGCGCGTCAGCGGTGGTGGGCATACGCGTGAAAGAGGATTTTGGAAAATCACTGCTTTTACGATACCAAGATATATCATTGGTCCCTTCATTTACACACATTACAGCCATTATTCGGAATTTCAGCATGAATATCATGAATAATCCGTAAGTATATCCGTGCTTCTTCACCAACATTTCAATATATCAGGATCTTAACTCTTCACCTTCGTATACCCTCAATTACCTTCAATTCTCAATAACTACATGGAAGACAATGCATGTCGAACATGTTAAACTTCGATTCCTGTTTTTCTATGTACAAATCCGTGTCGGACGTATGAACACAAAGTATTTCGATTATCCACATATTGATATATTTTGATATTATTACTAATTTCTTTCATAAATTTTAGAAATTGTATATTCGTCACTATTTACATTATGATCGAATACGTACATACCAGTTCCGACATTCATTTCTGTATTTTCAAGTGCATACGCAACTCAGACCATATTTTGATTATTTACACACTGCTCTATGAAAATATTGGTACAAACTTCTCCTGCAGTATTTACAAATATATGGATCCATATAATCAATCTTCAACCTATTACGATTAAAATGTGGAGGACTTTTATTTGTGCCTTATTATCTGCGTACTTGCATAAATTTTCCGCTACTAGGCTGCTGCCATGTTGGGTAAAATACTTGCAATTTTGGTTTTAATTTCTTGAAATGAAAAACTTGGGTCAATTGATTATTGCCCTTATAGCCTAATCAACACAATTACAGAAATAGAATATTTTATTGTTTCATAGATTTTCTATTGAAATCTCAGGTGATTATAAATGTGGAACTATTTGCATATGCCAGCAGAAGGAAATTCGGAATTTAGCTCAGAAGAATTCTGTGTGTTCTAATATACTTTTTTTTACAATATGTAACCGGATAGGAATGGTTCTAAAACGCTGATCCCCATTTAAAGTAGCTAGAACATAATTAACTGTTCGTTTTTAGTTTAATTTAGGTTTGTTAGCTCTAGATTAGTTTGGATTTCAGTATTTTTTACGATATTGTCAATAGTAATGAGGTTGAGTTCCTGTTATTGATATTGTCATTCATATTTATTTGCAGGTGTGTCATGTTCATTGTAAAGAAACGGTTATTTATTGAGAAACCCGTCATCTGGACAACCAAAGGCGGAAGATTCTTACTGCAAAACTTTAAAAGCCAAGACTCAAGGAAGGTGCAATTCCTGAAGTTTTTCTAGGTTGTCCATCCTACCTCACGACTTCCCGCGCACAAGCACAACCTCGACCTTCTCCTGAAAGACGAGAGGCCCAAAATTTGCAAGACGCCATCGAGAACAGCAAAGCAACTTACAACTTGAATGAAGCTAAAAGAACATTCTTGACATTCAGTGACTTCCAAGACAACATTCATAACTTGAAGCTGCCTGGAAACTTTAGCGTTATTAAGAGAACTGAATTGGTTATGTTTTGAACTTTTCGTCTGATGTTATCAAGTTTATGTTACTACAGACAAACATATGTCATTAAAGTTTTTCTTTAGAGACATTCAAGTTAAAACAAAAATGCGAAGGCATTAAGAAATTTCAGTGATTTTAAAAGTGCTTTAGATTCTCCAGAAAGTTTAGGAATATCTGGGATATCAGTTAAGGAAGCTTACGAAGTGGCCTTGTGTATTTTAAAGTGTTCGTGGCAGGGATGATACAAAATATTCAACTAATTTGTCTTTTGTAATTAATCAGTTGGAACTTCCTATGCATCACAAAGAACGGTATAGGTATGAGAGTGATTGTCTTCTCTTGTCGATGCTTTTGCATTTCATGTCACAATATGCTATTCGTTTCATTAGAAACTCGGGGAATTTAATCCTACCATCTGAATCGATTATACGAAAAGTTTGCAAGAGTGAAGTTGCGAATGCCGGTAACGAGAGGCTAGATGATTTCTTGTTAAAATATGTTGAACAGAAATTTCCAATGTTACAAGAAAGTGACAAGCATTTACACTTATGGTGGACGGAATTCACATTAAGTCTTTAGTGGGCTACAAGGGAGGAAATGTAATCGGTACATCATTTAATGGAAGTGACGTTCCGCGTAGTGCGCAAACAATTATGGTACAAAGTATGTTCTTTAAATACAAAGATAGTGTGCATATTTTACCTGTCCATAAGATCGAAGCTGATGGTCTGTATCGTGGTATTCGTAAAGTAATTGTAGGGTTGGAGGCAATAGGGTTTAAAGTAGTGTGTGTAATTACTGATAATAATGCTATTAATAGGAAAGATATGTCATATTTTTCCAGTGAACTAACTATGAGTATTGTGTATCCTCATCCATGCGACAGTACGAAACCTTTGCTTTTCCTCATTGATTCTGTCCACATTTTGAAATGCATAAGAAATAATTGGTTGAATGCTAAACACAATGAAACCAGTATGATGTTCCCTGACTTTAGTGGCAATGCTATTCATGATGCAGTTTTTGGAACTATACGATTTTTATACATCTTGTAAGAAAATAAATGAGCTAAATCTGGATATAGGCTATCTGTAAAATCTCTGTGACCTTGGAATTTGGATCGTAAAAACGTAAAATTGTTTTTACAGGTGTTCAGTGAGTGTGTGGTTGAGGCATTGAAAACCTTAGGTGTCAATCACAATGTACTCCACAGTGATACCACTGCGAACTTCATTTCCCATATTCTTATGTGCTAGAAAGTAATTAATGTTAAATCTCCATCCAAAGGGCCACGTTTGAACAACAAAATGGAAGAGCCTCTTACAGTTCATCCTGAAGATGAGAACGGAATTTCTTAGAAGAGTTTGTGTTTAGGTTAGATCGTTGGGCGACGCATGGGCTTGGACTTAGCAAAGAAACAATGGAAGCTCTACGACAGAGAACAACAGGAATCCTGGAAATTTGTAGCTACTGTTGCAATGAGCTAGGAGCTGCTTACATTCTAGCGGGTAAATTTTAGACTGACTTTCCAGAAGAATGATTTGGAAAACACCGACAATTATCTGGTGCCAACTAAAACGTATCAATGCAACAAATTCTAGAAGTAGAGAAGTTGCGTTTTGCAAGCATTTTTCGTTTGAAATTAAAAAATAATACTATAGTCATAGTTTGTTCTGAAGAGAACGATGTTTTTAGATGACGGATGTGAAATTTTGTTCGATAATAATTCCTTCTTAAACTTTGTGTCATTGATTGAAGATGATCTCATAAAATCTAAAACTGTATATTTTAACGTTCAAACATACATAGCTGGGTACTATTCAAGGCAAGTTACAAGAAGGTTACCTTGTTAACTTATTGCAAGTTTAAATCGTGGGGGTCTATCATATCCAAGTGAAATTGCTGTTAATATCATGCTTGTTGTGTATTGCATTACTCAAAACTCATTGAAGAACATAACAAAGATTTCTTGAAAGTTAATTATCAAAGAGTTGTAGTTATGTATCTTGGTGAAAGGTATGTTGATCAGAAGTTCGATGATATTTTTCGCATGTAGTAAGGAACATGATTTGAAAGAATTGAGTAAAATTATTTATTGGGCTACCATTACTGTAATATTAAATATTTACTGTGAAAACCGAAACAGCAGCATACCACAATGTGGAAATGAATGAAAATTAACTACTCTTATGAAGATTTAGGCAGTGTAGAAAACGTATGTTGATGAAAGCAGTTACATTTGTTATATCAATGTAAAGATGTAAGAGTATTCATAGTAAGTGGTTTAGATGTATCTGTAGTTGTGTTATTGGAATAAAATTAGCTTTTAAAACGCTATTTAAACTCGAAACAAAAGTTTTAGAAATACAATTAAATCTAAGTATGTCCTACTTGAATTTGTTATGAAATCATTATTTTTTCAACCTAATTGCAGATTTAAACTTGCAAAATAAAAGATTGCATTCTTTCGCAAGTCATATTTTTTTTATTATTGTGACAATAGTAGCTCATTTTTAACCTACAAATAGTCATGTCTACGCGAATTTGCGAAAATACGAAGAAAATGATTTTAAAAGTCATTATAATGTGGCTAGGACTTGTGTTTTCCTCAAGACTTCTGTGGCCTTATGATAATGACGTTATTTTGGAGTTGTATCGCCTTGTATCCATGCGGCGTTGCTTGAATACCTTCATTTTGTACATGTGTGGTCTTCCGGCACGTGCTGTGTCTTCGAGTGTTCGTCACAGTCGTTGTTACACTATCTTTGCACTGTCCACGTACTAACGACACCTGCAATAAAGTCCTAGCATATCTACTCCCCACTGCAGCGGCATGTGGTCCCAGCAATGTCTCTTCCTGACCTGTTTATTGGGGGCACAGCCCACCGGAACATTCAGAGTGCCCCGGCGGAGACCAAAATAAAACGCCTATAATATATTAATAAATAGAAGCGTATCAGTAGTGCCCCCAAGGAATACTGTGTGCCCCCGAACATTGTGTCTGAATGAAACATTGGACCCCAGCTGGAACTCGTACAGCATACACAACCTTCTGACGTTGTGTGAAAGAACCATGTTCACTCTGACCTTACGAAAGTTCACTGTGTAACTGAACTATCACAACCAGCTATTGTGTTGGACCCCATGAGGAATTGTCCGCCGATCGCCACTATGGCGGTATATAAGCGGATTTCGAGCTGGAAAGAGGTGGGACATCGAGTCGGTTGAGTAACTGCAACCTCTGGCGGACCGATGACGTTTTTGTCGGGTTACCCACGAACGAGGTACTGAGACGGATGTAGCCTTCGGACCATACGCTGATCGTGGCGGTTGTCCCTGCTTGCGGTCGTGCATCGGGAACGGGTCGGCTTTGCATTACCCATAATTCTTCACTCTTCGCGTGATGAACGTAATTTGTTCTGGTTTTCATATGAACAGAAGAGAACTCGGTAACGTCTGCTGACTTAGGATATAAGAGCAACAGGTGGCAGCACTGTACACATGTAACTATTGTCAGACATTTCGCTAGCTTACAAAACTATTTTCGTAACCGGTTACAGCAGAACATGTTACGTTATTGGTTACTTGGCAAAATGTCAAATATACTGCCTAAAGCTTTGGTCATTGCAATCAACTCCAAAATTAAAATTCTCACTGAAAATTACGAGATACTTCAGATATGCTTGAAAGGTATTTCTCTCAAGAGCCTACCTTTCCAGGATGGAAATGGAATTCTTGAAAAATAAATGGAGTTAAATCTTTTTAATTTAACCATGTATTGGTATAAATGTTTCAGGACTGAGTAAGTGCCAATACGTTGTTGCCAAAATTGAGAGTAGATGATTAAAGACGGCATGAAGAGAAATTCTGGGGGGCAAGCCGCCGTGGTTTGCGGTTGGTCCGATTACGTCTTGCACATAGGGAAATAGTGGGAGGATTTCACCAGCTGAGTATCGGCTAAAGGCGGGAGAACAACGGGATTATGGCGAATACCCCGCCGGCGGGGCAAGGCGTAATTAGTGTAATCGAGCAGGTGGCCCAGCGGTGTCATCCGCCATCGGCCCACCATTCGCACGTCGATGTGCCTACGACGGCCCGCTGTCGGAATGCTTATGGGGGATACATAACACCAAGAATTGACGTTCTACTTATCTCATTTGTATTGATCTCACCGTACCACGGTATGTTGTATATTTGTATATTTTACTACTTGTAAATCCTTATTGTATTGTACTTTTCGGGCGTAAGATATTTTAAAATATGTACTAGGCTGTTTATATAATTCAAAGAAGAAAAATAAAAAGGAAATATGTTAATTATAATATCGATATAAAAAGATATTAATATGTTTTATATGTTTTAAATAATAGAATTGTGGAATGTCCTAGTCAGGACAACAGAAATAAATAGATGGATTTATTCAACGGAGTTTGCATTTTTAATGGCTCAATAATTTAACGAAAAGGAACCGGAATAAATTGGTGCCGAAACGACGGGAATAGGTTGTATCGTTTGGAAGTAAAGTAAAAACGAGCAACATTGAGCCTGATATTAATTGTACCATCTTAAAAAGTGGCAAGATTATATCTCGAAATATCATGAGTGTTACCGACAGCCGAAATATGCATACTGATATGAATTTTCCAGAAACCATGATGGATGTTTTAAAGGGAATATCGGAACAAATTAAGGAACAATTTTGACGAAAAGTTAGACTTCAATGGTCCAATACAGTGATAACTTCAAACAAAACGAACATTAATCGAAACAAACTTCGATACATTCATGTGAGATTAAAGAGTGACCCTAGTGTACAAGATAATGTAAAATACATATGTACCGGTACTGTAACCAAACCTAACAACAGAGATGGAAGTCAAAATGATTGGCGAAGAGAAGATTGGATCGACAGAAAGAATAGGAAGTCAAATAGAAATTATCCGCCTGACAACAAAGCTGCTACTTCTAAGAAGCAAAATAGAGATACCTCTGATGCTTCGATGGAGTCTTCGCGGAACAGAAACCATGGTAGGACAGATTACCACGAATATGGTAGAAAGAATAGGTACACACACAACATCTCGCCACCAGTGAAACGAATGAGAACTGAACCTAATTTTACAGGTAAGATAACCGAACATAACCTTAGTAGTAACGGTAAATGTGATTGTGTGACTCAACCTAATCCTAGTGTAGTACGATTACGTTCACCTAAGAAGCATGTAAGCATTAGATCTAATTTCGTTCGATGGTGACTTCGAAGAAATCTCATAGATGGCAAAAATTATCAAAGTAAGAAAGGAAGAACTATAGAAGTAAATAATGCACAAAACCGCATTTGTGTTTATGACTTTCAATGCAGCTTAAATGAATTCGTTGGTCATGTAACTTAAATTAAAGTTACGGCGTGTGAGAAAACCGTACTCAATTGATTTTTGCTTTATTTCACTTGAGATATCATTATGATTTCGTTTGTTATGCGTATTTTTATGAAGTTGAGAAGACGTTAATTATTATGTTATATTCTGACTATTATCGATATTTCAATCTTCATAGAACGTTCGAAGAACAACTATATGAAAATCACATACATCGTTTTTCAAAATCTTCTTCATGATGCCTAAGTAAATAATTATTAACTTGTAACAGGCATTTAATGAACCCGAAAAAGGACTTAAAATCAAAGAACTTGCAAATCAAATTTCGAATGTACCTTACTGTCATTGAAACGTATAAATAAATAAAGACGATGATAAAGTTTAAAATAAAAATGATAATAATATTGTTATAAAATTAAATATGATATAGATGTATATTTATATGAATTGTAATTTTCAATTATACGAGGTGCATTCGAAAGCTCGAATGATTAACATGTAAAGGTAAACGGTCCAGAATACTTTTTCCTTTTCTTGAGTAAATAAATAAAAAGGAAAAATCCGTCGAGCGCCATAATATACAACGGTATGTTGTAAATTTGTATATTTTACTTGTAAATCCTTATTTTATTGTAATTTTAGGTCGTAAAATATTTTAAAATATGTACTAGGCTGATTATGTAATTCGAAGAAGAAAACGAAAAAGGAAATACGTTAATTATAATATCGATATAAAAAGATATTCACATGGTTTATAAGTTTTAAATAATAGGATTTTGGAATGTCGTTGTTAGGACAACAGAAACAACGGATGGATTTATTTGATTTATTGAGTTTGCATTTTTAATGGCTGAATAATTTAATGAAAGAACCGTTATAACGGATGGAGGGTCAATGGAACACAGATCTTCACAAAAAGTGACATAACTTTCTTGGTTTCCTTTATGTATAAAATAAAAGTGAAAGTAATTTTCTTTGTGGGTACAATACTCTTGAACCACAAGATCGGTCTCGAATAAATTTTCATCATAGATGAGGTTTGGGTCATATAACTTTGACAATGTAACTTAGCGGAGGGGGGATACATTAAAAAATGATAAAAAAAATATTCTACATTAGAGCGAATGTATAGTTTTCGGAGCCTCTGAGAAGAACAATGACACTTCCGATGCCGAGCTCCGCAACGTGGTGGGAGGACAACTATTAAAACAGTTACCGATATTCGAATCAATTCCCTAGTTTTTGGAGTCGCGGAAATAGAAAGTGGCACTCCGCACTGGGACAAAAGGTATGGCATATGTAAAAAGATATGTTACATGTGTAAATAAATTAGTTTTGGACTTAACGTACTGCAAAGGTATAACTCAAAAAGTATATTTTATAAGTACTTTCCGTATAAATGTTTCGAATAAAAGTGCTTTCGCAGGAATGAAAGAATTGTATATAGGAGCTCAGGATATCATATACCTGTATGTATGTAACGCTTGGCAGATATATGTAATATATCTAAGTACTGTGAAAATAAGTGTTTTGCGCCACTCCGCTCACACATCCAATTTGTCACACTAACTGGCCCACATTACTCCATTTCTTTGCACCGCATGATACGTGATGCCACCCGTACAATGCAGGATATTCCCATCCACCCGGAGGAGAACCGACGGTCAGTTTTCTCAGCATTATAAAAGACTATGACCGTTTCTTTTAACCCGTGTTCAACATAACACTCGTTCTCTTTTATAACCGGGTATTTAATATACAGAAGCACAGCAGACTACAAACACATACCAGGAGTTTACTCGTTCTCTTTTAGGACCTATTTTTGGACGAGTATTTGTTCTCTTCTAGGCTACTTCTTTCAACCCCTATTTGAACATAGCAAAATTACTTAAGACTATGAACACATATTCCAATCAGAAATTGCACAGAGACTACAAACACCTATTACATAAGCCTTTGGCATATTTTCGCAACCCCGTGTATAACATAGCAAAGCTGTTAAAAGACTATGCCCATCTTTTGAACCTTAATGTAACAAAGCAAAAATTACATAAGACTACGAACACATATTCCAATCAAAGCAAAAATTACACAAAGACTACGCTACCCCCTATTTAACATAGCACAGCTGATAAATGAGTACGATACCTTTTTTAATCCTTACGCAACATAGCAAAGATACTAACATAAGATTGAATAATGGGATGTATTCGTTTTTTAACATACCAGAGGTTACATAAGGTTGTGGCATATAATAGAAAATTCAATCACTATATAGTAAAGCGGAGAGTAAAGATTAGGCATACATAATAAAACACAGTAATCTTTTAACTCCTGTTTAGCATATAAGGTTGTACTCGTTCTCTTTTTCGGAAGCATTATTAAACATAACAGAAATTATAAAACATTGTAGCTTTTTTCAACTTTAAATAACAAAGGCTACAAACACTGTATTTTTAACCCAAAAGCGGAGTGTGCGTGTTTTTCAACCCTTGTCTTTTGAACATGATAATTACGAATATTATATTAGTTTATGTGGAGTACGACTTTTTAACCGATTTCCACGAAACTCCGTACATGTAAGTTACGAACATGGTGATTAGGAATATTATATTTGTTTCTACCTAGGTCTTATAGAAAAAGGTTGGCGTGTCATAAATAGCATTCACTATTTCCATCTGGTAAAATACAACTTCAAAGAATACGATCGAATGTAGTTCTTTGAGTCTTTATTTCCTGATTAGCTTTTTCTTTTTTTGAAGTAGTAGATCATGTTGATGATGATGAATGAATACGTTTCTTATGTGTGGCTTAATTTGCCTTTATAATCCAATTGTTACATATACCACAGTGTTTTTCTAATCATTATCGATATGCTTTTATTGCTTTTGTCACTGTAATAGAGGAAGTTAGCTTTCTTGCTATAGTGTATACGATATAGCTATAAAAGTGTTCCTCTATAATATTTCCAGAAGTCTTTTCTGCAATACCTTATTCGTAGTACTATTTTCCCTTTTTCACTACAATACAACACGTCTGTCTTTTTTACTATAGCCAGCAAGTTTCAAGACCATTATAGTATAAGAAAAACTGAAATTCGTATCTTACCTATATTTTTGATTATTTAATTTTTTACTATCCAAAACAAAATGAAGAATATCTATTTTAACTAGCTCAGAATTTCACATCAAATTTTGTCATTTTGTGATATTCAAATAAACCAAGAAAAAGGTTGGGTGTTCTATTTAATTTTGTACCAACCAGAAATAATATTATTTTTAAAAATGAAGAAAATCCATTTAAACTAGCTGAGAATTTTATACCCTTCCTGCCATTAAAATAAACGAAGGAGTAAATTTGAGTAGAGCTTTAAATAAGCGAAGAAATGCCATTTTAACTAGCTCAGAATTTTTAACCTTTCTGTGTTATTCAAACATACGAAAAAATATGGGTGGCCTGTTTAATTTTGTACTAACCAGAAAAATTAAATTATTAAATAAGCGAAAGAATAATATTTTAACTATCTCAGAATTTTTATCATTTTGTGCTATTCAAATAAATAATTAAATGAATATGGATGAACTATTTGATTTTGTACCAACCAGAAAAATGTTTTATTTCAATAAGCGAAGAAGTGTCATTTTAACTAGTTCAGAATTTTTACCTTATTTCAGACTGGTTCTATTCAAATAAATGAAAAATTAAATTTGGGTGAAATATATAATTTTGTAGAACCAAAAATTGCAATACTTAATTATGCAAAGACGGTCCATTTTATCTAGCTCAGAATTTTGTACGATTTCAATGAACGAAGGAATAAATTTGTTTTGCCTATTTAATTTTGTACCAACGTAAAAATGTATTATTTAAATAAGTGAAGAAAAGCATTTTAATTAGCACAGAACTTTATATCATTTTGTGCTATTCGAATAAACGAAGGAATAAATTCAATTAGACTATTTATTTTATATTATTTAAATGAGTGAAGAAATGTTATTTTAAGTAACTCAGAATTTTACCTTTCTGTGCTATTCGTATAAACGAAGTAGAATTATTTCAAAATTTGTTTGATCTATTTAACTGTGATGCAACATTTGGTACCATTTTTTTGTACTAACAAGAAAAATCTTTGTTATTTAAAAATGCGAATAATGTCCGGTTTAACTAACTGAGAATTTTGTGCTTACAAAAACATTGTTCTCTTTAATAAACATAGGAGAGTCATTTCTTAAATCTCGCACTACAACTGATAAGAAAGTATGAAGGTGTACTCGTTCTCTTTTACGATCACATTTTTTCAACATCGGAGAGCTGATAAAATAAAATGGGTTTTAAATCTTTATTTTAGCTACCTGAGAATTTTATAACTTTTTGTGCTATTGAAATAAACCAAGAAATAAATTTGAGTCGAATATTTAATTTTGTACCAAACAAAACAAAATGAAAGAATTACTTCTTTAACTAACTCAATTTTATACCTTTGGTACTATTTCAATAAACAAAGGAATAAATTTGGGTGGCTTATTTAATGTTCTACCAAGCAAAAAAGGTGAAGAAGGTCTATTTTAACTAGCTCAGCATTTTATATATTTCTGTGATATTCAAATAAACGAAGTAATAAATTTGGGTGTCCTATTTATTTTTGTACCAAACGACAAAACTGTTGAAGGTCCATTTTAACTAGCTCACTATTTTATACCTTTCGTACTATATAAATAAACGAAGGAATAAATTTCAGTGGTCTATTTATACCAACCACAAAAACTGAAAGAGTAAATTTGGGTGGACTATTTTATTTTTCTACCAAGCAGAAAAAAGTGAAGAAGCTCCATTCCAACTAGCTCAGTATTTTATAACTTGTTTTACTATTTAAATAAACTAAGGAATGAATTTGACGTTTTATTTACTTTTCTAGTAATCACAAAAAGCAAAAAGGTCCGTTTTAAGAAGTTCTGTTTTTCTGTACCACTTTGTGCTATTCAAATAAACGAAGGAATAAATTTGAGTGTCTTATTTATTTTTGAACCAACCTGGAAAATATGTTAAGATGGTCCATTATAGCTTTAGTACTATTCAAATAAACGAAGGAATTAAGTGGTTTATTTACTTGTGTATTAAACAGAAAAATGTGAAGGAGTATAATTTTAAATAACTAAGAATTTTGTACCTTTTTGTATTCAAATAAACGAAGAAATAAATTTGGGTGTCCAGTTTCATGTACCAACCAGAAAAACAGCGAAGAAGAACCATTTCAATAAGCTCATAATTTTAGACTTTTTGTAGTATTCATATAAACGAAGGAGAAAATATGGGTGGACTATTTAATTTTCTAGCAACCAGGAAAAAGTGAAGAATTTTAAGTTTTGTTTTATACTTTTTAATATCTAAATAAACTAAGGAATGAATTTGATGTTTTATTTAGTTTTCTACCAATCACAAAAAGCAAAAGAGGTCCGTTTTAACAAGTTCAGTATTTCGGTCCATTTTGTACTATACAAAAGACGAAGAAATAAATGTGGGTGGGCTATTTAATAGTGAGCCAAGATTTTGTACTATTTTGTATATTGTTGAGTCAATCAGAAAGAGTACCATTTTAAAGTTTTACCTACCAAGTTTTGTGATGGAAATTTGTAATTCAAAATTTTATAGTATTTTTGTATTAGGAAAGCTATATTACTATGTTTGAATATTTTGTATTTCTAATGAAAAATGTACAATTCGAATAAACGAAAAAGGGCCATTTATTTATGGTGCGGCACATTCTATTAAATTTGTATTTCGTATGATTTTGTAAGAAGACGTTTGTACCATTCTAAAAAAAACGTTTGTACCATTCTAACAATAAAAGTAGAATTTTGGAGGTTCATTAATTACGGTACTGCATTTTTTAATTCGAAATGTTTGTACCAACGATAAAAAGTACTCCGTTTAAATAAGCAACACATTGTTGTGATACTCTGCGTGGAAAATATCCATGGTTATAGAATACGTTTTTATGAGCAAAAATGCTAAACAATTTAAAAAGAGAACCATTTCAAATTTTAGTTGCGTCTGCGGTCACTAAATAAGGCTGGTTAATGGACGCGTGTTTAGCATTAAGTCCTACGTTTAGTTATAGGTTGAAAAATACCAACTGGAACGCAAAAGTCCAAACCTCCAGCCATTAGTTAACCCGTAACCTTGGACGTGGGGTAGATTCTACCCAAGCGATTTACGTTTGCCAAATTAGTTCAGCTATCCGCCACCATAAGGTGGAACGCGGCTGTCTACCTTTCCGTTAGTTGCTTGTTGATAGCTAGGGGTGACGGATGTGTTGTGGGTGCGTGAGAACCTAAGCTATATTGCTGTAAAGTTCGGGTGGGGTAGAAAATACCCCACGTCCAAAGTAACGTAAGTGATTTTGCTCTGTGATCATTTGCTTTTGGAAGGACATCATGGCTTCTACTTTGAAAGACTGTGTGCGAACTGACGATCCAGGCTTTAGTGAGTGGGTGGAGAGTGCTATAGAAGCGAAAGAAAGTGACTTCAGTGATAACAGTGATGCAGATCCTGATTTTGTGTGTGATTTTGACAGCAATACAGAAACTGAAGCCGACACTGATGATGACAATGAAGTAACTACCATGAGTTCGAAGAAACTGCGTTTTTCAGAAAATGTACAAGAAGTGAGTGATGCTCGTACTTGCTATTATTACGGGAAAGATGGACAAAAATAGTGCAAGAAGGGCCCGGGTAATAACATACGCACAAGGAGACACAATATTATTTCACATTTACCAGGGGTAATTGGTGAAGCTAAAAACCTTCCTTCACAATGTAATGAGAAAAATGTTTGGGAGTTGCTGTTCACGGACGAAATATTAACAGACATATTGCGTCACACAAACACTAAATTGCAACAAGTGAGGCAAAAACTAAAGAAACCAAATCAGATTGAATATCAAGATCTCGATCTTCCAGAACTGAAGGCATTTATAGGATTGTTATTTTTTACTGCCATATTCAAATCCAACGATGAAAATTTAGAAGCACTGTTTGCTACAGATGGCACAGGTCGGGAGATATTCAGATGTATTATTCCCTTGAAACGTATAAATGCAATTTTAACATGTCTCCGTTTTGATGATGCTAATACAAGAACTGAAAGAAAAGTGTTAGATGAAACAGCGGCTATATCATGGGTGTTCCAAAAATTTGTTGAGAATTGTCAGAAAGTTTACTCTATTGGCGAATAAGCTTCTGTAGATGAAATGTTGATTGGATTTCGCGGGCGATGTAGCTTTAGAATGTACATTCCAAAGAAGCCCAGAAAATACGGCCTGAAACTGATGGTCTTAAATGATGCTAAGACCCACTACTTTCTGAATGGATACATATACAGTGGAAAGGGCAGTGATGGAGAAACTTTGACCGAAGAAGAAAGGACATTAGACATACCAACACAGTCAGTTCTTAGGCTTACCAAACCAATACAAGGAACGAATCGCAACGTAACTGCCGACAACTGGTTTTCATCATTGAGGCTTGTAAGAGAAGTTCAAAATAAACAATTAACATACGTAGGCACCATGAAGAAATGAAAACGAGAGATTCCCAAAGAGTTTCTGCCGTCAAGGATAAGAGAAGAATCTTCTTCTTTGTTTGACTTTTCTGAAAACACTACTCTTGTATCCCACGTGCCTAAACAGAACAAAGCTGTGATTTTAATTTCATCCATGCATCATACAAGTTCTGTATTAGAAGATTCCGGCAAACCTGAAATTATTGAGTTTTACAATAGCACAAAAGGTGGAGTGGATGCCCTTGATGAAAAATGTACCGTGTACTCCACAGCCCGTCGCTCTCGCAGATGGCCTCTTACTGATTTTTTACACACTTTTAAACATTTCTTTAGTAAATTCATCTGTATTGTACTTGTCAGTCCACCCGAATGAAGAGAAAACACGGTTCGACATAATTAAATCGCTTGCACAACAATTAACAGCACCACATATAATGAGAAGAATGGTCAATAGCCACGTTCCTCGTCATATTCGCCAAACTATAGCTGTTATCCTAAAGAAAGAACTTCCAATCTCACGCCAGCAGGATCTAAAGAGGTATGTAAGGTGCTCTCAGTGTCCCCGTGGAAATGATAAGAAAACAAAACAGACATGTGCTCTATGTTCTTCACCATTATGTGGAGACGGCAGAAATTATGTTTGTGATGGATGGTTACATTCAGTGTAAAAAATCTGGTACATTGTTCTTGAGAATCATTTAGTTGTTCACATAGACTGATGCATACATGTTTATAGTGAGTGTGCTAGAATTCATTTTTAGTTTGTAATTGTTTTTAAGCTTCTTTTTGTTTTTACTTCAGGAACTGCAAAACGTACGTCTAAAATGCTCTTAAAGTGAAAATTTATTGGAAATAACGTCTTATTTGTAGAAAAGTAGTTAACTTTTATGACACAGTAATAAAATATATTTCCCAGAAACAAATGAAACTAATTTAATTGTCAAATTTTATACAAGGTATTGAATAGAGCTTAGTATTTACGTGGGGTAGAAAATACCCCACCTCCAGGTTACTGCGACAAAATTCATATGTCCCAGGTTACGGGTTAACTATCTGAACGTAAAAGAAATGCACTATGTAAGTAATTAATTCGGTTTGTTTTTATTATTTTATATTAAACACCTTTCGCAGAATGAGATTACACTAAAGCAAAGAAGCAAAAACAAATAACGTGAATACACATTCTAAATCGTACAAACTTTAGAAAAACGCTGACTTCCTACATTATAGAGAAAAAAGGAAACAAACGCATTTCGATAGGGAATAAAAAACACTGTGATATGTGTAACAATTGGATTACAAGGCAAATTATGCTACACATAAGAAACGTATGCATTCATCATCATCATCAAGTACTACTTCGAAAAGAAAAAAGCTAACCAGTGAATAAAGACAAAAATGACTGCATTCGATCGTACTCTTGGAAGTTTTATTTTACCACATGAAATTAGTGAATGTTCTTTATGTGACATGCCAATTTTTTTCTATATCACCTACGTAGAATGAAACAAGATAATCGTAATCACCATGTTCGTAACTTCTATGAACCGAATTTGATGAACATCCGTTAAAACAGCGAATCCCACATAAACTAAAAGACCTAGGTAAAAACAAATATAATATTCGTAATCAACATGTTCGAAAACTCCTTTATACCGAGTTTCATACAAATCGCTTAAAAGAGTACTCCAAATAAATTAATTTTATATTCGTAATTAGCATGTTCAAAATCAAAGGTTATAAAAAAAACACCCAAGCGATCTTACCAGATATCTGCAAACTATTCTAACCACTAAAATAAAAGCTGACACTACAATAAAATAAACTGCACACAAAAATGAATGCAATCATGGGCGGTTTCTAAATGATTTATTTCAAAGACAAAGTAAATATATACCAGATATATGAGTATCAATGTGCCCTCAAAAATAAATCAGGTAGAAAAGATCATAGAATTCTAGTCATAACTTCAACATATTTAATAGCATGTCTTCGTGAATTTAATTCTATATCTCCGGTGACCCCTCTCCGAATTCAGAACTACATAATTCATTTCAATACACATTGCACATATCAACCACATACGTACGTATCAAAGTGAAGTCGAAAGTGAATCAGGTAGAAAAGATCATAGAACCTTAATCATAATTTACATACATTTAATAACATGCCTCCGTGAATCTAGTTCTATATCCCGGTGACTCCTCTTCGAATTCAGAACTACATAACTTATTTCAATGTCATTGCATATATCTACCACATATAAGAGGATCAAAGTGCGCTTGAAAGTGAATCAGGTAGAAAAAATATAGAATCATAGTCATAAATTACATATATTTAATAACGTTTCCTCCTGATTTTAATTCTATATCTCCGGTGACACCCCCATGAATCCAAACGACATAACTAAATTCAATGACATTTTACATATTTAAAACATATATGAATATAAATGTGCGCTCGAAAGTGAATTTGGTTTAAAAGATTAAAGAATAGTAGTCATAAATTACATATATTGAATAATATTTCCTCGTAAATCTGATTTTATATCCCCGGTGACACCCCTCCAAATTGAAAACTACAAGACTTATTTCAATGACAAGGCACCTATCTACCACATATAAGAGGATAAAATGCGGTCGAAAGTGAATCAGGTAGAAAAGATCATAGAATCTTAATCATAATTTACATATATTTAATAATATGCCTCCGTGAATCTAGTTCTATATCCCGGTGGCTCCTCTTCGAATTCAGAACTACATAACTTATTTCAATGTCATTGCATATATCTACCACATATAAGAGGATCAAAGTGCACTTGAAAGTGAATCAGGTAGAAAAAAATATAGAATCATAGTCATAAATTACATATATTTAATAATGTTTCCTCCTGATTTTAATTCTATATCTCCGGTGACACCCTTACGAATCCGAATGACATAACTTAATTCAATGACATTTTACATATCTAAAACATATATGAATATAAATGTGCGGTCGAAAGTGAATTTGGTTTAAAAAATTAAAGAATAGTAGTCATAAATTACATATATTCAATAATATTTCCTCGTAAATCTGATTCTATATCCCAGGTGATACCCCTCCAAATTCAAAACTATAAGACTTATTTCAATGACAAGGCATCTATCTACCACATATAAGAGGATCAAAATGCTGTCGAAATTGAATCAGGTAGAAAAGATCATAGAATCTTAATCATTATTTACATATATTTAATAACATGCCTTCGTAAATCTAGTTCTATATCCCCGGTGACTCCTCTTCGAATTCAGAACTACATAACTTATTTCAAAGTCATTGCATATATCTACCACATATATTAGTATCAAAGTGCGATCGAAAGCGAATCAGATACAAAAGATTATAGACCCTTAGTTATATTTTACATATATTTAATAGCATGTCTTCGTAAAACTAATTCTATATTTCCGGTGACCCACCTCCGAATTCAGAACTACATAACGTATTTCAATGACATTGTACACATCTACCACATATAAGAAGATCAAAGGGCGCTTGAAAGTGAATCAGGTAGAAAAAAATATAGAGTCGTGGTCATAAATTACATATATTTAATAACATTTCCTCCTGATTCTAGTTCTATATCTCCGGAGACACTAATATGAATCCGAATGACATAACTTAATTGAATGACATTTCACATATCTAAAACATATATGAATATAAATGTGCGCTCGAAAGTGAATTTGGTTTAAAATATTAAAGAATAGTAGAAATAAATTACATATATTTAATAATATTTCCTCGTAAATCTGATTCTATATTCCCGGTGACACCCCTCCAAATTCAAAACTACAAGACTTATTTCAATGACAAGGCACCTATCTACCACACATAAGAGGATAAAAGTGCGCTCTAAAGTCAATCAGGTAGAACAGGTCATAGAATCCTAGTCATACTTTACATATACATAATAATGTTTCTTCGTGAATTTAATTCTATATCTCCAGTGACCCCCTCCAAGTTCAAAAGCATATACGTTAATTTTATGTCATTGTACATATCTACCTCATATATGAGTATGAAAATGCGCTCTAAAGTGAATCAGGTAAAAACGATTATAGAATCGAAGTCATAAATAACATATATTTAATAACAGATGCTCATGAATCTAACTCTATATATCTGGTGACTCCTCTCCGAATTGAGAACGACATAACTTATTTCAATGATATTGCACATATCTACCACATATATGAGTACCGAAATGCCCTCAAAAGTGAATCAGGTAGAAAAGATCATAGAATCGTAGTCATAATTTATAGGCATGTCCTTGGAAATCTAAGTCTATATCTCCAGTGATCATTCTCCAAATTCAGAACTATATAACTTGTCTCAATGATATTGAACATATCTACTACATATATGAACATCAAAGTGCACTCGAAAGTGAATCAGGTAGAAAAGGTCATAGAATCGTAGTCACGATTAACATATATTTAATAAGAATTCTTTTTGTATCTAGTTCTTTATCCCGGTGACCCGCCTAAGAATTTAGAACTGCATACCTTATTTCAATTATATTGCACATATCTACAACATATATGTGGATCAAAGTACACTAGAAAGTCAATCAGGTAGAAAACATCCTTGAATAGTAGTAATAATTTACCTGTAGTTAATAACGTTCCTTTGCGAATCTAATTCTAAATTTCCAGCGATCCCCTCCGAATTAAGAACTAAAAGACTTTTCTTCAAATACAGAACATATGTCTACACAATATTTAAGAGTCTTAAAGTACGCTGGAAAGTAAATCAGGTAGAAAAGATCAAAGAATAGAAGTCAAAATTTACATATATGTAATAACATTTCCTCGCCAATCTAATTATAAATGTCCGGTGACCCCTCACCGAATTAAAAACTACATAACTTATTTCAAATACATAACACATATCTACCACATATGTCAGTACCAAAGCGCCGTCAAAAGTGAATCAGGTAGAAAAGATCATAGAATCGTAGTCATAATTTATATATAATTCATAACATTTCCTCGTGAATCTAATTTTATATCTTCGGTGACATCTCTCCGAATTCAGAACTAAATGACTTATTTCAATGAAATTGCACACTACTACCACATATAGGAGTATCAAAATGCGCTCAAAAGTAAATGAGATAGAAAATATAGAATAGTAGTCTTACTTTACATATACTTAATAACGTTTCTTCGCGAATCTAATCTTACGTCTCCAGTGACCCCCTCCGAATTAAGAACTAAGAGACTTATTTCAAACACAGAGCAAATGTCTAGCACATGTATGAGTATCAAAGTTCGCTCGAAAGTTAATCAGGTTCAAAGGATCACAGAATCAAAGTCAGAATTTACACATGTTTGATATCATTTCCTCTTGTTTCTAATTCTATATCCACTCCTAATTCTGAAGTATATGACTTTTTTCAATGACATTGCAAATATCTACCACACATACGAGTATCAAAGTGCGCCCGAAGGTGAATCAGGTAGAAAACATCATAAAATCCTAATCATATTTTACATATAGCTAACAATGTTTCTTCGTGAATCTAATCCTATATCTCCGGTGACGTACCTCCGAATTCAAAACATGACATTGCACATATTTACCACATATATGAGTATCAAAATGCGCTCGATAGTGGATCAGGTAGAAGCGATTATAGAATCGAAGTCATAAATTACATATATTTAATAACATTTCCTCGTAGATATGATTCTATATCCCCGGTGACACCAGTCCGAATTTAGAACTACATACCTTATCTCAACAAAATTGCTCATATGTACCACATATATGAGTATCAAAGCGCGCTCTAAAGTGAATCAGGTAGAAAAGATCACAGAATCCTAATCATAATTTACTTATAGTTAATAATGTTTCTTCGCGAATTTAATTCTATATCTCCAGTGACCCCCCTCCAATTTCAAAAGCGCATACGTTAATTTAATGTCATTTAATACACGACTCCAAAAGTGCATTACCACCTGCAATTCTCCTTTTCCTGCAGTAGCAGGCAACCCAAAAAGCTCGGCGGTTGGGTTGGTTGCAAATTCGAAAGGTGTTGGACTAAACCTCAATTTTGTCACAAATATATCAGTGTGGCAAACTGCAAATAGGAGAATAAAACAAATTGTTAAGAATGACAATTTTATTATTGTGACGGAGTTGGATGACATCAAAAGTTACAAAATGAATTACTTAAGCAGTTCTAACAAGATGAATGGTAAGAAACAGATATAAGAAGAAAGCATTTCTCTCTTTCCCCCTTCCCCACCCAAAGAAAGAAACTCATAAAAAGAAAGAGTTATACAATATAAAGGTTTCATATAAAAGCCTAACAGCACAAAACAAATAGCTAAACGAAACGAAAAAGAGACAAACACAGAATAGGAGACACCAGTGGCGTAGCAGACTTGCGGTCCTCCCATGAAAGATAACGAAATGGGACCCTAGTTGTAAACCCCATGGTTATATTATTACTATTATTATTATTATTATTATTATTATTATTATTATTATTATTATTATTATTATTATTATTATTATTATTATTAAAAAGTCGCTTCCTTTTCAAAATCTCTGACTCTGCATAAGAGAATGAATGCATATAGCGATCATGTGTGCACGTATTGTCAATGAGCGGTCCCAAAGTCCAAAAGAGGTGGAAATCTCCAAGAGAGAGAAATAAAAAACTTTCTTACGGTAAATTCTAGTTCAAAGTTCGAAGCACTTGCTTTTGCACGTGATTTTTTGTTTCTTTTTTCAGGGAACAGAAAAGTTCTGGCGCCTAAGAAATTATACCATATAATATTGCAAGTATGCAACTGGATGTATTTACATTGCAATTTGTGGTAATAAAGATATGATTAGAAAATAGTATTGTAAAAAGTAAGTTTAATTTCTTCATCCATCGTAAGTCTTAGGGTTCCCTTATACCTCGCCACCCCCCGGATATCGAATCGAAAATTTAGAATAATATATTCATGTCCATATATTTGCGATATCGAATGTTGATATATGATAATATAGATATCGACGATAGTGATGTATCGACATATCACAGGCCCAGGTCGAGAAGTGATGCTTGAAATATACTGGAATCAACAATCAAGTTCTAAATAAGTTCTCCATTTCCGTATTCAATGTTGAGGGGGAAGGGTGTGAACCCGAATAGAAATTTTAAGAAAAACAAATGTTAAGATAAAAGTAGGTTTTCCGTCTCCCCTTGAATACAAAAATTAACAGAAAACTATTATTGTAATTTACCTTTTACTTCTGTTTCTGATTGTTATCACAAATCAGCGACAGTACACATACTTTACATAGTATAAAAATACACTCTATAACTTTTCACATCAAAGCAAGCCGAAAGATGAATTTCCTGTGATGTTAAAGTGGAATGTTCTACAAAATTGTCATAATTCATTGCCCATACCTCTAACAGTACTTTGGTACGGACTAACAGCTGCAAGACTAACAGAACTAGAAATTAGAGATTTCATTCCTTTTTTTTCACAGACTAAAAGAGTTCTGCACTTTCCTGAGATTTTCATTTTCTTAATAAGTCCCCTATTCTGAGCTAATTCTGGCAACCGCGGTTTCGAGGTAATCGGTAAACGAAAGAGTAACGTTTGTTGACTCTCAACTCTCGACAGTTTGTGAGAAGATATTTCACAGTTCATGTTGTTATTTCTTCGTTAAAAAAACACTTCTAGTTTACTCTATTCATGGTAAATTACTGAACTTATAAACATTTACAATTATTGAAAAATGAATATTTATTTTTAAACATAAAAAGTCGTTATAGTTCAGTAGAATGCAGTAGTAGGTGGAAGTGAATGAAAATATTGTTTATTTGTTGAGATGTGCAAACTGAATGTGAATAATAAGTGTTTCCCATTCTCTTGTCCAGAGGCGGATCTACGATAGACTTCTTGGGGATTGGTGGTTGATAATACTCCTACTTAGAGCTACTTTTAAGAGCTCCAAACTCTGGAAAGGGTTTTATTTTTTATATAACATAAGAAAGATTCCCTTTCTGGGGGGCAACCGCCATGATGGCAACCTGGATCTGCCCCTTCACTTGTGTAGCAGACTTTGCAGACATTTATTTCGTGTATGCTTCTGACGATGCTGATTAGGGATGGTCAAATCTGGATAATTTTTTATTCTGATATCGGATACAAACTTATCCGGTTGACGGATAACAAAATGGATGACGGATAACGGATTTCGGATAAAATCTGACTGACGGATAATATCCGGATAATGGATTTATCCGGGTAATTTATAAAATTAAGATAACGGATCATATCTGGAAAATACACTGTAGAACATTCGGATAACTGATTACATCCGGATGACGAATAAAGGGTAATATCCGGATAACGTATATGGTTTTCAAAAGAAATAATAGGAGAGGGACGTATCAGTATTTTCATCTCATGCAGTTATTAAAAGACGATCATCGGGCCGTGGTATTTACCATTGAAAGATATTGCTTCTTAAAATGTTTCCTAGTAACTTCCAATCTTCTTGTTCTTGTTTTGGAGCGCGGTGGCTCAATGGTACACCGCTTACTCTGGTGCGTAGAATCCTTATTGTTTCGATCCCCGGTCAAGTAAGTTTGCGGTGGACAAGATCAGATCCGTGGCTTTTTTCAGGGTACTCCCGCTTTTCCACTGTTCACTCCAACAATTCCTCTATTATCATTGACTCGCTTTAATAACTGGGCGTTGTGGCTCAGTGGTAGAGCGCTTCCTATAGTGGGCCAAGTAAGTTTGTGGTGGACAAGGTCGAATCCGTGGGTTTTGTCAGGTTACTCCCGCTTCCTCCTACATCTCATTCCACCAATTCTTCTATTGTTATTGACTTACTTCAATCATTTGGCGCAGTAGCTCAGTGGTAGAGGGCTTTCTCTGGTGGGCCAAGTAAGTTTGTGGTGGACAAGATCGTATCCGTATGTTTTCTCACGGTACCCCCGCTTCATCCCACATTTCACTCCACCAATTCCTGCATTATTATTGGCTTGATTCAATCCTTGTTCGCAGTGGCTTAGTAGTGAAGCCTTTCCTCTGATGGGCCAAGTAAGTTTGTGGTGGACAAGATCGGATCCGTGGGTTTTGTCAGGGTACTCCCGCTTCCGCCAACATTTCATTCTACTAATTCATGTATTATCATTGACTTGCTTCAATCTTTGAACGCAGTGGGTCAGTGGTAAAGCCTTTCTTCTGGTGGGTCAAGTAAGATTGTGGTGGACAAGACCGTATACGTGGGTTTTGTCAGGGAACTGCCGCTTCTTCCCACATTTTATTACACCAATTTTTCTATTATCATTCACTCCCTTTAATGATTGGAGACAGTGGTTCAGTGGTACAGCGCTTCCACTTCAGACCAACTAAGTTTGTGGTGGACAAGATCGTATCCATGGGTTTTGTCAGGGTACTCCCGCTTCCTCGCACATTTTATTCCACCAATTCTTTTATTATTATTATTATTGACTTTCTTCAACCGTTGGGCGCAGTGGCTCAGTGGTAGAGCGCTTCCTCTTGTTCGCCAAGTAAGTTTTTGGTGGACATGGTCGTATCCCTGGGTTTTGTTACGGTACTCCCGCTTCCTCCCACATTTTATTCCACCAATTCTTCTATTATATTTCACTCTCCTCAATCATTGGGCGTAGTGGCTCAGTGGTAGAGGGCTTTCTCTGGTGGGCCAAGTAAGTTTGTGGTGAACAAGATCGTATGCGTGGGTTTTGTCAGGGTACTAACGCTTCCTCTCACATTTCATTCCACCAATTTTTCCATTATTATTGACTGGCTTCAACCGTTGGGCGCAGTGGCTCAGTGGTAGAGCGCTTCCTCTTGTTGGCCAAGTAAGTTTGTGGTGGACATGGTCGTATCCGTGGGTTTTGTTACGGTACTCCCGCTTCCTCCCACATTTTATTCCAGCAATTCTTCTATTAGACTTCACTCTCCTCAATCATTGGGAGTAGTGGCTCAGTGGTAAAGGGCTTTCTCTGGTGGGCCAAGTAAGTTTGTGGTTGGCATGGTCGTATCCGTGGGTTTTGTTACGGTACTCCCGCTTCCTCCCACATTATATTCCACCAATTCTTCTATTAGACTACACTCTCCTCAATCATTGGGCGTAGTGGCTCAGTGGTAGAGGGCTTTCTCTGGTGGGACAAGTAAGTTTGTGGTGAACAAGATCGTATGCGTGAGTTTTGTCAGGGTACTCACGCTTCCTCCCACATTTCATTCCACCAATTTTTCCATTATTATTGACTGGCTTTAACCGTTGGGCGCAGTGGCTCAGTGGTAGAGCGCTTCCTCTTGTTGGGCAAGTAAGTTTGTGGTGGACATGGTCGTATCCGTGGGTTTTGTTACGGTACTCCCGCTTCCTCCCACATTTTATTCCACCAATTCTTCTATTAGACTTCACTCTCCTCAATCATTGGGCGTAGTGGCTCAGTGGTAAAGGGCTTTCTCTGGTGGGCCAAGTAAGTTTGTGGTGAACAAGATCATATGCGTGGGTTTTGTGAGGGTACTCACGCTTCCTCCCACATTTCATTGCACCAATTTTTCCATTATTATTGACTGGCTTCAACTGTTGGGCGCAGTGGCTCAGTGGTAGAGCGCTTCCTCTTGTTGACCAAGTAAGTTTGTGGTGGACATGGTCGTATCCGTGGGTTTTGTTACGGTACTCCCGCTTCCTCCCACATTTTATTCCACCAAATCTTCTATTAGACTTCACTCTCCTCAATCATTGGGCGTAGTGGCTCAGTGGCAGAGGGCTTTCTCTGGTGGGCCAAGTAAGTTTGTGGTGAACAAGATCGTATGCGTGGGTTTTTTCAGGGTACTCACGCTTTCTCCCACATTTCATTCCACCAATTTTTCCATTATTATTGACTGGCCTCAACCGTTGTGCGCAGTGGCACAGTGGTAGAGCGCTTCCTCTTGTTGGGCAAGTAAGTTTGTGGTGGACATGGTCGTATCCGTGGGTTTTGTTACGGTACTCCCGCTTCCTCCCACATTTTATTCCACCAATTCTTCTATTAGACTTCACTCTCCTCAATCATTGGGCGTAGTGGCTCAGTGGTAAAGAGTTTCTCTGGTGGGCCAAGTAAGTCTGTGGTGGACATGGTCGTATCAGTGGGTTTTGTTACGGTACTCCCGCTTCCTCCCACATTTTATTCCACCAATTCTTCTATTAGACTTCACTCTCCTCAATCATTGGGCGTAGTGGCTCAGTGGTAGAGGGCTTTCTCTGGTGGGCCAAGTAAGTTTGTGATGAACAAGATCGTATGCGTGGGTTTTGTCAGGGTACTCACGCTTCCTCCCACATTTTATTACACCAATGTTTCTATTATCATTCACTCCCTTTAGTGATTGGAGACAGTGGTTCAGTGGTACAGCGCTTCCACTTCAGACAAACTAAGTTTGTGGTGGACAAGATCGCATCCATGGGTTTTGTCAGGGTACTCCCGCTTCCTCGCACATTTTATTCCACCAATTCTTTTATAATTATTGACTTACTTCAACCGTTGGGCGCAGTGGCTCAGTGGTGGAGCTCTTCCTCTTGTTGGCCAAGCAAGTTTTTGGTGGACATGGTCGCATCCGTGGCTTTTGTCAGGGTACTCCCGCTTCCTCGCACATTTTATTCCACCAATTCTTGTATTATATTTCACTCTCCTCAATCATTGGGCGTAGTGGCTCAGTGTTAGTGGGCTTTCTCTGGTGGGCCAAGTAAGTTTGTGGTGAACAAGTTCGTATGCGTGGCTTTTGTCAGGGTACTCACGCTTCCTCCCATATTTCATTCCACCAATTTTTCCATTATTATAGACTGGCTTCAACCGTTGATCGCAGTGGCTCAGTGGTAGAGCGCTTTCTCTTGTTGGCAAAGTAAGTTTGTGGTGGACATGGTCGTATCCGTCGGTTTTGCTACGGTACTCCCGCTTCCTCCCACATTTTATTCCACCAACTCTTTTATTATTATTGACTTACTTCAACCGTTGGGCGCAGTGGCTCAGTGGTGGAGCGCTTCCTCTTGTTGGTCAAGTAAGTTTTTGGTGGACATGGTCGTATCCGTGGGTTTTGTTACGGTACTCCCGCTTCCTCCCACGTTTTATTCCACCAATTCTTCTATTATATTTCACTCTCCTCAATCATTGGGCGTAGCGGCTCAGTGGTAGTGGGCTTTCTCTGGTGGGCCAAGTAAGTTTGTGGTGAACAAGATCGTATGCGTTGCTTTTGTCAGGGTACTCACGCTTCCTCCCACATTTCATTCCACCAATTTTTCCATTATTATAGACTGGCTTCAACCGTTGATCGCAGTGGCTCAGTGGTAGAGCGCTTTCTCTTGTTGGCCAAGTAAGTTTGTGGTGGACAGGGACGTATCCGTAAGTTTTGTTACGGTACTCCCGTTTCCTCCCACATTTTATTCCACCAAATCTTCTATTAGACTTCACTCTCCTCAATCATTGGGCGTAGTGGCTCAGTGGCAGAGGGCTTTCTGTGGTGGGCCAAGTAAGTTTGTGGTGAACAAGATCGTATGCGTGGGTTTTTTCAGGGTACTCACGCTTCCTCCCACATTTCATTCCACCAATTTTTCCATTATTATAAACTGGCTTCAACCGTTGATCGCAGTGGCTAAGTGGAAGAGCGCTTTCTCTTGTTGGCCAAGTAAGTTTGTGGTGGACAGGGTCGTATCCGTGGGTTTTGTTACGGTACTCCCGTTTCCTCCCACATTTTTTCCACCAAATCTTCTATTAGACTTCACTCTCCTCAATCATTGGGCGTAGTGGCTCAGTGGCAGAGGGCTTTCTGTGGTGGGCCAAGTAAGTTTGTGGTTAACAAGATCGTATGCGTGGGTTTTTTCAGGGTACTCACGCTTCCTCCCACATTTCATTCCACCAATTTTTCGATTATTAATGACTGGCTTCAACCGTTGGGCGCAGTGGCTCAGTGGTAGAGCGCTTCCACTTGTTGGCCAAGTAAGTTTGTGGTGGACATGGTCGTATCCGTGGGTTTTGTTACGGTACTGCCGCTTCCTCCCACATTTTATTCCACCAATTCTTCGATTAGACTTCACTCTCCTCAATCATTGGGCGTAGTGGCTCAGTGGTAAAGGGCTTTCTCTGGTGGGCCAAGTAAGTTTGTGGTGAACAAGATCGTATGCGTGGGTTTTGTCAGGGTACTCACGCTTCCTCCCACATTTCATTCAACCAATTTTTCCATTATTATTGACTGGCTTCAACCGTTGGGCGCAGTGGCTCAGTGGTAGAGCGCTTCCTCTTGTTGGCCAAGTAAGTTTGTGGTGGACATGGTCGTATCCGTGGGTTTTGTTACGGTACTCCCGCTTCAACCCACATTTTATTCCACCAATTCTTCTATTAGACTTCACTCTCCTCAATCATTGGGCGTAGTGGCTCAGTGGTAGAGGGCTTTCTCTGGGGGGCCAAGTAAGTTTGTGGTGAACAAGATCGTATGCGTGGGTTTTGTCAGGGTACTCACGCTTCCTCCCACATTTCATTCCACCAATTTTTCAATTATTATTGACTGGCTTCAACCGTTGGGCGCAGTGGCTCAGAGGTAGAACGCTTCCTCTTGTTGGCCAAGTAAGTTTGTGGTGGACATGGTCGTATCCGTGGGTTTTGTTACGGTACTCCCGCTTCCTCCCACATTTTATTCCACCAATTCTTCTATTAAACCTCACTCTTCTCAATCATTGGGCGTAGTGGCTCAGTGGTAAAGGGCTTTCTCTGGTGGGCCAAGTAAGTTTGTGGTGGACATGGTCGTATCCGTGGGTTTTGTTACGGTACTCCCGCTTCCTCCCACATTTTATTCCACCAATTCTTCTATTAGACTTCACTCTCCTCAATCATTGGGCGTAGTGGCTCAGTGGTAGAGGGCTTTCTCTGGTGGGCCAAGTAAGTTTGTGGTGAACAAGATCGTATCCGTGGGTTTTGTCACGGTACTCACGCTTCCTCCCACATTTCATTCCACCAATTTTTCCATTATTATTGACTGGCTTCAACCGTTGGGCGCAGTGGCTCAGTGGTAGAGCGCTTCCTCTTGTTCGCCAAGTAAGTTTGTGGTGGACATGGTCGTATCCGTGGGTTTTGTTACGGTACTCCCGCTTCCTCCCACATTTTATTCCACCAATTCTTCTATTAGACTTCACTCTCCTCAATCATTGGGCGAAGTGGCTCAGTGGTAGAGGGCTTTCTCTGGTGGGCCAAGTAAGTTTGTGGTGAACAAGATCGTATGCGTGGGTTTTGTCAGGGTACTCACGCTTCCTCCCACATTTCATTCCACCAATTTTTCCATTATTATTGACTGGCTTCAACCGTTGGGCGCAGTGGCTCAGTGGTAGAGCGCTTCCTCTTGTTGGCCAAGTAAGTTTGTGGTGGACATGGTCGTATCCGTGGGTTTTGTTACGGTACTCCCGCTTCCTCCCACATTTTATTCCACCAATTCTTCTATTAGACTTCACTCTCCTCAATCATTGGGCGTAGTGGCTCAGTGGTAGAGGGCTTTCTCTGGTGGGCCAAGTAAGTTTGTGGTGGACATGGTCGTATCCGTGGGTTTTGTTACGGTACTCCCGCTTCCTCCCACATTTTATTCCACCAATTCTTCTGTTAGACTTCACTCTCCTCAATCATTGGGCGTAGTGGCTCAGTGGTATAGGGCTCTCTCTGGTGGGCCAAGTAAGTTTGTGGTGAACAAGATCGTATCCATGGGTTTTGTCAGGGTACTCACGCTTCCTCCCACATTTCATTCCATCAATTTTTCCATTATTATTGACTGGCTTCAACCGTTGGGCGCAGTGGCTCAGTGGTAGAGCGCTTCCTCTTGTTGGCCAAGTAAGTTTGTGGTGGACATGGTCGTATCCGTGGGTTTTGTTACGGTACTCCCGCTTCCTCCCACATTTTGTTCCACCAATTCTTCTATTAGACTTCACTCTCCTCAATCATTGGGCGTAGTGGCTCAGTGGCAGAGGGCTTTCTCTGGTGGTCCAAGTAAGTTTGTGGTGAACAAGATCGTATGCGTGGGTTTTGTCAGGGTACTCACGCTTCCTCTTACATTTCATTCCACCAATTTTTCCATTATTATTGACTGCCTTCAACCGTTGGGCGCAGTGCCTCTGTGGTAGAGCGCTTCCTCTTGTTGGCCAAGTAAGTTTGTGGTGGACATGGTCGTATCCGTGGGTTTTGTTACGGTACTCCCGCTTCCTCCCACATTTTATTCCACCAAATCTTCTATTAGACTTCACTCTCCTCAATCATTGAGCGTAGTGGCTCAGTGGCAGAGGGCTTTCTCTGGTGGGCCAAGTAAGTTTGTGGTGAACAAGATCGTATGCGTGGGTTTTGTCAGGGTACTCACGCTTCCTCTTACATCTCATTCCACCAATTTTTCCATTATTATTGACTGGCTTCAACCGTTGGGCGCAGTGGTTCAATGGTAGAGCGCTTCCTCTTGTTGGCCAAGTAAGTTTGTGGTGGACATGGTCGTATCCGTGGGTTTCGTTACGGTACTCCCGCTTCTTCCCACATTTTATTCCACCAAATCTTCTATTAGACTTCACTCTCCTCAATCATTGGGCGTAGTGGCTCAGTGATAGAAAGCTTTCTCTGGTGGGCCAAGTAAGTTTGTAGTGAACAAGATCGTATGCGTGGGTTTTGTCAGGGTACTCACGCTTCCTCTTACTTTTCATTCCAACAATTTTTCCATTATTATTGACTTATTTCAACCGTTGGGCGCAGTGGCTCAGTGGTAGAGCGCTTCCTCTTGTTGGCCAAGTAAGTTTTTGGTGGACATGGTCTATCCGTGGGTTTTGTTACGGTACTCTCGCTTCCTCCCACATTTTATTCCACCAATTCTTCTATTAGACTTCACTCTCCTCAATCATTGGGCGTAGTGGCTCAGTGGTAGAGGGCTTTCTCTGGTGGGCCAAGTAAGTTTGTGGTGAACAAGATCGTATGCGTGGGTGTTGTCAGGGTACTCACGCTTCCTCCCACATTTCATTCCACCAATTTTTCCATTATTATTGACTGGCTTCAACCGTTGGGCGCAGTGGCTCTGTGGTAGAGCGCTTCCTCTTTTTGGCCAAGTAAGTTTGTGGTGGACATGGTCGTATCCGTGGGTTTTGTTACGGTACTCCCGCTTCCTCCCACATTTTATTCCACCAATTCTTCTGTTAGACTTCACTCTCCTCAATCATTGGGCGTAGTGGCTCAGTGGTATAGGGCTCTCTCTGGTGGGCCAAGTAAGTTTGTGGTGAACAAGATCGTATCCATGGGTTTTGTCAGGGTACTCACGCTTCCTCCCACATTTCATTCCACCAATTTTTCCATTATTATTGACTGGCTTCAACCGTTGTGCGCAGTGGCTCAGTGGTAGATCGCTTCCTCTTGTTGGCCAAATAAGTTTGTGGTGGACATGGTCGTATCCGTGGGTTTTGTTACGGTACTCCCGCTTCCTCCCGGATTTTATTCCACCAAATCTTCTATTAGACTTCACTCTCCTCAATCATTGGGCGTAGTGGCTCAGTGGCAGAGGGATTTTTCTGGTGGGCCAAGTAAGTTTGTGGTGAACAAGATCGTATGCGTGGGTTTTGTCAGGGTACTCACGCTTCCTCTTACATTTCATTCCACCAATTTTTCCATTATTATTGACTGGCTTCAACCGTTGGGCGCAGTGGCTCAGTGGTAGAGCGCTTCCTCTTGTTGACCAAGTAAGTTTGTGGTGGACATGGTCGCATCCGTGGGTTTTGTTACGGTACTCCCGCTTCCTCCCACATTTTATTCCACCAAATCTTCTATTAGACTTCACTCTCCTCAATCATTGGGCGTAGTGGCTCAGTGGCAGAGGGCTTTCTCTGGTGGGCCAAGTAAGTTTGTGGTGAACAAGATCGTATGCGTGGGTTTTTTCAGGGTACTCACGCTTTCTCCCACATTTCATTCCACCAATTTTTCCATTATTATTGACTGGCTTCAACCGTTGTGCGCAGTGGCACAGTGGTAGAGCGCTTCCTCTTGTTGGCCAAGTAAGTTTGTGGTGGACATGGTCGTATCCGTGGGTTTTGTTACGGTACTCCCGCTTCCTCCCACATTTTATTCCACCAATTCTTCTATTAGACTTCACTCTCCTCAATCATTGGGCGTAGTGGCTCAGTGGTAAAGAGCTTTCTCTGGTGGGCCAAGTAAGTCTGTGGTGGACATGGTCGTATCCGTGGGTTTTGTTACGGTACTCCCGCTTCCTCCCACATTTTATTCCACCAATTCTTCTATTAGACTTCACTCTCCTCAATCATTGGGCGTAGTGGCTCAGTGGTAGAGGGCTTTCTCTGGTGGGCCAAGTAAGTTTGTGATGAACAAGATCGTATGCGTGGGTTTTGTCAGGGTACTCACGCTTCCTCCCACATTTTATTACACCAATGTTTCTATTATCATTCACTCCCTTTAGTGATTGGAGACAGTGGTTCAGTGGTACAGCGCTTCCACTTCAGACAAACTAAGTTTGTGGTGGACAAGATCGCATCCATGGGTTTTGTCAGGGTACTCCCGCTTCCTCGCACATTTTATTCCACCAATTCTTTTATAATTATTGACTTACTTCAACCGTTGGGCGCAGTGGCTCAGTGGTGGAGCGCTTCCTCTTGTTGGTCAAGTAAGTTTTTGGTGGACATGGTCGTATCCGTGGGTTTTGTTACGGTACTCCCGCTTCCTCCCACGTTTTATTCCACCAATTCTTCTCTTATATTTCACTCTCCTCAATCATTGGGCGTAGCGGCTCAGTGGTAGTGGGCTTTCTCTGGTGGGCCAAGTAAGTTTGTGGTGAACAAGATCGTATGCGTTGCTTTTGTCAGGGTACTCACGCTTCCTCCCACATTTCATTCCACCAATTTTTCCATTATTATAGACTGGCATCAACCGTTGATCGCAGTGGCTCAGTGGTAGAGCGCTTTCTCTTGTTGGCCAAGTAAGTTTGTGGTGGACAGGGACGTATCCGTAAGTTTTGTTACGGTACTCCCGTTTCCTCCCACATTTTATTCCACCAAATCTTCTATTAGACTTCACTCTCCTCAATCATTGGGCGTAGTGGCTCAGTGGCAGAGGGCTTTCTGTGGTGGGCCAAGTAAGTTTGTGGTGAACAAGATCGTATGCGTGGGTTTTTTCAGGGTACTCACGCTTCCTCCCACATTTCATTCCACCAATTTTTCCATTATTATAAACTGGCTTCAACAGTTGATCGCAGTGGCTCAGTGGTAGAGCGCTTTCTCTTGTTGGCCAAGTAAGTTTGTGGTGGACAGGGTCGTATCCGTGGGTTTTGTTACGGTACTCCCGTTTCCTCCCACATTTTTTCCACCAAATCTTCTATTAGACTTCACTCTCCTCAATCATTGGGCGTAGTGGCTCAGTGGCAGAGGGCTTTCTGTGGTGGGCCAAGTAAGTTTGTGGTGAACAAGATCGTATGCGTGGGTTTTTCCAGGGTACTCACGCTTCCTCCCACATTTCATTCCACCAATTTTTCGATTATTAATGACTGGCTTCAACCGTTGGGCGCAGTGGCTCAGTGGTAGAGCGCTTCCACTTGTTGGCCAAGTAAGTTTGTGGTGGACATGGTCGTATCCGTGGGTTTTGTTACGGTACTGCCGCTTCCTCCCACATTTTATTCCACCAATTCTTCGATTAGACTTCACTCTCCTCAATCATTGGGCGTAGTGGCTCAGTGGTAAAGGGCTTTCTCTGGTGGGCCAAGTAAGTTTGTGGTGAACAAGATCGTATGCGTGGGTTTTGTCAGGGTACTCACGCTTCCTCCCACATTTCATTCAACCAATTTTTCCATTATTATTGACTGGCTTCAACCGTTGGGCGCAGTGGCTCAGTGGTAGAGCGCTTCCTCTTGTTGGCCAAGTAAGTTTGTGGTGGACATGGTCGTATCCGTGGGTTTTGTTACGGTACTCCCGCTTCCTCCCACATTTTATTCCACCAATTCTTCTATTAGACTTCACTCTCCTCAATCATTGGGCGAAGTGGCTCAGTGGTAGAGGGCTTTCTCTGGTGGGCCAAGTAAGTTTGTGGTGAACAAGATCGTATGCGTGGGTTTTGTCAGGGTACTCACGCTTCCTCCCACATTTCATTCCACCAATTTTTCCATTATTATTGACTGGCTTCAACCGTTGGGCGCAGTGGCTCAGTGGTAGAGCGCTTCCTCTTGTTGGCCAAGTAAGTTTGTGGTGGACATGGTCGTATCCGTGGGTTTTGTTACGGTACTCCCGCTTCCTCCCACATTTTATTCCACCAATTCTTCTATTAGACTTCACTCTCCTCAATCATTGGGCGTAGTGGCTCAGTGGTAGAGGGCTTTCTCCGGTGGGCCAAGTAAGTTTGTGGTGGACATGGTCGTATCCGTGGGTTTTGTTACGGTACTCCCGCTTCCTCCCACATTTTATTCCACCAATTCTTCTGTTAGACTTCACTCTCCTCAATCATTGGGCGTAGTGGCTCAGTGGTATAGGGCTTTCTCTGGTGGGCCAAGTAAGTTTGTGGTGAACAAGATCGTATCCATGGGTTTTGTCAGGGTACTCACGCTTCCTCCCACATTTCATTCCATCAATTTTTCCATTATTATTGACTGGCTTCAACCGTTGGGCGCAGTGGCTCAGTGGTAGAGCGCTTCCTCTTGTTGGCCAAGTAAGTTTGTGGTGGACATGGTCGTATCCGTGGGTTTCGTTACGGTACTCCCGCTTCTTCCCACATTTTATTCCACCAAATCTTCTATTAGACTTCACTCTCCTCAATCATTGGGCGTAGTGGCTCAGTGGTAGAAAGCTTTCTCTGGTGGGCCAAGTAAGTTTGTAGTGAACAAGATCGTATGCGTGGGTTTTGTCAGGGTACTCACGCTTCCTCTTACTTTTCATTCCAACAATTTTTCCATTATTATTGACTTATTTCAACCGTTGGGCGCAGTGGCTCAGTGGTAGAGCGCTTCCTCTTGTTGGCCAAGTAAGTTTTTGGTGGACATGGTCTATCCGTGGGTTTTGTTACGGTACTCTCGCTTCCTCCCACATTTTATTCCACCAATTCTTCTATTAGACTTCACTCTCCTCAATCATTGGGCGTAGTGGCTCAGTGGTAGAGGGCTTTCTCTGGTGGGCCAAGTAAGTTTGTGGTGAACAAGATCGTATGCGTGGGTGTTGTCAGGGTACTCACGCTTCCTCCCACATTTCATTCCACCAATTTTTCCATTATTATTGACTGGCTTCAACCGTTGGGCGCAGTGGCTCTGTGGTAGAGCGCTTCCTCTTTTTGGCCAAGTAAGTTTGTGGTGGACATGGTCGTATCCGTGGGTTTTGTTACGGTACTCCCGCTTCCTCCCACATTTCATCCACCAATTCTTCTATTAGACTTCACTCTCCTCAATCATTGGGCGTAGTGGCTCAGTGGTAGAGGGCCTTCTCTCGTGGGCCAAGTAAGTTTGTGGTTAACAAGATCGTATGCGTGGGCTTTGTCAGGGTACTCACGCTTCCTCCCACATTTCATTCCACCAATTTTTCCATTATTATTGACTGGCTTCAACCGTTGAGCGCAGTGGTTCAATGGTAGAGCGCTTCCTCTTGTTGGCCAAGTAAGTTTGTGGTGGACATGGTCGTATCCGTGGGTTTTGTTACGGTACTCCCGCTTCCTCCCACATTTTATTCCACCAATTCTTCTATTATATTTCACTCTCCTCAATCATTGGGCGTAGTGGCTCAGTGGTAGAGGGCTTTCTCTGGTGGGCCAAGTAAGTTTGTGGTGGACATGGTCGTATCCGTGGGTTTTGTTACGGTACTCCCGCTTCCTCCCACATTTTATTCCACCAATTCTTCTGTTAGACTTCACTCTCCTCAATCATTGGGCGTAGTGGCTCAGTGGTATAGGGCTCTCTCTGGTGGGCCAAGTAAGTTTGTGGTGAACAAGATCGTATCCATGGGGTTTGTCAGGGTACTCACGCTTCCTCCCACATTTCATTCCACCAATTTTACCATTATTATTGACTGGCTTCAACCGTTGGGCGCAGTGGCTCAGTGGTAGATCGCTTCCTCTTGTTGGCCAAGTAAGTTTGTGGTGGACATGGTCGTATCCGTGGGTTTTGTTACGGTACTCCCGCTTCCTCCCGGATTTTATTCCACCAAATCTTCTATTAGACTTCACTCTCCTCAATCATTGGGCGTAGTGGCTCAGTGGCAGAGGGCTTTCTCTGGTGGGCCAAGTAAGTTTGTGGTGAACAAGATCGTATGCGTGGGTTTGTCAGGGTACTCACGCTTCCTCTTACATTTCATTCCACCAATTTTTCCATTATTATTGACTGCCTTCAACCGTTGGGCGCAGTGGCTCTGTGGTAGAGCGCTTCCTCTTGTTGGCCAAGTAAGTTTGTGGTGGACATGGTAGTATCCGTGGGTTTTGTTACGGTACTCCCGCTTCCTCCCACATTTTATTCCACCAAATCTTCTATTAGACTTCACTCTCCTCAATCATTGAGCGTAGTGGCTCAGTGGCAGAGGGTTTTTTCTGGTGGGCCAAGTAAGTTTGTGGTGAACAAGATCGTATGCGTGGGTTTTGTCAGGGTACTCACGCTTCCTCTTACATTTCATTCCACCAATTTTTCCATTATTATTGACTGGCTTCAACCGTTGGGCGCAGTGGCTCAGTGGTAGAGCGCTTCCTCTTGTTGGCCAAGTAAGTTTGTGGTGGACATGGTCGTATCCGTGGGTTTCGTTACGGTACTCACGCTTCTTCCCACATTTTATTCCACCAAATCTTCTATTAGACTTCACTCTCCTCAATCTTTGGGCGTAGTGGCTCAGTGGCAGAGGGCTTTCTCTGGTGGGCCAAGTAAGTTTGTGGTGAATAAAATCGTATGCGTGGGTTTTGTCAGGGTACTCACGCTTCCTCTTACATTTCATTCCACCAATTTTTCCATTATTATTGACTTACTTCAACCGTTGGGGGCTGTGGCTCAGTGGTAGAGCGCTTCCTCTTGTTGGCCAAGTAAGTTTTTGGTGGACATGGTCTATCCGTGGGTTTTGTTACGGTACTCTCGCTTCCTCCCACATTTTATTCCACCAATTCTTCTATTAGACTTCACTCTCCTCAATCATTGGGCGTAGTGGCTCAGTGGTAGAGGGCTTTCTCTGGTGGGCCAAGTAAGTTTGTGGTGAACAAGATCGTATGCGTGGGTTTTGTGAGGGTACTCACGCTTCCTCCCACATTTCATTCTACCAATTTTTCCATTATTATTGACTGGCTTCAACCGTTGGGCGCAGTGGCTCAGTGGTAGAGCGCTTCCTCTTGTTGGCCAAGTAAGTTTGTGGTGGATATGGTCGTATCCGTGGGTTTTGTTACGGTACTCCCGCTTCCTCCCACATTTCATTCCACCAATTCTTCTATTAGACTTCACTCTCCTCAATCATTGGGCGTAGTGGCTCAGTGGTAGAGGGCCTTCTCTCGTGGGCCAAGTAAGTTTGTGGTGGATATGGTCGTATCCGTGGGTTTTGTTACGGTACTCCCGCTTCCTCCCACATTTCATTCCACCAATTTTTCCATTATTATTGACTGGCTTCAACCGTTGGGCGCAGTGGTTCAATGGTAGAGCGCTTCCTCTTGTTGGCCAAGTAAGTTTGTGGTGGACATGGTCGTATCCGTGGGTTTTGTTACGGTACTCCCGCTTCCTCCCACATTTTATTCCACCAAATCTTCTATTAGACTTCACTCTCCTCAATCATTGAGCGTAGTGGCTCAGTGGCAGAGGGCTTTCTCTGGTGGGCCAAGTAAGTTTGTGGTGAACAAGATCGTATGCGTGGGTTTTGTCAGGGTACTCACGCTTCCTCTTACATTTCATTCCACCAATTTTTCCATTATTAGTGACTGGCTTCAACCGTTGGGCGCAGTGGCTCAGTGGTAGAGCGCTTCCTCTTGTTGGCCAAGTAAGTTTGTGGTGGACATGGTCGTATCCGTGGGTTTCGTTACGGTACTCCCGCTTCTTCCCACATTTTATTCCACCAAATCTTCTATTAGACTTCACTCTCCTCAATCATTGGGCGTAGTGGCTCAGTGGCAGAGGGCTTTCTCTGGTGGGCCAAGTAAGTTTGTGGTTAACAAGATCGTATGCGTGGGTTTTGTCAGGGTACTCACGCTTCCTCTTACATTTCATTCCACCAATTTTTCCATTATTATTGACTTACTTCAACCGTTAGGCGCAGTGGCTCTGTGGTAGAGCGCTTCTTCTTGTTGGCCAAGTAAGTCTTTGGTGGACATGGTCTATCCGTGGGTTTTGTTACGGTACTCTCGCTTCCTCCCACATTTTATTCCACCAATTCTTCTATTAGACTTCACTCTCCTCAATCATTGGGCGTAGTGGCTCAGTGGTAGAGGGCTTTCTCTGGTGGGCCAAGTAAGTTTGTGGTGAACAAGATCGTATGCGTGGGTTTTGTCAGGGTACTCACGCTTCCTCCCACATTTCATTCCACCAATTTTTCCATTATTATTGACTGGCTTTAACCGTTGGGCGCAGTGGCTCAGTGGTAGAGCGCTTCCTCTTGTTGGCCAAGTAAGTTTGTGGTGGACATGGTCGTATCCGTGGGTTTTGTTACGGTACTCCCGCTTCCTCCGACATTTCATTCCACCAATTCTTCTATTAGACTTCACTCTCCTCAATCATTGGGCGTAGTGGCTCAGTGGTAGAGGGCCTTCTCTCGTGGGCCAAGTAAGTTTGTGGTGAACAAGATCGTATGCATGGGCTTTGTCAGGGTACTCACGCTTACTCCCACATTTCATTCCACCAATTTTTCCATTACTATTGACTGGCTTCAACCGTTGGGCGCAGTGGCTCAGTGGTAGAGCGCTTCCTCTTGTTGGCCAAGTAAGTTTGTGGTAGACATGGTCGTGTCCGTGGGTTTTGTTACGGTAGTCCCGCTTCCTCCCAAATTTTATTGCAGCAATTCTTCTATTAGACTTCACTCTCCTCAATCATTGGGCGTAGTGGCTCAGTGGAAAAGGGCTTTCTCTGGTGGGCCAAGTAAGTTTGTGGTGGACATGGTCGTATCCGTGGGTTTTGTTACGGTACTCCCGCTTCCTCCTACATTTTTTTCCACCAATTCTTCTATTAGACTTCACTCTCCTCAATCATTGGGCGTAGTGGCTCAGTGGTAGAGGGCTTTCTCTGGTGGGCCAAGTAAGTTTGTGGTGAACAAGATCGTATGCATGGGTTTTGTCAGGGTACTCACGCTTCCTCGCACATTTTATTCCACCAATTCTTTTATTATTATTGACTTACTTCAACAGTTGGGCGCAGTGGCTCAGTGGTAGAGCACTTCCTCTTGTTGGCCAAGTAAGTTTGTGGTGGACATGGTCGTATCCGTGGGTTTTGATACGGTACTCCTGCTTCCTCCCACATTTTATTCCACCAATTCTTCTATTAGACTTCACTCTCCTCAATCATTGGGCGTAGTGGCTCAGTGGTAGAGGGCTTTCTCTGGTGGGCCAAGTAAGTTTGTGGTGAACAAGATCGTATGCGTGGGTTTTGTCAGGTTACTCACGCTTCCTCCCACATTTCATTCCACCAATTTTTCCATTATTATTGACTGGCTTCAGCCGTTGGACGCAGTGGCTCAGTGGTAGAGCGCTTCCTCTTGTTCGCCAAGTAAGTTTGTGGTGGACATGGTCTTATCCGTGGGTTTTGTTACTGTACTCCCGCTTCCTCCCACATTTTATTCCAGCAATTCTTCTATTAGACTTCACTCTCCTCAATCATTGGGCGTAGTGGCTCAGTGGTAAAGGGCATTCTCTGGTGGGCCAAGTAAGTTTGTGGTGGACATGGTCGTATCCGTGGGTTTTGTTACGGTACTCCCGCTTCCTCCCACATTTTATTCCACCAATTCTTCTATTAGACTTCACTCTCCTCAATCATTGGGCGTAGTGGCTCAGTGGTAGAGGGCTTTCTCTGGTGGGCCAAGTAAGTTTGTGGTGAACAAGATCGTATGCGTGGGTTTTGTCAGGGTACTCACGCTTCCTCCCACATTTCATTCCACCAATTTTTCCATTATTATTGACTGGCTTCAGCCGTTGGGCGCAGTGGCTCAGTGGTAGAGCGCTTCCTCTTGTTCGCCAAGTAAGTTTGTGGTGGACATGGTCGTATCCGTGGGTTTCGTTACGGTACTCCCGATTCTTCCCACATTTTATTCCACCAAATCTTCTATTAGACTTCACTCTCCTCAATCATTGGACGTAGTGGCTCAGTGGCAGTGGGTTTTCTCTGGTGGGCCGAGTAAGTTTGTGGTGAACAAGATCGTATGCGTGGGTTTTGTCAGTTTACTCACGCTTCCTCTTACATTTCATTCCACAAATTTTTCCATTACTATTGATTTACTTCAACCGTTGGGCGCAGTGGCTCAGTGGTAGAGCGCTTCCTCTTGTTCGCCAAGGAAGTCTTTGGTGGACATGGTCTATCCGTGGTTTTTGTTACGGTACTCTCGCTTCCTCCCATATTTTATTGCACCAATTCTTCTATTAGACTTTACTCTCCTCAATCATTGGGAGTAGTGGCTCAGTGGTAGAGGGCTTTCTCTGGTGGGCCAAGTAAGTTTGTGGTGAACAAGATCGTATGCGTGGGTTTTGTCAGGGTACTCACGCTTCCTCCCACATTTCATTCCACCAATTTTTCCATTATTATTGACTGGCTTCAACCGTTGGGCGCAGTGGCTCTGTGGTAGAGCGCTTCCTCTTGTTGGCCAAGTAAGTTTGTGGTGGACATGGTCGCATCCGTGGGTTTTGTTACGGTACTCCCGCTTTCTCCCACATTTCATTCCACCAATTCTTCTATTAGACTTCACTCTCCTCAATCATTGGGCGTAGTGGCTCAGTGGTAGAGGGCCTTCTCTCGTGGGCCAAGTAAGTTTGTGGTGAACAAGATCGTATGCGTGGGCTTTGTCAGGGTACTCACGCTTCCTCCCACATTTCATTCCACCAATTTTTCCATTATTATAGACTGGATTCAACCGTTGGGCGCAGTGGTTCAATGGTAGAGCGCTTCCTCTTGTTGGCCAAGTAAGTTTGTGGTGGACATGGTCGTATCCGTGGGTTTTGTTACGGTACTCCCGCTTCCTCCCACATTTTATTCCACCAATTCTTCTATTATATTTCACTCTCCTCAATCATTGGGCGTAGTGGCTCAGTGGTAGAGGGCTATCTCTGGTGGGCCAAGTATGTTTGTGGTGAAAGGGATCGAATGCGTGGGTTTTGTGAGGTTACTCACGCTTCCTCCCACATTTCATTCCACCAATTTTTCCATTATTATTGACTGGCTTCAACCGTTGGGCGCAGTGGCTCAGTGGTAGAGCGCTTCCTCTTGTTGGCCAAGTAAGTTTGTGGTGGACATGGTCGTGTCCGTGGGTTTCGAGGCTTACTCCCCGCTTCCTCCCACATTTTATTGCAGCAATTCTTCTATTAGACTTCACTCTCCTCAATCATTGGGTGTAGTGGCTCAGTGGTAAAGGGCTTTCTCTGGTGGGCCAAGTAAGTTTGTGGTGGACATGGTCGTATCCGTGGGTTTTGTTACGGTACTCCCGCTTCCTCCTACATTTTATTCCACCAATTCTTCTATTAGACTTCACTCTCCTTAATCATTGCGCGTAGTGGCTTAGTGGTAGAGGGCTTTCTCTGGTGGGCCAAGTAAGTTGTGGTGAACAAGATCGTATGCGTGGGTTTTGTCAGGGTACTCACGCTTCCTCGCACATTTTATTCCACCAATTCTTTTTATTATTATTGACTTACTTCAACCGTTGGGCGCAGTGGCTCAGTGGTAGAGCGCTTCCTCTTGTTGGCCAAGTACGTTTGTGGTGGACATGGTCATATCCGTGGGTTTTGATACGGTACTCCTGCTTCCTCCCACATTTTATTCCCACCAATTCTTCTATTAGACTTCAATCTCCTCAATTATTGGGCGTAGTGGCTCAGTGGTAGAGGGCTTTCCCTGGTGGACCAAGTAAGTTTGTGGTGAACAAGATCGTATGCGTGGGTTTTGTCAGGTTACTCACGCTTCCTCCCACATTTCATTCCACCAATTTTTCCATTATTATTGACTAGCTTCAACCGTTGGACGCAGTGGCTCAGTGGTAGAGGGCTTCCTCTTGTTCGCTAAGTAAGTTTGTGGTGGACATGGTCGTATCCGTGGGATTTGTTACGGTACTCCCGCTTCCTCCCACATTCTATTCCACCAATTCTTCTATTAGACTTCACTCTCCTCAATCATTGGGCGTAGTGGCTCAGTGGTAGAGGGCTTTCTCTGGTGGGCCAAGTAAGTTTGTGGTGAACAAGATCGTATGTGTGGGTTTTGTCAGGGTACTCACGCTCCCTCCCACATTTCATTCCACCAATTTTTCCATTATTATTGACTGGCTTCAACCGTTGGGCGCAGTGGCTCAGTGGTAGAGCGCTTCCTCTTGTTGGCCAAGTAAGTTTGTGGTGGACATGGTCGTATCCGTGGTTTTGTTACGGTACTCCGCTTCCTCCCACATTTTATTCCACCAATTCTTCTATTAGACTTCACTCTCCTCAATCATTGGGCGTAGTGGCTCAGTGGTAAAGGGCATTCTCTGGTGGGCCAAGTAAGTTTGTGGTGGACATGTTCGTATCCGTGGGTTTTGTTACGGTACTCCCGCTTCCTCCCACATTTTATTCCACCAATTCTTCTATTAGACTTCACTCTCCTCAATCATTGGGCGTAGTGGCTCAGTGGTAGAGGGCTTTCTCTGGTGGGCCAAGTAAGTTTGTGGTGAACAAGATCGTATGCGTGGGTTTTGTCAGGGTACTCACGCTTCCTCCCACATTTCATTTTACCAATTTTACCATTATTACTGACTGGCTTCAACCGTTGGGGGCAGTGGCTCAGTGGTAGAGCGCTTCCTCTTGTTGGCCAAGTAAGTTTGTGGTGGACATGGTCGTATCCGTGGGTTTTGTTACGGTACTCCCGCTTCCTCCCACATTTTATTCCACCAATTCTTCTATTAGACTTCACTCTCCTCAATCATTGGGCGTAGTGGCTCAGTGGTAGAGGGCTTTCTCTGGTGGGCCAAGTAAGTTTGTGGTGAACAAGATCGTATGCGTGGGTTTTGTGAGGGTACTCACGCTTCCTCGCACATTTTATTCCACCAATTCTTTTATTATTATTGACTTACTTCAACCGTTGGGCGCAGTGGCTCAGTGGTAGAGCGCTTCCTCTTGTTGGCCAAGTAAGTTTGTGGTGGACATGGTCGTATCCGTGGGTTTTGATACGGTACCCCTGCTTCCTCCCACATTTTATTCCACCAATTCTTCTATAAGACTTCACTCTCCTCAATCATTGGGCGTAGTGGCTCAGTGGTAGAGGGCTTTCTCTGGTGGGCCAAGTAAGTTTGTGGTGAACAAGATCGTATGCGTGGGTTTTTTCAGGTTACTCACGCTTCCTCCCACATTTCATTCCACCAATTTTTCCATTATTATTGACTGGCTTCAACCGTTGGTCGCAGTGGCTCAGTGGTAGAGCGCTTCCTCTTGTTCGCCAAGTAAGTTTGTGGTGGACATGGTCGTATCCGTGGGTTTGTTACGGTACTCCAGCTTCCTCCCACATTTTATTCCACCAATTCTTCTATTAGACTTCACTCTCCTCAATCATTGGGCGTTGTGGCTCAGTGGTAGAGGTCTTTCTCTGGTGGGCCAAGTAAGTTTGTGGTGAACAAGATCGTATGCGTGGGTTTTGTCAGGGTACACACGCTTCCTCCCACATTTCATTTAACCAATTTTTCCATTATTATTGACTGGCTTCAACCGTTGGGCGCAGTGGCTCAGTGGTAGAGCGCTTCCTCTTGTTGGCAAAGTAAGTTTGTGGTGGACATGGTCGTATCCGTGGGTTTTGTTACGGTACTCCCGCTTCCTCCCACATTTTATTCCACCAATTCTTCTATTAGACTTCACTCTCCTCAATCATTGGGCGTAGTGGCTCAGTGGTAAAGGGCATTCTCTGGTGGGCCAAGTAAGTTTGTGGTGGACATGGTCGTATCCGTGGGTTTTGTTACGGTACTCCCGCTTCCTCCCACATTTTATTCCACCAATTCTTCTATTAGACTTCACTCTCCTCAATCATTGGGCGTAGTGGCTCAGTGGTAGAGGGCTTTCTCTGGTGGGCCAGGTAAGTTTGTGGTGAACAAGATCGTATGCGTGGGTTTTGTCAGGGTACTCACGCTTCCTCCCACATTTCATTCCACCAATTTTTCCATTCTTATTGACTGGCTTCAACCGTTGGGCGCAGTGGCTCAGTGGTAGAGCGCTTCCTCTTGTTGGCCAAGTAAGTTTGTGGTGGACATGGTCGTATCCGTGGGTTTTGTTACGGTACTCCCGCTTCCTCCCACATTTTATTCCAGCAATTCTTCTATTAGACTTCACTCTCCTCAATCATTGGGCGTAGTGGCTCAGTGGTAAAGGGCTTTCTCTGGTCGGCCAAGTAAGTTTGTGGTGGACATGGTCGTATCCGTGGGTTTTGTTACGGTACTCCCGCTTCCTCCCACATTTTATTCCACCAATTCTTCTATTAGACTTCACTCTCCTCAATCATTGCGCGTAGTGGCTCAGTGGTAGAGGGCTTTCTCTGGTGGGCCAAGTAAGTTTGTGGTGAACAAGATCGTATGCGTGGGTTTTGTGAGGGTACTCACGCTTCCTCGCACATTTTATTCCACCAATTCTTTTATTATTATTGACTTACTTCAACCGTTGGGCGCAGTGGCTCAGTGGTAGAGCGCCTCCTCTTGTCGGCCAAGTAAGTTTGTGGTGGACATGGTCGTATCCGTGGGTTTTGATACGGTACCCCTGCTTCCTCCCACATTTTATTCCACCAATTCTTCTATTAGACTTCACTCTCCTCAATCATTGGGCGTAGTGGCTCAGTGGTAGAGGGCTTTCTCTGGTGGGCCAAGTAAGTTTGTGGTGAACAAGATCGTATGCGTGGGTTTTGTCAGGTTACTCACGCTTCCTCCCACATTTCATTCCACCAATTTTTCCATTATTATTGACTGGCTTCAACCGTTGGTCGCAGTGGCTCAGTGGTAGAGCGCTTCCTCTTGTTCGCCAAGTAAGTTTGTGGTGGACATGGTCGTATCCGTGGGTTTTGTTACGGTACTCCCGCTTCCTCCCGGATTTTATTCCACCAAATCTTCTATTAGACTTCACTCTCCTCAATCATTGGGCGTAGTGGCTCAGTGGCAGAGGGCTTTCTCTGGTGGGCCAAGTAAGTTTGTGGTGAACAAGATCGTATGCGCGGGTTTTGTCAGGGTACTCACGCTTCCTCTTACATTTCATTCCACCAATTTTTCCATTATTATTGACTGGCTTCAACCGTTGGGCGCAGTGGCTCTGTGGTAGAGCGCTTCCTCTTGTTGGCCAAGTAAGTTTGTGGTGGACATGGTAGTATCCGTGGGTTTTGTTACGGTACTCCCGCTTCCTCCCACATTTTATTCCACCAAATCTTCTATTAGACTTCACTCTCCTCAATCATTGAGCGTAGTGGCTCAGTGGCAGAGGGTTTTTTCTGGTGGGCCATGTAAGTTTGTGGTGAACAAGATCGTATGCGTGGGTTTTGTCAGGGTACTCACGCTTCCTCTTACATTTCATTCCACCAATTTTTCCATTATTATTGACTGGCTTCAACCGTTGGGCGCAGTGGCTCAGTGGTAGAGCGCTTCCTCTTGTTGGCCAAGTAAGTTTGTGGTGGACATGGTCATATCCGTGGGTTTCGTTACGGTACTCCCGCTTCTTCCCACATTTTATTCCACCAAATCTTCTATTAGACTTCACTCTCCTCAATCTTTGGGCGTAGTGGCTCAGTGGCAGAGGGCTTTCTCTGGTGGGCCAAGTAAGTTTGTGGTGAATAAGATCGTATGCGTGGGTTTTGTCAGGGTACTCACGCTTCCTCTTACATTTCATTCCACCAATTTTTCCATTATTATTGACTTACTTCAACCGTTGGGGGCAGTGGCTCAGTGGTAGAGCGCTTCCTCTTGTTGGCCAAGTAAGTTTTTGGTGGACATGGTCTATCCGTGGGTTTTGTTACGGTACTCTCGTTTCCTCCCACATTTTATTCCACCAATTCTTCTATTAGACTTCACTCTCCTCAATCATTGGGCGTAGTGGCTCAGTGGTAGAGGGCTTTCTCTGGTGGGCCAAGTAAGTTTGTGGTGAACAAGATCGTATGCATGGGCTTTGTCAGGGTACTCACGCTTACTCCCACATTTCATTCCACCAATTTTTCCATTACTATTGACTGGCTTCAACCGTTGGGCGCAGTGGCTCAGTGGTAGAGCGCTTCCTCTTGTTGGCCAAGTAAGTTTGTGGTAGACATGGTCGTGTCCGTGGGTTTTGTTACGGTAGTCCCGCTTCCTCCCAAATTTTATTGCAGCAATTCTTCTATTAGACTTCACTCTCCTCAATCATTGGGCGTAGTGGCTCAGTGGAAAAGGGCTTTCTCTGGTGGGCCAAGTAAGTTTGTGGTGGACATGGTCGTATCCGTGGGTTTTGTTACGGTACTCCCGCTTCCTCCTACATTTTTTTCCACCAATTCTTCTATTAGACTTCACTCTCCTCAATCATTGGGCGTAGTGGCTCAGTGGTAGAGGGCTTTCTCTGGTGGGCCAAGTAAGTTTGTGGTGAACAAGATCGTATGCATGGGTTTTGTCAGGGTACTCACGCTTCCTCGCACATTTTATTCCACCAATTCTTTTATTATTATTGACTTACTTCAACCGTTGGGCGCAGTGGCTCAGTGGTAGAGCGCTTCCTCTTGTTGGCCAAGTAAGTTTGTGGTGGACATGGTCGTATCCGTGGGTTTTGATACGGTACTCCTGCTTCCTCCCACATTTTATTCCACCAATTCTTCTATTAGACTTCACTCTCCTCAATCATTGGGCGTAGTGGCTCAGTGGTAGAGGGCTTTCTCTGGTGGGCCAAGTAAGTTTGTGGTGAACAAGATCGTATGCGTGGGTTTTGTCAGGTTACTCACGCTTCCTCCCACATTTCATTCCACCAATTTTTCCATTATTATTGACTGGCTTCAGCCGTTGGACGCAGTGGCTCAGTGGTAGAGCGCTTCCTCTTGTTCGCCAAGTAAGTTTGTGGTGGACATGGTCTTATCCGTGGGTTTTGTTACTGTACTCCCGCTTCCTCCCACATTTTATTCCAGCAATTCTTCTATTAGACTTCACTCTCCTCAATCATTGGGCGTAGTGGCTCAGTGGTAAAGGGCATTCTCTGGTGGGCCAAGTAAGTTTGTGGTGGACATGGTCGTATCCGTGGGTTTTGTTACGGTACTCCCGCTTCCTCCCACATTTTATTCCACCAATTCTTCTATTAGACTTCACTCTCCTCAATCATTGGGCGTAGTGGCTCAGTGGTAGAGGGCTTTCTCTGGTGGGCCAAGTAAGTTTGTGGTGAACAAGATCGTATGCGTGGGTTTTGTCAGGTTACTCACGCTTCCTCCCACATTTCATTCCACCAATTTTTCCATTATTATTGACTGGCTTCAGCCGTTGGACGCAGTGGCTCAGTGGTAGAGCGCTTCCTCTTGTTCGCCAAGTAAGTTTGTGGTGGACATGGTTGTATCCGTGGGTTTCGTTACGGTACTCCCGATTCTTCCCACATTTTATTCCACCAAATCTTCTATTAGACTTCACTCTCCTCAATCATTGGACGTAGTGGCTCAGTGGCAGTGGGTTTTCTCTGGTGGGCCGAGTAAGTTTGTGGTGAACAAGATCGTATGCGTGGGTTTTGTCAGTTTACTCACGCTTCCTCTTACATTTCATTCCACAAATTTTTCCATTACTATTGATTTACTTCAACCGTTGGGCGCAGTGGCTCAGTGGTAGAGCGCTTCCTCTTGTTCGCCAAGTAAGTCTTTGGTGGACATGGTCTATCCGTGGTTTTTGTTACGGTACTCTCGCTTCCTCCCATATTTTATTGCACCAATTCTTCTATTAGACTTTACTCTCCTCAATCATTGGGAGTAGTGGCTCAGTGGTAGAGGGCTCTCTCTGGTGGGCCAAGTAAGTTTGTGGTGAACAAGATCGTATGCGTGGGTTTTGTCAGGGTACTCACGCTTCCTCCCACATTTCATTCCACCAATTTTTCCATTATTATTGACTGGCTTCAACCGTTGGGCGCAGTGGCTCTGTGGTAGAGCGCTTCCTCTTGTTGGCCAAGTAAGTTTGTAGTGGACATGGTCGCATCCGTGGGTTTTGTTACGGTACTCCCGCTTTCTCCCACATTTCATTCCACCAATTCTTCTATTAGACTTCACTCTCCTCAATCATTGGGCGTAGTGGCTCAGTGGTAGAGGGCCTTCTCTCGTGGGCCAAGTAAGTTTGTGGTGAACAAGATCGTATGCGTGGGCTTTGTCAGGGTACTGACGCTTCCTCCCACATTTCATTCCACCAATTTTTCCATTATTATAGACTGGATTCAACCGTTGGGCGCAGTGGTTCAATGGTAGAGCGCTTCCTCTTGTTGGCCAAGTAAGTTTGTGGTGGACATGGTCGTATCCGTGGGTTTTGTTACGGTACTCCCGCTTCCTCCCACATTTTATTCCACCAATTCTTCTATTATATTTCACTCTCCTCAATCATTGGGCGTAGTGGCTCAGTGGTAGAGGGCTATCTCTGGTGGGCCAAGTATGTTTGTGGTGAAAGGGATCGAATGCGTGGGTTTTGTGAGGTTACTCACGCTTCCTCCCACATTTCATTCCACCAATTTTTCCATTATTATTGACTGGCTTCAACCGTTGGGCGCAGTGGCTCAGTGGTAGAGCGCTTCCTCTTGTTGGCCAAGTAAGTTTGTGGTGGACATGGTCGTGTCCGTGGGTTTTGTTACGGTACTCCCGCTTCCTCCCACATTTTATTGCAGCAATTCTTCTATTAGACTTCACTCTCCTCAATCATTGGGTGTAGTGGCTCAGTGGTAAAGGGCTTTCTCTGGTGGGCCAAGTAAGTTTGTGGTGGACATGGTCGTATCCGTGGGTTTTGTTACGGTACTCCCGCTTCCTCCTACATTTTATTCCACCAATTCTTCTATTAGACTTCACTCTCCTTAATCATTGCGCGTAGTGGCTTAGTGGTAGAGGGCTTTCTCTGGTGGGCCAAGTAAGTTTGTGGTGAACAAGATCGTATGCGTGGGTTTTGTCAGGGTACTCACGCTTCCTCGCACATTTTATTCCACCAATTCTTTTATTATTATTGACTTACTTCAACCGTTGGGCGCAGTGGCTCAGTGGTAGAGCGCTTCCTCTTGTTGGCCAAGTACGTTTGTGGTGGACATGGTCATATCCGTGGGTTTTGATACGGTACTCCTGCTTCCTCCCACATTTTATTCCACCAATTCTTCTATTAGACTTCAATCTCCTCAATTATTGGGCGTAGTGGCTCAGTGGTAGAGGGCTTTCCCTGGTGGACCAAGTAAGTTTGTGGTGAACAAGATCGTATGCGTGGGTTTTGTCAGGTTACTCACGCTTCCTCCCACATTTCATTCCACCAATTTTTCCATTATTATTGACTAGCTTCAACCGTTGGACGCAGTGGCTCAGTGGTAGAGGGCTTCCTCTTGTTCGCTAAGTAAGTTTGTGGTGGACATGGTCGTATCCGTGGGTTTTGTTACGGTACTCCCGCTTCCTCCCACATTCTATTCCACCAATTCTTCTATTAGACTTCACTCTCCTCAATCATTGGGCGTAGTGGCTCAGTGGTAGAGGGCTTTCTCTGGTGGGCCAAGTAAGTTTGTGGTGAACAAGATCGTATGTGTGGGTTTTGTCAGGGTACTCACGCTCCCTCCCACATTTCATTCCACCAATTTTTCCATTATTATTGACTGGCTTCAACCGTTGGGCGCAGTGGCTCAGTGGTAGAGCGCTTCCTCTTGTTGGCCAAGTAAGTTTGTGGTGGACATGGTCGTATCCGTGGGTTTTGTTACGGTACTCCCGCTTCCTCCCACATTTTATTCCACCAATTCTTCTATTAGACTTCACTCTCCTCAATCATTGGGCGTAGTGGCTCAGTGGTAAAGGGCATTCTCTGGTGGGCCAAGTAAGTTTGTGGTGGACATGTTCGTATCCGTGGGTTTTGTTACGGTACTCCCGCTTCCTCCCACATTTTATTCCACCAATTCTTCTATTAGACTTCACTCTCCTCAATCATTGGGCGTAGTGGCTCAGTGGTAGAGGGCTTTCTCTGGTGGGCCAAGTAAGTTTGTGGTGAACAGGATCGTATGCGTGGGTTTTGTCAGGGTACTCACGCTTCCTCCCACATTTCATTTTACCAATTTTACCATTATTATTGACTGGCTTCAACCGTTGGGGGCAGTGGCTCAGTGGTAGAGCGCTTCCTCTTGTTGGCCAAGTAAGTTTGTGGTGGACATGGTCGTATCCGTGGGTTTTGTTACGGTACTCCCGCTTCCTCCCACATTTTATTCCACCAATTCTTCTATTAGACTTCACTCTCCTCAATCATTGGGCGTAGTGGCTCAGTGGTAGAGGGCTTTCTCTGGTGGGCCAAGTAAGTTTGTGGTGAACAAGATCGTATGCGTGGGTTTTGTGAGGGTACTCACGCTTCCTCGCACATTTTATTCCACCAATTCTTTTATTATTATTGACTTACTTCAACCGTTGGGCGCAGTGGCTCAGTGGTAGAGCGCTTCCTCTTGTTGGCCAAGTAAGTTTGTGGTGGACATGGTCGTATCCGTGGGTTTTGATACGGTACCCCTGCTTCCTCCCACATTTTATTCCACCAATTCTTCTATAAGACTTCACTCTCCTCAATCATTGGGCGTAGTGGCTCAGTGGTAGAGGGCTTTCTCTGGTGGGCCAAGTAAGTTTGTGGTGAACAAGATCGTATGCGTGGGTTTTTTCAGGTTACTCACGCTTCCTCCCACATTTCATTCCACCAATTTTTCCATTATTATTGACTGGCTTCAACCGTTGGTCGCAGTGGCTCAGTGGTAGAGCGCTTCCTCTTGTTCGCCAAGTAAGTTTGTGGTGGACATGGTCGTATCCGTGGGTTTGTTACGGTACTCCAGCTTCCTCCCACATTTTATTCCACCAATTCTTCTATTAGACTTCACTCTCCTCAATCATTGGGCGTTGTGGCTCAGTGGTAGAGGGCTTTCTCTGGTGGGCCAAGTAAGTTTGTGGTGAACAAGATCGTATGCGTGGGTTTTGTCAGGGTACACACGCTTCCTCCCACATTTCATTTAACCAATTTTTCCATTATTATTGACTGGCTTCAACCGTTGGGCGCAGTGGCTCAGTGGTAGAGCGCTTCCTCTTGTTGGCAAAGTAAGTTTGTGGTGGACATGGTCGTATCCGTGGGTTTTGTTACGGTACTCCCGCTTCCTCCCACATTTTATTCCACCAATTCTTCTATTAGACTTCACTCTCCTCAATCATTGGGCGTAGTGGCTCAGTGGTAAAGGGCATTCTCTGGTGGGCCAAGTAAGTTTGTGGTGGACATGGTCGTATCCGTGGGTTTTGTTACGGTACTTCCGCTTCCTCCCACATTTTATTCCACCAATTCTTCTATTAGACTTCACTCTCCTCAATCATTGGGCGTAGTGGCTCAGTGGTAGAGGGCTTTCTCTGGTGGGCCAGGTAAGTTTGTGGTGAACAAGATCGTATGCGTGGGTTTTGTCAGGGTACTCACGCTTCCTCCCACATTTCATTCCACCAATTTTTCCATTCTTATTGACTGGCTTCAACCGTTGGGCGCAGTGGCTCAGTGGTAGAGCGCTTCCTCTTGTTGGCCAAGTAAGTTTGTGGTGGACATGGTCGTATCCGTGGGTTTTGTTACGGTACTCCCGCTTCCTCCCACATTTTATTCCAGCAATTCTTCTATTAGACTTCACTCTCCTCAATCATTGGGCGTAGTGGCTCAGTGGTAAAGGGCTTTCTCTGGTCGGCCAAGTAAGTTTGTGGTGGACATGGTCGTATCCGTGGGTTTTGTTACGGTACTCCCGCTTCCTCCCACATTTTATTCCACCAATTCTTCTATTAGACTTCACTCTCCTCAATCATTGCGCGTAGTGGCTCAGTGGTAGAGGGCTTTCTCTGGTGGGCCAAGTAAGTTTGTGGTGAACAAGATCGTATGCGTGGGTTTTGTGAGGGTACTCACGCTTCCTCGCACATTTTATTCCACCAATTCTTTTATTATTATTGACTTACTTCAACCGTTGGGCGCAGTGGCTCAGTGGTAGAGCGCCTCCTCTTGTCGGCCAAGTAAGTTTGTGGTGGACATGGTCGTATCCGTGGGTTTTGATACGGTACCCCTGCTTCCTCCCACATTTTATTCCACCAATTCTTCTATTAGACTTCACTCTCCTCAATCATTGGGCGTAGTGGCTCAGTGGTAGAGGGCTTTCTCTGGTGGGCCAAGTAAGTTTGTGGTGAACAAGATCGTATGCGTGGGTTTTGTCAGGTTACTCACGCTTCCTCCCACATTTCATTCCACCAATTTTTCCATTATTATTGACTGGCTTCAACCGTTGGTCGCAGTGGCTCAGTGGTAGAGCGCTTCCTCTTGTTCGCCAAGTAAGTTTGTGGTGGACATGGTCGTATCCGTGGGTTTTGTTACGGTACTCCCGCTTCCTCCCGGATTTTATTCCACCAAATCTTCTATTAGACTTCACTCTCCTCAATCATTGGGCGTAGTGGCTCAGTGGCAGAGGGCTTTCTCTGGTGGGCCAAGTAAGTTTGTGGTGAACAAGATCGTATGCGTGGGTTTTGTCAGGGTACTCACGCTTCCTCTTACATTTCATTCCACCAATTTTTCCATTATTATTGACTGGCTTCAACCGTTGGGCGCAGTGGCTCTGTGGTAGAGCGCTTCCTCTTGTTGGCCAAGTAAGTTTGTGGTGGACATGGTAGTATCCGTGGGTTTTGTTACGGTACTCCCGCTTCCTCCCACATTTTATTCCACCAAATCTTCTATTAGACTTCACTCTCCTCAATCATTGAGCGTAGTGGCTCAGTGGCAGAGGGTTTTTTCTGGTGGGCCATGTAAGTTTGTGGTGAACAAGATCGTATGCGTGGGTTTTGTCAGGGTACTCACGCTTCCTCTTACATTTCATTCCACCAATTTTTCCATTATTATTGACTGGCTTCAACCGTTGGGCGCAGTGGCTCAGTGGTAGAGCGCTTCCTCTTGTTGGCCAAGTAAGTTTGTGGTGGACATGGTCGTATCCGTGGGTTTCGTTACGGTACTCCCGCTTCTTCCCACATTTTATTCCACCAAATCTTCTATTAGACTTCACTCTCCTCAATCTTTGGGCGTAGTGGCTCAGTGGCAGAGGGCTTTCTCTGGTGGGCCAAGTAAGTTTGTGGTGAATAAGATCGTATGCGTGGGTTTTGTCAGGGTACTCACGCTTCCTCTTACATTTCATTCCACCAATTTTTCCATTATTATTGACTTACTTCAACCGTTGGGGGCAGTGGCTCAGTGGTAGAGCGCTTCCTCTTGTTGGCCAAGTAAGTTTTTGGTGGACATGGTCTATCCGTGGGTTTTGTTACGGTACTCTCGCTTCCTCCCACATTTTATTCCACCAATTCTTCTATTAGACTTCACTCTCCTCAATCATTGGGCGTAGTGGCTCAGTGGTAGAGGGCTTTCTCTGGTGGGCCAAGTAAGTTTGTGGTGAACAAGATCGTATGCGTGGGTTTTGTGAGGGTACTCACGCTTCCTCCCACATTTCATTCCACCAATTTTTCCATTATTATTGACTGGCTTCAACCGTTGGGCGCAGTGGCTCTGTGGTAGAGCGCTTCCTCTTGTTGGCCAAGTAAGTTTGTGGTGGATATGGTCGTATCCGTGGGTTTTGTTACGGTACTCCCGCTTCCTCCCACATTTCATTCCACCAATTCTTCTATTAGACTTCACTCTCCTCAATCATTGGGCGTAGTGGCTCAGTGGTAGAGGGCCTTCTCTCGTGGGCCAAGTAAGTTTGTGGTGAACAAGATCGTATGCGTGGGCTTTGTCAGGGTACTCACGCTTCCTCCCACATTTCATTTTACCAATTTTTCCATTATTATTGACTGGCTTCAACCGTTGGGCGCAGTGGTTCAATGGTAGAGCGCTTCCCCTTGTTGGCCAAGTAAGTTTGTGGTGGACATGGTTGTATCCGTGGGTTTTGTTACGGTACTCCCGCTTCCTCCCACATTTTATTCCACCAAATCTTCTATTAGACTTCACTCTCCTCAATCATTGAGCGTAGTGGCTCAGTGGCAGAGGGCTTTCTCTGGTGGGCCAAGTAAGTTTGTGGTGAACAAGATCGTATGCGTGGGTTTTGTCAGGGTACTCACGCTTCCTCTTACATTTCATTCCACCAATTTTTCCATTATTAGTGACTGGCTTCAACCGTTGGGCGCAGTGGCTCAGTGGTAGAGCGCTTCCTCTTGTTGGCCAAGAAAGTTTGTGGTGGACATGGTCGTATCCGTGGGTTTCGTTACGGTACTCCCGCTTCTTCCCACATTTTATTCCACCAAATCTTCTATTAGACTTCACTCTCCTCAATCATTGGGCGTAGTGGCTCAGTGGCAGAGGGCTTTCTCTGGTGGGCCGAGTAAGTTTGTGGTTAACAAGATCGTATGCGTGGGTTTTGTCAGGGTACTCACGCTTCCTATTACATTTCATTCCACCAATTTTTCCATTATTATTGACTTACTTCAACCGTTGGGCGCAGTGGCTCTGTGGTAGAGCGCTTCCTCTTGTTGGCCAAGTAAGTCTTTGGTGGACATGGTCTATCCGTGGGTTTTGTTACGGTACTCTCGCTTCCTCCCACATTTTATTCCACCAATTCTTCTATTAGACTTCACTCTCCTCAATCATTGGGCGTAGTTTCTCAGTGGTAGAGGGCTTTCTCTGGTGGGCCAAGTAAGTTTGTGGTGAACAAGATCGTATGCGCGGGTTTTGTCAGGGTACTCACGCTTCCTCCCACATTTCATTCCACCAATTTTTCCATTATTATTGACTGGCTTTAACCGTTGGGCGCAGTGGCTCAGTGGTAGAGCGCTTCCTCTTGTTGGCCAAGTAAGTTTGTGGTGGACATGGTCGTATCCGTGGGTTTTGTTACGGTACTCCCACTTCCTCCGACATTTTATTCCACCAAGTCTTCTATTAGACTTCACTCTCCTCAATCATTGGGCGTAGTGGCTCAGTGGTAGAGGGCCTTCTCTCGTGGGCCAAGTAAGTTTGTGGTGAACAAGATCGTATGCATGGGCTTTGTCAGGGTACTCACGCTTACTCCCACATTTCATTCCACCAATTTTTCCATTACTATTGACTGGCTTCAACCGTTGGGCGCAGTGGCTCAGTGGTAGAGCGCTTCCTCTTGTTGGGCAAGTAAGTTTGTGGTAGACATGGTCGTGTCCGTGGGTTTTGTTACGGTAGTCCCGCTTCCTCCCAAATTTTATTGCAGCAATTCTTCTATTAGACTTCACTCTCCTCAATCATTGGGCGTAGTGGCTCAGTGGAAAAGGGCTTTCTCTGGTGGGCCAAGTAAGTTTGAGTTGGACATGGTCGTATCCGTGGGTTTTGTTACGGTACTCCCGCTTCCTCCTACATTTTTTTCCACCAATTCTTCTATTAGACTTCACTCTCCTCAATCATTGGGCGTAGTGGCTCAGTGGTAGAGGGCTTTCTCTGGTGGGCCAAGTAAGTTTGTGGTGAACAAGATCGTATGCGTGGGTTTTGTCAGGGTACTCACGCTTCCTCGCACATTTTATTCCACCAATTCTTTTATTATTATTGACTTACTTCAACCGTTGGGCGCAGTGGCTCAGTGGTAGAGCGCTTCCTCTTGTTGGCCAAGTAAGTTTGTGGTGGACATGGTCGTATCCGTGGGTTTTGTTACGGTACTCCCGCTTCCTCCGACATTTCATTCCACCAATTCTTCTATTAGACTTCACTCTCCTCAATCATTGGGCGTAGTGGCTCAGTGGTAAAGGGCATTCTCTGGTGGGCCAAGTAAGTTTGTGGTGGACATGGTCGTATCCGTGGGTTTTGCTACTGTACTCCCGCTTCCTCCCACATTTTATTCCAGCAATTCTTCTATTAGACTTCACTCTCCTCAATCATTGGGCGTAGTGGCTCAGTGGTAAAGGGCATTCTCTGGTGGGCCAAGTAAGTTTGTGGTGGACATGGTCGTATCCGTGGGTTTTGTTACGGTACTCCCGCTTCCTCCCACATTTTATTTCACCAATTCTTCTATTAGACTTCACTCTCCTCAATCATTGGGCGTAGTGGCTCAGTGGTAGAGGGCTTTCTCTGGTGGGCCAAGTAAGTTTGTGGTGAACAAGATCGTATGCGTGGGTTTTGTCAGGGTACTCACGCTTCCTCCCACATTTCATTCCACCAATTTTTCCATTATTATTGACTGGCTTCAGCCGTTGGAAGCAGTGGCTCAGTGGTAGAGCGCTTCCTCTTGTTCGCCAAGTAAGTTTGTGGTGGACATGGTCGTATCCGTGGGTTTCGTTACGGTACTCCCGCTTCTTCCCACATTTTATTCCACCAAATCTTCTATTAGACTTCACTCTCCTCAATCATTGGACGTAGTGGCTCAGTGGCAGAGGGTTTTCTCTGGTGGGCCAAGTAAATTTGTGGTGAACAAGATCGTATGCGTGGGTTTTGTCAGTTTACTCACGCTTCCTCTTACATTTCATTCCACAAATTTTTCCATTACTATTGATTTACTTCAACCGTTGGGCGCAGTGGCTCAGTGGTAGAGCGCTTCCTCTTGTTCGCCAAGTAAGTCTTTGGTGGACATGGTCTATCCGTGGTTTTTGTTACGGTACTCCCGCTTCCTCCCACATTTTATTGCACCAATTCTTCTATTAGATTTTACTCTCCTCAATCATTGGGAGTAGTGGCTCAGTGGTAGAGGGCTTTCTCTGGTGGGCCAAGTAAGTTTGTGGTGAACAAGATCGTATGCGTGGGTTTTGTCAGGGTACTCACGCTTCCTCCCACATTTCATTCCACCAATTTTTCCATTATTATTGACTGGCTTTAACCGTTGGGCGCAGTGGCTCAGTGGTAGAGCGCTTCCTCTTGTTGGCCAAGTAAGTTTGTGGTGGACATGGTCGTATCCGTGGGTTTTGTTACGGTACTCCCGCTTCCTCCGACATTTCATTCCACCAATTCTTCTATTAGACTTCACTCTCCTCAATCATTGGGCGTAGTGGCTCAGTGGTAGAGGGCCTTCTCTCGTGGGCCAAGTAAGTTTGTGGTGAACAAGATCGTATGCATGGGCTTTGTCAGGGTACTCACGCTTACTCCCACATTTCATTCCACCAATTTTTCCATTACTATTGACTGGCTTCAACCGTTGGGCGCAGTGGCTCAGTGGTAGAGCGCTTCCTCTTGTTGGCCAAGTAAGTTTGTGGTAGACATGGTCGTGTCCGTGGGTTTTGTTACGGTAGTCCCGCTTCCTCCCAAATTTTATTGCAGCAATTCTTCTATTAGACTTCACTCTCCTCAATCATTGGGCGTAGTGGCTCAGTGGAAAAGGGCTTTCTCTGGTGGGCCAAGTAAGTTTGAGTTGGACATGGTCGTATCCGTGGGTTTTGTTACGGTACTCCCGCTTCCTCCTACATTTTTTTCCACCAATTCTTCTATTAGACTTCACTCTCCTCAATCATTGGGCGTAGTGGCTCAGTGGTAGAGGGCTTTCTCTGGTGGGCCAAGTAAGTTTGTGGTGAACAAGATCGTATGCGTGGGTTTTGTCAGGGTACTCACGCTTCCTCGCACATTTTATTCCACCAATTCTTTTATTATTATTGACTTACTTCAACCGTTGGGCGCAGTGGCTCAGTGGTAGAGCGCTTCCTCTTGTTGGCCAAGTAAGTTTGTGGTGGACATGGTCGTATCCGTGGGTTTTGTTACGGTACTCCCGCTTCCTCCGACATTTCATTCCACCAATTCTTCTATTAGACTTCACTCTCCTCAATCATTGGGCGTAGTGGCTCAGTGGTAAAGGGCATTCTCTGGTGGGCCAAGTAAGTTTGTGGTGGACATGGTCGTATCCGTGGGTTTTGCTACTGTACTCCCGCTTCCTCCCACATTTTATTCCAGCAATTCTTCTATTAGACTTCACTCTCCTCAATCATTGGGCGTAGTGGCTCAGTGGTAAAGGGCATTCTCTGGTGGGCCAAGTAAGTTTGTGGTGGACATGGTCGTATCCGTGGGTTTTGTTACGGTACTCCCGCTTCCTCCCACATTTTATTTCACCAATTCTTCTATTAGACTTCACTCTCCTCAATCATTGGGCGTAGTGGCTCAGTGGTAGAGGGCTTTCTCTGGTGGGCCAAGTAAGTTTGTGGTGAACAAGATCGTATGCGTCGGTTTTGTCAGGGTACTCACGCTTCCTCCCACATTTCATTCCACCAATTTTTCCATTATTATTGACTGGCTTCAGCCGTTGGACGCAGTGGCTCAGTGGTAGAGCGCTTCCTCTTGTTCGCCAAGTAAGTTTGTGGTGGACATGGTCGTATCCGTGGGTTTCGTTACGGTACTCCCGCTTCTTCCCACATTTTATTCCACCAAATCTTCTATTAGACTTCACTCTCCTCAATCATTGGACGTAGTGGCTCAGTGGCAGAGGGTTTTCTCTGGTGGGCCAAGTAAGTTTGTGGTGAACAAGATCGTATGCGTGGGTTTTGTCAGTTTACTCACGCTTCCTCTTACATTTCATTCCACAAATTTTTCCATTACTATTGATTTACTTCAACCGTTGGGCGCAGTGGCTCAGTGGTAGAGCGCTTCCTCTTGTTCGCCAAGTAAGTCTTTGGTGGACATGGTCTATCCGTGGTTTTTGTTACGGTACTCTCGCTTCCTCCCACATTTTATTGCACCAATTCTTCTATTAGACTTTACTCTCCTCAATCATTGGGAGTAGTGGCTCAGTGGTAGAGGGCTTTCTCTGGTGGGCCAAGTAAGTTTGTGGTGAACAAGATCGTATGCGTGGGTTTTGTCAGGGTACTCACGCTTCCTCCCACATTTCATTCCACCAATTTTTCCATTATTATTGACTGGCTTCAACCGTTGGGCGCAGTGGCTCTGTGGTAGAGCGCTTGCTCTTGTTGGCCAAGTAAGTTTGTTGTGGACATGGTCGCATCCGTGGTTTTTGTTACGGTACTCCCGCTTCCTCCCACATTTCATTCCACCAATTCTTCTATTAGACTTCACTCTCCTCAATCATTGGGCGTAGTGGCTCAGTGGTAGAGGGCCTTCTCTCGTGGGCCAAGTAAGTTTGTGGTGAACAAGATCGTATGCGTGGGCTTTGTCAGGGTACTCACGCTTCCTCCCACATTTCATTCCACCAATTTTTCCATTATTATAGACTGGATTCAACCGTTGTGCGCAGTGGTTCAATGGTAGAGCGCTTCCTCTTGTTGGCCAAGTAAGTTTGTGGTGGACATGGTCGTATCCGTGGGTTTTGTTACGGTACTCCCGCTTCCTCCCACATTTTATTCCACCAATTCTTCTATTATATTTCACTCTCCTCAATCATTGGGCGTAGTGGCTCAGTGGTAGAGGGCTATCTCTGGTGGGCCAAGTATGTTTGTGGTGAAAGGGATCGAATGCGTGGGTTTTGTGAGGTTACTCACGCTTCCTCCCACATTTCATTCCACCAATTTTTGCATTATTATTGACTGGCTTCAACCGTTGGGCGCAGTGGCTCAGTGGTAGAGCGCTTCCTCTTGTTGGCCAAGTAAGTTTGTGGTGGACATGGTCGTGTCCGTGGGTTTTGTTACGGTACTCCCGCTTCCTCCCACATTTTATTGCAGCAATTCTTCTATTAGACTTCACTCTCCTCAATCATTGGGTGTAGTGGCTCAGTGGTAAAGGGCTTTCTCTGGTGGGCCAAGTAAGTTTGTGGTGGACATGGTCGTATCCGTGGGTTTTGTTACGGTACTCCCGCTTCCTCCTACATTTTATTCCACCAATTCTTCTATTAGACTTCACTCTCCTTAATCATTGCGCGTAGTGGCTTAGTGGTAGAGGGCTTTCTCTGGTGGGCCAAGTAAGTTTGTGGTGAACAAGATCGTATGCGTGGGTTTTGTCAGGGTACTCACGCTTCCTCGCACATTTTATTCCACCAATTCTTTTATTATTATTGACTTACTTCAACCGTTGGGCGCAGTGGCTCAGTGGTAGAGCGCTTCCTCTTGTTGGCCAAGTACGTTTCTGGTGGACATGGTCATATCCGTGGGTTTTGATACGGTACTCCTGCTTCCTCCCACATTTTATTCCACCAATTCTTCTTTTAAACTTCAATCTCCTCAATCATTGGGCGTAGTGGCTCAGTGGTAGAGGGCTTTCCCTGGTGGGCCAAGTAAGTTTGTGGTGAACAAGATCGTATGCGTGGGTTTTTCAGGTTACTCACGCTTCCTCCCACATTTCATTCCACCAATTTTTCCATTATTATTGACTAGCTTCAACCGTTGGACGCAGTGGCTCAGTGGTAGAGGGCTTCCTCTTGTTCGCTAAGTATGTTTGTGGTGGACATGGTCGTATCCGTGGGTTTTGTTACGGTACTCCCGCTTCCTCCCACATTCTATTGCACCAATTCTTCTATTAGACTTCACTCTCCTCAATCATTGGGCGTAGTGGCTCAGTGGTAGAGGGCTTTCTCTGGTGGGCCAAGTAAGTTTGTGGTGAACAAGATCGTATGTGTGGGTTTTGTCAGGGTATTCACGCTCCCTCCCACATTTCATTCCACCAATTTTTCCATTATTATTGACTGGCTTCAACCGTTGGGCGCAGTGGCTCAGTGGTAGAGCGCTTCCTCTTGTTGGCCAAGTAAGTTTGTGGTGGACATGGTCGTATCCGTGGGTTTTGTTACGGTACTCCCGCTTCCTCCCACATTTTATTCCACCAATTCTTCTATTAGACTTCACTCTCCTCAATCATTGGGCGTAGTGGCTCAGTGGTAAAGGGCATTCTCTGGTGGGCCAAGTAAGTTTGTGGTGGACATGTTCGTATCCGTGGTTTTTGTTACGGTACTCCCGCTTCCTCCCACATTTTATTCCACCAATTCTTCTATTAGACTTCACTCTCCTCAATCATTGGGCGTAGTGGCTCAGTGGTAGAGGGCTTTCTCTGGTGGGCCAAGTAAGTTTGTGGTGAACAAGATCGTATGCGTGGGTTTTGTCAGGGTACTCACGCTTCCTCCCACATTTCATTTTACCAATTTTACCATTATTATTGACTGGCTTCAACCGTTGGGCGCAGTGGCTCAGTGGTAGAGCGCTTCCTCTTGTTGGCCAAGTAAGTTTGTGGTGGACATGGTCGTATCCGTGGGTTTTGTTACGGTACTCCCGCTTCCTCCCACATTTTATTCCACCAATTCTTCTATTAGACTTCACTCTCCTCAATCATTGCGCGTAGTGGCTCAGTGGTAGAGGGCTCTCTCTGGTGGGCCAAGTAAGTTTGTGGTGAACAAGATCGTATGCGTGGGTTTTGTGAGGGTACTCACGCTTCCTCGCACATTTTATTCCACCAATTCTTTTATTATTATTGACTTACTTCAACCGTTGGGTGCAGTGGCTCAGTGGTAGAGCGCCTCCTCTTGTTGGCCAATTAAGTTTGTGGTGGACATGGTCGTGTCCGTGGGTTTTGATACGGTACCCCTGCTTCCTCCCACATTTTATTCCACCAATTCTTCTATTAGACTTCACTCTCCTCAATCATTGGGCGTAGTGGCTCAGTGGTAGAGGGCTTTCTCTGGTGGGCCAAGTAAGTTTGTGGTGAACAAGATCGTATGCGTGGGTTTTTTCAGGTTACTCACGCTTCCTCCCACATTTCATTCCACCAATTTTTCCATTATTATTGACTGGCTTCAACCGTTGGTCGCAGTGGCTCAGTGGTAGAGCGCTTCCTCTTGTTCGCCAAGTAAGTTTGTGGTGGACATGGTCGTATCCGTGGGTTTGTTACGGTACTCCCGCTTCCTCCCACATTTTATTCCACCAATTCTTCTATTAGACTTCACTCTCCTCAATCATTGGGCGTTGTGGCTCAGTGGTAGAGGGCTTTCTCTGGTGGGCCAAGTAAGTTTGTGGTGAACAAGATCGTATGCGTGGGTTTTGTCAGGGTACTCACGCTTCCTCCCACATTTCATTTAACCAATTTTTCCATTATTATTGACTGGCTTCAACCGTTGGGCGCAGTGGCTCAGTGGTAGAGCGCTTCCTCTTGTTGGCAAAGTAAGTTTGTGGTGGACATGGTCGTATCCGTGGGTTTTGTTACGGTACTCCCGCTTCCTCCCACATTTTATTCCACCAATTCTTCTATTAGACTTCACTCTCCTCAATCATTGGACGTAGTGGCTCAGTGGAAAAGGGCATTCTCTGGTGGGCGAAGTAAGTTTGTGGTGGACATGTTCGTATCCGTGGGTTTTGTTACGGTACTCCCGCTTCCTCCCACATTTTATTCCACCAATTCTTCTATTAGACTTCACTCTCCTCAATCATTGGGCTTAGTGGCTCAGTGGTAGAGGGCTTTCTCTGGTGGGCCAAGTAAGTTTGTGGTGAACAAGATCGTATGCGTGGGTTTTGTCAGGGTACTCACGCTTCCTCCCACATTTCATTTTACCAATTTTACCATTATTATTGACTGGCTTCAACCGTTGGGCGCAGTGGCTCAGTGGTAGAGCGCTTCCTCTTGTTGGCCAAGTAAGTTTGTGGTGGACATGGTCGTATCCGTGGGTTTTGTTACGGTACTCCCGCTTCCTCCCACATTTTATTCCACCAATTCTTCTATTAGACTTCACTCTCCTCAATCATTGCGCGTAGTGGCTCAGTGGTAGAGGGCTTTCTCTGGTGGGCCAAGTAAGTTTGTGGTGAACAAGATCGTATGCGTGGGTTTTGTGAGGGTACTCACGCTTCCTCGCACATTTTATTCCACCAATTCTTTTATTATTATTGACTTACTTCAACCGTTGGGCGCAGTGGCTCAGTGGTAGAGCGCCTCCTCTTGTTGGCCAAGTAAGTTTGTGGTGGACATGGTCGTATCCGTGGGTTTTGATACGGTACCCCTGCTTCCTCCCACATTTTATTCCACCAATTCTTCTATTAGACTTCACTCTCCTCAATCATTGGGCGTAGTGGCTCAGTGGTAGAGGGCTTTCTCTGGTGGGCCAAGTAAGTTTGTGGTGAACAAGATCGTATGCGTGGGTTTTTTCAGGTTACTCACGCTTCCTCCCACATTTCATTCCACCAATTTTTCCATTATTATTGACTGGCTTCAACCGTTGGTCGCAGTGGCTCAGTGGTAGAGCGCTTCCTCTTGTTCGCCAAGTAAGTTTGTGGTGGACATGGTCGTATCCGTGGGTTTGTTACGGTACTCCCGCTTCCTCCCACATTTTATTCCACCAATTCTTCTATTAGACTTCACTCTCCTCAATCATTGGGCGTTGTGGCTCAGTGGTAGAGGGCTTTCTCTGGTGGGCCAAGTAAGTTTGTGGTGAACAAGATCGTATGCGTGGGTTTTGTCAGGGTACTCACGCTTCCTCCCACATTTCATTTAACCAATTTTTCCATTATTATTGACTGGCTTCAACCGTTGGGCGCAGTGGCTCAGTGGTAGAGCGCTTCCTCTTGTTCGCCAAGTAAGTTTGTGGTGGACATGGTCGTATCAGTGGGTTTTGTTACGGTACTCCCGCTTCCTCCCACATTTTATTCCACCAATTCTTCTATTAGACTTCACTCTCCTCAATCATTGGGCGTAGTGGCTCAGTGGTAAAGGGCATTCTCTGGTGGGCCAAGTAAGTTTGTGGTGGACATGGTCGTATCCGTGGGTTTTGTTACGGTACTCCCGCTTCCTCCCACATTTTATTCCACCAATTCTTCTATTAGACTTCACTCTCCTCAATCATTGGGCGTAGTGGCTCAGTGGTAGAGGGCTTTCTCTGGTGGGCCAGGTAAGTTTGTGGTGAACAAGATCGTATGCGTGGGTTTTGTCAGGGTACTCACGCTTCCTCCCACATTTCATTCCACCAATTTTTCCATTCTTATTGACTGGCTTCAACCGTTGGGCGCAATGGCTCAGTGGTAGAGCGCTTCCTCTTGTTGGCCAAGTAAGTTTGTGGTGGACATGGTCGTATCCGTGGGTTTTGTTACGGTACTCCCGCTTCCTCCCACATTTTATTCCAGCAATTCTTCTATTAGACTTCACTCTCCTCAATCATTGGGCGTAGTGGCTCAGTGGTAAAGGGCTTTCTCTGGTCGGCCAAGTAAGTTTGTGGTGGACATGGTCGTATCCGTGGGTTTTGTTACGGTACTCCCGCTTCCTCCCACATTTTATTCCACCAATTCTTCTATTAGACTTCACTCTCCTCAATCATTGCGCGTAGTGGCTCAGTGGTAGAGGACTTTCTCTGGTGGGCCAAGTAAGTTTGTGGTGAACAAGATCGTATGCGTGGGTTTTGTGAGGGTACTCACGCTTCCTCGCACATTTTATTCCACCAATTCTTTTATTATTATTGACTTACTTCAACCGTTGGGCGCAGTGGCTCAGTGGTAGAGCGCCTCCTCTTGTTGGCCAAGTAAGTTTGTGGTGGACATGGTCGTATCCGTGGGTTTTGATACGGTACCCCTGCTTCCTCCCACATTTTATTCCACCAATTCTTCTATTAGACTTCACTCTCCTCAATCATTGGGCGTAGTGGCTCAGTGGTAGAGGGCTTTCTCTGGTGGGCCAAGTAAGTTTGTGGTGAACAAGATCGTATGCGTGGGTTTTGTCAGGTTACTCACGCTTCCTCCCACATTTCATTCCACCAATTTTTCCATTATTATTGACTGGCTTCAACCGTTGGTCGCAGTGGCTCAGTGGTAGAGCGCTTCCTCTTGTTGGCAAAGTAAGTTTGTGGTGGACATGGTCGTATCCGTGGGTTTTGTTACGGTACTCCCGCTTCCTCCCACATTTTATTCCACCAATTCTTCTATTAGACTTCACTCTCCTCAATCATTGGACGTAGTGGCTCAGTGGAAAAGGGCATTCTCTGGTGGGCGAAGTAAGTTTGTGGTGGACATGGTCGTATCCGTGGGTTTTGTTACGGTACTCCCGCTTCCTCCCACATTTTATTCCACCAATTCTTCTATTTGACTTCACTCTCCTCAATCATTGGACGTAGTGGCTCAGTGGAAAAGGGCATTCTCTGGTGGGCGAAGTAAGTTTGTGGTGGACATGGTCGTATCCGTGGGTTTTGTTACGGTACTCCCGCTTCCTCCCACATTTTATTCCACCAATTCTTCTATTAGACTTCACTTTCCTCAATCCTTGGGCGTAGTGGCTCAGTGGTAGAGGGCTTTCTCTGGTGGGCCAAGTAAGTTTGTGGTGAACAAGATCGTATGCGTGGGTTTTGTCAGGGTACTCACGCTTCCTCCCACATTTCATTCCACCAATTTTTCCATTATTATTGACTGGCTTCAACCGTTGGGCGCAGTGGCTCAGTGGTAGAGCGCTTCCTCTTGTTTGCCAAGTAAGTTTGTGGTGGACATGGTCGTATCCGTGGGTTTTGTTACGGTACTCCCGCTTCCTCCCACATTTTATTCCACCAATTCTTCTATTAGACTTCACTCTCCTCAATCATTGGGCGTAGTGGCTCAGTGGTAAAGGGCTTTCTCTTGTGGGCCAAGTAAGTTTGTGGTGGACATGGTCGTATCCGTGGGTTTTGTTACGGTACTCCCGCTTCCTCCCACATTTTATTCCACCAATTCTTCTATTAGACTTCACTCTCCTCAATCATTGGGCGTAGTGGCTCAGTGGTAGAGGGCTTTCTCTGGTGGGCCAAGTAAGTTTGTGGTGAACAAGATCGTATGTGTGGGTTTTGTCAGGGTACTCACGCTTCCTCCTACATTTCATTCCACCAATTTTTCCATTATTATTGACTGGCTTCAACCGTTGGACGCAGTGGCTCAGTGGTAGAGCGCTTCCTCTTTTTGGCCAAGTAAGTTTGTGGTGGACATGGTCGTATCCGTGGGTTTTGTTACGGTACTCCTGCTTCCTCCCACACTTTATTCCACCAATTCTTCTATTAGACTTCACTCTCCTCAATCATTGGGCGTAGTGGCTCAGTGGTAGAGGGCTTTCTCTGGTGGGCCAAGTAAGTTTGTGGTGAACAAGATCGTATGTGTGGGTTTTGTCAGGGTACTCACGCTTCCTCCTACATTTCATTCCACCAATTTTTCCATTATTATTGACTGGCTTCAACCGTTGGACGCAGTGGCTCAGTGGTAGAGCGCTTCCTCTTTTTGGCCAAGTAAGTTTGTGGTGGACATGGTCGTATCCGTGGGTTTTGTTACGGTACTCCCGCTTCCTCCCACATTTTATTCCAACAATTCTTCTATTAGACTTCACTCTCCTCAATCATTGGGCGTAGTGGCTCAGTGGTAAAGGGCTTTCTCTTGTGGGCCAAGTAAGTTTGTGGTGGACATGGTCGTATCCGTGGGTTTTGTTACGGTACTCCCGCTTCCTCCCACATTTTATTCCACCAATTCTTCTATTAGACTTCACTCTCCTCAATCATTGGGCGTAGTGGCTCAGTGGTAGAGGGCTTTCTCTGGTGGGCCAAGTAAGTTTGTGGTGAATAAGATCGTATGCGTGGGTTTTGTGAGGGTACTCACGCTTCCTCGCACATTTTATTCCACCAATTCATTTATTATTATTGACTTTCTTCAACCGTTGGGCGCAGTGGCTCAGTGGTAGAGCGCTTCCTCTTGTTTGCCAAGTAAGTTTGTGGTGGACATGGTCGTATCCGTGGGTTTTGTTACGGTACTCCCGCTTCCTCCCACATTTTATTCCACCAATTCTTCTATTAGACTTCACTCTCCTCAATCATTGGGCGTAGTGGCTCAGTGGTAGAGGGCTTTCTCTGGTGGGCCAAGTAAGTTTGTGGTGAACAAGATCGTATGTGTGGGTTTTGTCAGGGTACTCACGCTTCCTCCTACATTTCATTCCACCAATTTTTCCATTATTATTGACTGGCTTCAACCGTTGGACGCAGTGGCTCAGTGGTAGAGCGCTTCCTCTTTTTGGCCAAGTAAGTTTGTGGTGGACATGGTCGTATCCGTGGGTTTTGTTACGGTACTCCTGCTTCCTCCCACACTTTATTCCACCAATTCTTCTATTAGACTTCACTCTCCTCAATCATTGGGCGTAGTGGCTCAGTGGTAAAAGGCTTTCTCTGGTGGGCCAAGTAAGTTTGTGGTGGACAAGATCGTATCCGTTGGTTTTTCCAGGGTACTCCAGGTTCTTGCCACATTTCATTCCACCAATTCTTCTATTATTATTGACTTATTTCACCCGGGAGCTCAGTGGCTCAATGGTAGAGCGCTTCCTCTTGTTGGCCAAGTAAGTTTGTGGTGGACATGGTTGTATCCGTGGGTTTTGTCAGGGTACTCTAGGTTCTTGCCACATTTCATTCCACCAATTCTTCCCTTATTATTGACTTACTTCACCCGTGGGCTCAGTGGCTCAGTGGTAGAGCGCTTCCTTTTGTTGGCCAAGTAAGTTTGTGGTGGACAAGTTCATATCAGTGGGTTTTGTCAGGGTACTCCCGGTTCCTCGCACATTTCATTCCACCAATTCTTCTGTTATCATTCACTCTCTTCAATAATTGCGCGTAGTGGCTCAGTGGTAAAGGGCTTTCTGTAGCGGGCCAATTAAGTTTGTGGTGGACAAGATCGTATTCGTGGGTTTTGTCAGGGTACTCCCTCTTCCTCGCACAATTCATTCCAACATTCTTCTATTATTATTGACTTACTTGGAACGTTGAGCGCAGTGGCTCAGTGGTAGAGCGCTTCCTCTTGTTCGCCAAGTAAGTTTTTTGTGGACAAGTTCATATCCTTGGATTTTTTCAGGGTACTCCCGGTTTCTCGCACATTTCATTCCAACAAATTTTTTTGTTATAATTCACTCTCATCAATAATTTGGCGTACTGGCTCAGTGGTAGAGCGCTTCCGCTTGTGGGCCAAGTAAGTTTTTTGGTGGACAAGATCGAATCCGTGTGATTTGTCAGGGTGCACCAGCTTCCTGGCGCATTTCATTCCACCAATTCTTCTATTATCAATCACTCTCTTCAATCATTGGGCATAGTGGCTCAGTGGTAGAGGGTTTTCTCTGTTGGGCCAAGTAAGTTTGTGGTGGACAAGATCGTATCCGTGGGTTTTGTCAGGGTACTCCAGCTTCCGCGCACATTTCATTCCACCAATTCCTCTATTATTATTGACTTGTTTCAATCCTTGGCCGCAGTGGCTCACTAGTAAAGCCTTTCCTCTTGTGGACCAAGGAAGTTTGTGGTGAACAAGATCGTATGCGTTGGTTTTGTCAGGGTACTCCCGCTTTTTCCCACATTTCATTCCACCATTTTTTCCATCATTATTGACTGGCTTCAACCGTTGGGCGCAGTGGCTCAGTGGTAGAGCGCTTCCTCTTGTTGGCCAAGTAAGTTTGCGGTGGACAAGTTCATATCCATGGGTTTTGTCAGAGTAGTCCCGGTTCCTCGCACAATTCATTCCACAAATTCTTCTGTTATCATTCACTCTCTTCAATAATTGGGCGTAGTAGCTCAGTGGTGGAGGACTTTCTCTGGTGGGCCAAGTAAGTTTGTGGTGGACAAGATCGTATCCGTGGGTTTTGCCAGGGTTCTCCTGGTTGTTGCCACATTTCATTCCACCAATTCTTCTAGTATTATTGACTTACTTCAACCGTTGGGCGCAGTGGCTCAGTGGTTGAGCGCTTGCTTTTTTTGGCCAAGTAAGTTTGTGGTGGACAAGTTCATATCCGTGGGTTTTATCAGGGTACTCCCGGTCCCTCGCACATTTCATTCCACCAATTTTTCTGTTATCATTCACTCTCTTCAATAATTGCGCGTAGTGGCTCAGTGGTAGAGAGCTTTCTCTGGTGGTCCAAGTAAGTTTGTGGTGGACATGATCTTACTCGTGGGTTTGGTCACGGTTCTCTCGCTTCGTCTTTCATTTCATTGCACCAATTCTTCAGTTGGACTTCACTTTCTTCAATCATTGGGCGTAGTGGCTCAGTGGTAGAGAGCTTTCTCTGTTGGGCCAAGTAAGTTTGTGGTGGACAAGATCGTATCCGTGGGTTTTGTCACGGTACTCCCGCTTCCTCTCACATTTCATTGCACCAATTCCTTTATTATTATTGACTTGTTGCAATCCTTGGGCGCAGTGGCTCACTAGTAAAGCCTTTCCTCTGGTGGGCCAAAAAGTTTGTGGTGATTAAGATCGTATAAGTGGGTTTTCTCAGGGTACTCCCGCTTCCTCCCACATTTCATTGCTACAATTTTTCTATTATTTTTGACTTGCTTCAATCCTTCGGCGCAGTGGCTCAGTGGTAGAGCGTTTCTTCTGGTAGGCCAAGTAAGTTTGTGGTGGACAAGGTCGTATCCGTGGGTGTTGTCAGGGTACTCCCGCTTCCTCCCACATTTCATTTCACCAATTATTCTTTTATCATTGACTTACTTCAATCGTTGGGCGCAGTGGCTCAGTAGTAGAGCGCTTCCGCTGGTGCGTTTTGTCTTTATTGTTTTGATCCCCGGTCTAGTATGATTGTGGTGGACAAGATCGTATCCGTGGGTTTTCTCACGGTACTCCCGCTTCATCCCACATTTCATTTCACCAATCCCTCTATTATCATTGACAGTTTAATCATTGGGCGCGGTTGCTCAGTGGTGGAGTCCTTTTTCTGGAGCACGGGGACCATATTGTTTCGATTGCTGGCCTAGTAAGTTTGTGGTGGACAAGGTCGTATCCGTGGGTTTTCTCATGGTGCTCCCGCTGCCTCCCACATTTCATTCCACCAGTTCTTCTTTTATCATTGCTTTAATCATTGTAGAGGTTTTGGACCCTAGAGCATTGCGATGGTATCAGAAATCAGATTCGGTTCCAAGCATTTTGGTTGCGATGCAAACCTTTGTTGTGGTTCAATCTCAGTATTTTATTATGCGAGATAAAACTATCCATACAACTATAAATGTTGTTATATCTTGCGCAACCAGGTATTGAGATTGAGCCTATTCGGAGACTCATTTCTGTAGCTTCGAGGCCTGGATCCAATTTCGGACATTACGCTGTCCTCAAAGAACTAGGATCTTTCGAATTTTACCATCCGCGTCCAACAACCACATGTTTAAAAGGGGAATAGAAAGGACCCGCGTCTAAAGCTTCGAGACCCCGTTTCTTGAGGTTCAATGCTAGGGATCGATTTCTGGCATCACAATTGTGCTCAACAGATCAAAACCTTTCAAATGCCGCCAACGCCATTCAACAAATTCATGTTTAATAGGCGAATAGAAGGGACCCGAACCTATAACGCCAGGACCCCATTCCTTGAGGTTCGTGGCCTGGGTCTGATTTCTGACATTACTGCTGCACTCAGGGGACCCGGACCTCTCCAATTTGTTAAAGAATACATAACGATCACTTTTGGCTGTTGCGATGGTCTGTAAAAACGGCTTGGTAAAAAAAATCAGCGTAGCATAACAACAAAAATTTGTTTCTCTTATATGTTAAAGGCACAGAAAGGAAAAGTCAACGCTTGGTAAGGTGATTGTCTGGGGACGCCGAATTCTATTTTGCCCCAGGCAACGAAGTTTCTAGGTACGGCTCTGAGCTCTAACACTTATTGGTATTTCAGAGTCTCATCCCTTACCTACAGCAACGTAGTTTGATTAACCTGTTATACAAAACGTTTGGAAGAACCTGTGAATGTGACTTATTGATAGCTATGCAATATGTTGACTGAGTGCTAGTCTTCAGTTTAGCAAGGAACCTGCCCTTAGGCGCCTTCCTCTATTTGACATTTATTAAGTGTAATATGACTGAATCTAGAGACAGAAGAGAGGTGATCTTATTGCCAAATATAAAAATGAGAACTTTGTTCAACAGTTACTACGTATTAAATAAACAAACGTATTGTTTGCACCTTTTTAAAACACAAAATAGTATAATTAGTAAAAAATGCATTCATTGAAAAATTCTGGGGTAATAGAAGATCACGTGCTTGCCACTAAACCAGCTGGGAGGATACCCATTCGCCCACAAAGTTAGGTTTATGATTTCAGACATTACCACTGCCCCCGAGTGCAGCAGTAATGTCAGATATCAGGCCCAGGCCACCAAGTTCAAGGAATGGGGTCCTGACATTATGGGCTCGAGTCCCTTCTATTCACATATTAAACAAGAAGCTGTTGGAGGGCGTTGGCGGCATTTGAAAGGTTTTGATACCTTAAGTACAATTGTGATGTCAGAAATCTATCCCTAGCCTTGAACCTCAAGAAACTGGGTCCGGAAGTTTTAGAGGCGGGTCTTTTCTATTCCCCTTTTGAACAGAGGGTTGTTGGACGCGGATGGTAACATTCGAAAGATCCTAGTCCTTTGAGGACAGCGTAATGTCCGAAATTGGATCCAGGCCTCGAAGCTACAGAAATGAGTCTCCGAATAGGCTCAATCTCAATACCTGGTTGCGCAAGATATAAAACATTTATAGTTGTATGGATGGGTTATCTCGCGTAATAAAATACTGAGATTGAATCACAGCAAATGTTTACATCACAACCCAAATGCTTGTAAACGAATCTGATTTCTCACATCACTGCAATGCTCAAAGGGTCAAGACCTCTCCAATGATTAAAAGAAGTTAATGTAAATAGAGGAATTGGTGGAATGAAAAATGGGAAGAAGCGGGAGTACCCGTAGAAAACCCACGGATACGATCTTGTCCACCACAAACGCACTTGGCTGGGGATAGAAACAATAAAGTCCCCACGCACAAGAGGAAGCGCTCTACCACTGAGCCACAGTGCTCAATGATTAGAATAAGTCAGTGATAATAGAGGGATTGGTGGAATGAAATGTGAGAGGAAGTGAGAGTAACCTGGGAAAACACACGGATACGATCTTGTTCACCACAAACTTACTTGACCCACCAGAGGAAGCGTTCTAACACTCAGCCATTGCTACAAATGATTAGATAGGTCAATAATAATAGAGGAATTGCTGGAATAAAAAGTGGAAAGAATCGGGAGTACCCTGAGAAAACCGACCGATACGATCTTATCCATTACAAACATACTTGGCACACCAGACGAAGCGCTCTACAACTGAGCCACCGCGTCCAATGATTAAAGGCAATCATAATAGAGGAATTGGTTTAATGAAATTGGGAAGAAAAGCGTGTATCCTAAGTAAACCCACGGATAATATCTTGTCCATCACAAAATTAATAAGCTCACCAGAGGAAGCACTCTACCACTGAACCACTGCGCCCAATAATTGGAGCAATTCAATGATAATAGAGGAATTGGTGGAATGAAACGTGGGAGGTAGCGAGAGTGCCCTAAGAAAACCATGGATACAATCTTGTCCACTAAGAACTTAATTGGCCCAACAGAGGAAGCGCTCTACCAGTTAGCCACTGCGCCCAATGATTAATGTAAGTCAATGATAATAGAGGAATTGGTGGAATGAAATGTGAGATTAAGTGGGAGTACCCTGACAAAACCCACGGAAACGATCTTGCCCACCACAAACTTACTTAACCCTCCAGAGGAAGCGCACTACCACTGAGCAACTGCACCCAATGATTGAAGCAAGTCAATGATAGTAGAAGAATTAGTGGAATAAAATGTGGGAAGAAGCTCGATTACCTTGACAAAACCCACGGATATGATCTTGTCCACCACAATCTTACTTGGCACACCAGATGAAGCGCTCTACGACTGAGCCACCGCGCCCAATGATTAATGTAGGTCAATAATAATAGGATAATTGGTGGTATTAAATAATGGAGAAAGTGAAAGTACCTTGACAAAACCCACGGATACAATCTTGTAAACCACCATCTTACTTGGACTACCAGAGGAAGCACTGTTCCACTGAGCCACTGCCCGAATATTAAACCAAGTCAAATATAATAGAGGAATCGGTGAAATGAAAAGTGGGAAGAAACGGGAGTACCCTAAAAAACCATGAATATGAAATTGTCCACTAACGAACTTGATAAGCCCACCAGAGGTAGCTCTCTACCACTGAGGCAACCCACCCATTATTATTGTAAATCAATGATAATAGAGGAATTGGCGGAATGAAAAGTGGGAAGAACCGGGAGTACCCTCAGGAAACCCACGTATACGATCTTTTCCATCACATGCTTATGTGGCTCACCGGAGGGGGCGCTTTACTACTGAGCCACTGCGTTCAATAATTGAAGAAAGTAAATGATAATAGAAGAATTGGTGGAATTATATGTGGGAGTAAGCGGGAGTACCCTGACAAATCCCGTGGATACGATCTTGTCCACTTCAATCTTACTTGGCCCACCAGAGGAAGCGCACTACAACTGAGCCACCAGGCACAATGATTAAACCAATTCAATGATAATAGAGAAGTTGTTGGAATGAAAAGTGGGAAGAAGCTGGAGTACTCTGAGACAACCCCACGGATTCGATCTTGTCCACCACAAACTTACTTGGCCCACCAGAAAAAGCGTTCTACCACTAAGCCACTGCGTCCAATGATTGAAGCAAGTCAAAAGTAATAGAAGAATTGGTGGAATGAAATGTGGGAGGAACCAGGAGTACCATGACGAAACCCACGGATACAATCTTGTAAACCAAAAGCTTACTTCGCCACCAGAGGAAGCGCTCTACCACTTAGCCACCGCGCCCAATGATTGAAGCAAGTCAGTGACAATAAAAGAATTGGTGGAATGAAATGTGGGAAAAAGCCGGATTACTTTGACAAAACCTACGGATACGATCTTGTCCACCACAAACGTACTTGGCCCGGAATCGAAACAATAACGACCACACGCACAAGAGGACGCGAGCTACCGCTGAGCCACCGTGGCCAATGGTTAGAGTAAGGCAATAATAATAGAGGAATTTGTGGAAGGAAATGTGGGAAAAAGCGGTAACACCCTGAGAAAACAGACGGATACGATCTTGTCCACCACAAACTTACTTGGCCAACCAGAAAAACCACAATACCACTGATCCACTGTGCCCATGATTGAAGTAAGTCAATGATAATAGAGAAATTGGTGGAATGAAGTGTGGGAGGAAGAGGGAGTACCATGACTAAACCTACGGATACGTTCTTGTCCACCACACACTTATTTTGCCCACCAGAGGAAGCGCTCTACCATTCAACCATTGCGCCCAACGATTAAAGTAAGTCAATGATAATAGAGGTATTGGTGGAATGAAACGTGGGAGGAAGTGGGTGTACGCTGACAAAAGCCGCGGATACGATCTTTTCCACCACAAACTTATTCGCCGACCAGAGGAAACGTTCTACCACTGAGGCACTGCACCCGACGATTAAACCAAGTCAATGATAATAGCAGGAATTAGTGGACTGCAATGTGGGAACCCACGGATACGATATTGTCCGCCTGAAACTTAATAGCCCGGGAATCGAAACAGTAAGAACCCCACGCACCAAATGAGATTTTCTACCACTGAGCAACCGCCCTACAATTGAAGCAAGTCCATGATAATGGAGAAATTGGTGGAATGGAAAGTGCGAGGAAGCAAGAGTACCCTGACAAAGACACGGATACGATCTTGTCCACCACAAACTTACTTGGCACACCAGAGGAAGCGCTCTACCAGTGTCCCATCGTGCCCAATGATTAATGTAAGTCAATGATAATAGAGGAATTGGTGGAATGAAAATTGGTAAGAAGCGATAGCACCCTCAGGAAACCCACCGATACGATCTTGTCCATAACAAACTTACTTGGCCCACCAGAGGAAGCGCTCTACCACCAAGCCACTGCGCCCAATGATTGAAGCAAGTCAATAATAATATAAGAATTGGTGGAACGAAATGTGGGAGGAAGCGGGAGTACGCTAACAAAACCCACGGATACGATCTTTTCCACCACAAACTTACTTGGCACACCAGACGAAACACTCTATCAGTGACCCACCGCGCCCAATGATTATTATAAGTCAATGATAATAGAGGTATTGGTGGAATGAAATGTGGCAGGAAGGGGAGTACCCTTTCAAAACCCAAGGATACGATATTTTCCACCACAAATATCAGGCAGAGGATCGAAACAGTAAGAACCCCACGCACCAGAGGAAGCGTTCTACCACTGATGCACCGTGACCAATGTTTGAATGAACTCAATGATAAAATAGAAATTGGTGGAGTGAAAAGTGGGAACAATTAAAAGTACCCTGACAAAACCCACAGATACGATCTTGTCCACTCCAAACTTAATGGGCCCACCAGAGGAAGCGGTCTGCCACTGAGCGACTGCGCCAATTATTGAAGGAAATCCATGATAATATAAGAATTGGTGGAATGAAGTGTGTGAGGAAGCGAGAGTACCCTGACAAAACCCACGGATACGATCTTTTCCACCACAAACTTACTTCGCCCAGCAGAGGAAACGCTCTCCCACTGAGCCACCGCGCCCAATGATTAAGGTAGGTTACTGATTATAGTGGAATTGGCGGAATGAAAGAGGGGGAAGAATCGGAAGTACCCTGACAAAAACCACGGATAAGATCTTGTCCATTAGAAACTTACTTGGCACAGCAGACGAACCGCTCTACCACTGAGACACCGTTTTCAATGATTAAAGTAAGTCAAGAATTGGTGGAATGAAATGTGGGAGGAAACGGAAGTACCCTGACAAAACCCACAGATACAATCTTGTTAACCCGAAACGTACTTGGCCCACCAGAGGAAACGCTCTACCACTGAGCCACCGCGCCCAATGATTAAACCAAGTCAATGATAATACAGGAATTTGTGGAATGAAAAGTTCGAATAAACGGGAGTACTCTGAGTAAACCCAAGGATACGATCTTGTCAACCACAAACTTACTTGACCGCTGATGGAAACAATAAAATCCCCACGCAGCAGAATAAGCGCTCTACCATTGAGCCACCGCACCCAATGATTAAAGCAAGTCAATGATAATAGAGGAATTGGTGGAATGAAAAGTGTAAAGAAGTGGGAGTACCCTGAGAAAAACCACGGATACGATCTTGTCCAGTTCAAATTTACTTGGGTAAGGATCGATAGAAAAAGGACCCCACGCATCGCAGGAAACGCTCTACTACTGAGCCGCCGCGCTCAATGATTAAAGCAAGACAATAATAATAGAAGAATTGATGGAATGAAAAGTTGCAAGAGGCGGGAGTACTCTTAGAATATCCACGGATACAATCTTGTCCACCACAAACTTACTTGGCTGGGGATGGAAACAATAAGGATCCCACACACCAGAGCAAGCAGTCTACCATTGATCAACGCGCCCCACAAGAGGAACAAGAAAATAGCAAATTACTAGAAAATATTTTAAGAAGCAATTTCTTTCAATGGTAAAGACCTATGCCCGATGATCGCCTTAATAACTCCATGAGCATAAAAGACTGATACATCCCTCTCCTATTATGTATCTTTAAAACCATACACGGTATCCGGTTATTACCCTTTATTCGTGATCCGGATGTAATCAGTTATCCGAATGTTCTACAGTGTATTTTCCAGATATGATCCGTTATCTAAATTTTATAAATTATCCGGATAAATCCAATATCTGGATATTACCCGACATCAGAATATTGTCCCTTATCCGGACCTTATCCCTCACCCGATATCCGGATATTATCCGCCAGCCGCATATTATCCGTTATGCGTCATCCTTTTTGTCATCCGTCAACCGGATATTGGAAATCCGGATAAGTTTCTATCCGATATCAGAATAAAAAATTATCCAGATGTGGCCATCCCTAGTCAGCATCGTCAGAAGCATACACGAAATAAATGTCTTCAAAGTCTGCTACACAAAAGAAGGGGCAGATCCAGGTTGCCATCATGGCGATTGCCCCCCAGAAAGGGAATATTTCTTATGTTATATATAAACAAAACCCTTTCCGGAGTTTGGAGCTCTTAAAAATAGCTCTAAGTAGGAGTATTATCAACCACCAATCCCCCAGAAGTCTATCGTAGATCCGCCTCTGGACAAGAGATTGGGAAACACTTATTATTCACATTCAGTTTGAACATCTCAACAACTAAACAATATTTTCATTCACTTCCATCTACTACTGCATTCTACTGAACTATAACGACTTTTTATGTTTAAAAATAATTATTCATTTTTCAATAATTGTAAATGTTTATAAGTTCAGTAATTTACCAGTAAAGAATAGAGTAAACTAGAAGTGTTTTTTTAACGAAGAAATAACAACATGAATTGTGAAATATCTTCTCACAAACTGTCGAGAGTTTAGAGTCGACAAACTTTACTCTTTCGTTTACCGGTTATCTCGAAACCGCGGTAGCCAGAATAAGCTCAGAATAGGGAACTTATATTAACAAAATGAAAATCTCAGGAAAATGCGGAAGTTGTTTAGTCTGAGAAAAAAGGAATGAAATCTCTAATTTCTAGTTCTTTTAGTCTTGTAGCTCTTAGTCCGTACTGAAGTACTGATAGAAATATGGCCTATGAATTATGACTTATTTGTAGAACATTCCACTTTAACATCACAGGAAATTCATCCTCCGGCTTACTTGGTTGTGAAAAGTTATAGAGTGTATTTTTATACTATGTAAAGTATGTGTACTGTCGCTGATTTGTGATAACAATCAGAAACAGAAGTACAAGGTAAATTACAATAATAGTTTTCTGTTAATTTTTGTATTCAAGGGGAGACGGAAAACCTACTTTTATCTTAACATTTGTTTTTCTTAAAATTTCTATTCGGGTTCACACCCTTCCCCCTCAACATTGAATACGGAAATGGAGAACTTATTTAGAACTTGATTGTTGATTCCAGTATATTTCAAGCATCACTTCTTGGACCTGGGCCTGTGATATGTCGATACATCGCTATCGTCGATATCTATATTATCATATATCAACAGTCGATATCGCGAATATATGGACATGAATATATTATTCTAAATTTTCGATTCGATATCCGGGGGGTGGCGAGGTATAAGGGACCCCTAAGACTTACGATGGATGAAGAAATTAAACTTCCTTTTTACAATACTATTTTCTATTCATAATATCTTTATTACCACAAATTGCAATGTAAATACATCCAGTTGCAAATTTGCAATATTATATGGTATAATTTCTTAGGCGCCAGAACTTTTCTGTTCCCTGAAAAAAGAAACAAAAATCACGTGCAAAAGCAAGTGCTTCGAACATTGAATTAGAATTTACCATAAGAAAGTTTTTATTTCTCTCTCTTGGATATTTCCACCTCTTTTGGCCTTTGGGACCGCTCATTGACAAAACGTGCACACGTGATCGCTATATGCATTCATGCTCTTATGCAGAGTCAGAGATTTTGAAACGAAAACGACTTTTTATTATTATTATTATTATTATTATTATTATTATTATTATTATTATTATTATTATTATTATTATTAATAATAATAATAATAATAATAATAATAATAATAATAATAATATAACAATGGGGTTTACAGCTAGGGTCCCATTTCTTTATCTTTCATGGGAGGGCCGTAAGTCTGCTACGCCACTGGTGTCCCCTCTTCTCTGTTTGTCTCTTTTTCGTTTCGTTTAGCTATTTGTTTTTGTGCTGGTAGGCTTTTATATGAAACCTTTATATTGTGTAACTCTTTTTTTATGAGTTTCTTTTTCTGGGTGTGGAGGGGGGGAAAAGAGAAACGCTTTCTTCTTATATCTGTTTCTTACCATTCCTCTTGTAAGAACTGCTTAAGTAAGTCATTTTGTAACTTTTGATGTCATCCAACTCCGTCACAATAATAAAATTGTCATTCTTAACTATTTGTTTTATTCTCTTATTTGCAGTTTGCCACACTGATATATTTGTGACAAAATTGAGGCTTAGTCCAACGCCTTTCGAATTTGCAACCAACCCAACCGCCGAGCTTTTTGGTTTGCTTCTATTGCAGGAAAAGGAGAATTGCAGGTGGTAATGCACTTTTGGTGTCGTATATACATATCTACCTCATATATGAGTATGAAAATGCGCTCTAAAGTGAATCAGGTAAAAAAGATTATAGAATCGTAGTCATAAATTACATATATTTAATAACAGATACTCATAAATCTAAATCTATATATCTTGTGACTCCTCTCCGAATTGAGAACTAGATAACTTGTTTCAATGATTTGAACATATCTGCTACATATATGAATATCAAATTGCACTCGAAAGTGAGTCGGGTAGAAAATATCATAGTATCGTAGTCATGATTTTCATATATTGTATAACAATTCTTCTTGAATCTAGTTATATATCCCTGGTCACCGCCCTCCGAATTCAGAACCACATACCTTATTTCAATAACACTGCAGATATCTACAACGTATATGAGGATCAAAGTTATCTCGAAAGTGAATCGTAGTCATTATTTAGATATAGTTAATAACATTCCATCGCTAATCTAATTCTATGTCTCCAATGACCACCTCGGAATTTTGAACTAAGAGACTTATTTCAAACACAGAGCATTTTTATAGCACATATATGATTATCAATGTTCGCTCGAAAGTGAACCAGAGAGAAAAGATCACAGAATCGTAGACATAATTTACACTACGACATAATTTACATTGAATAATATTTCCTTGTGAATCTAATTCTATATCTCCGGTGACCCTTTCTGAATTCGGAACTACATAACGTTTCTCAAAGACATAACACATATCAATTACAAATATGTTTATTAAAGTACACTCAAAAGTGAATCAGGTAGAAAAAGCCCTTGAATCTTAAACCCAATTTATATTTATTCGTGAATCTAATTCTATATCTCCGGTTATCGCCTTCCGAATTTAGAACTACAAAATTATTTCAGAAACATTGCACATATCTACCACATATATGAGTTTCAAAGTGCACTCGTTAGTGCAACAGCTAGAAAACGTCATAGATTCCTATTCATAACTTACATATATTTAATAACATTTCTTCGTGAACCTAATTTTATATCTCCGGTGACCTTCTTTAAAATTAAGAACTAAAAGACTTATTTCAAACAGAGAGCACATATCTACTACATATATCAGTATCAAAGTGCCCTCGATAGTGCATCAGATAGAAAAGGTCATATAATCCTAGTCATAATTTACATACATTCATTGATGTAATGCTATTTTTTAGTTGCGTATCTCTCCATTCCTTATTACACACACACACACACACACACACACACATATGCATATATATATATATATATATATATATATATATATATATATATATATAGGTAGAACCGTTTCAACCACTCCTTACTAGAAATGCTAAATTTAAATGGACCGAAGAAAAAATAGGTTAGGAAAATACACACGCTATAGACTTATTCTTAGCTGACTATAACTTTGATATCTGCCATATTGAACGAAAGAAGCACCTGGCGCTTAGAACAAAACAAATAATACTCCACAATCCACGGACCCACGTCAGGCAACCGAGGATTTGCATACATACAGATCCAATTCTCTAGAAGAACCCATTTTTCAGAATCTATGAAGACCTTACGGGAAGAACGGAACAAGGATGACGCACACGCTGAAATAATGGCAGTTTTGGAAGGGAGAGAACCGACAAAAAGTTCTACCATGGGATAAGCTAAGTATTTTCGCTTAAAAGACTACCTAGTGTGTCGTACACAAAACATCCAGAACTTGGATTAATTTATCTTTTGTGTATCCCGAAAATTTGCAGGACATTGGTTTGAATATATTCACAAATATCCGTCAGCGCCTCATTTTGGATTTTCGAAGACATATAAAACCGTCCTCAATAAGTACTACATGCCAAACATGAAATCATACTTAGCGTTTAGAGTCAGGAACTGCAGAGAGTGTCAACTATTAAAGAAACTCCCGAAAAAGCCACAAGGAGAACACCTTCAACACCCGCCAGACCTTATAGGAGAACGATGGATGTGTGACTGTTTAGGACCTTATCTATACGAAGAAGGGATACCAAAATACGTATTAGTTGCCATTGAAACTAGCACTCGTTATACAGTGACGAAAGCTGTTAATAGCATCACCGCAGATACAATTAAACAATTCTTACTGGAAGAAATTATTTTAAAATTTGGCGCCTTTCGTTTCCTTCATCTGGTCAAACACCTAGTCCACAGAGCAAAGAAACTTCAAAAAACTAGCAGATGTACAATTTTGAATTTAAGTTCTGTCGTGCTTTCAATCATGAGGATATAGGATTAGTTGAAGTCATGAACAAAACCCTACGAATTTTTAAAATTTTTTGTCCACCAAATTCACGAAACACGGCCAAAGCTATTACCTCACATCACTTTTGGTTTAAACAGTTTCGTCCAATTAGGAATGAAGAAATGAAGCTTCTTTTAAATGTACGGGTACGAACCTAGGACAATCAGCGATTGCCAATTACAGACTGCTCCTCAGCTACAGCTGGAACGAGATCAACTTGTAAAACTAAGAGAAAAAATACGGCAAAATTTAATAAAGGCTCACGAACAGCAAAGGAAGTATTTTGACGAAAAAGATATGCAAGAAACCTTCAACAATGGAGATAAAGTATTAATTTACTTCCCCTTTTGAAGGGTCGGAGAGTCATCACAATGGACCGACAGGTACTGCGTACCGACCACAATACTTTAAAAGCTAAATAATTATCTCTACCGAGTTCGCATGCCCGGCAATTTCAGGGAGAAAGAACAGAATATTTCTATCGACAGAATGACACCATATTATGACGCCGAAGAACATGGGATAATGATGACGTACGCAACACCTAGGAAGAAGTGTAGAATAGATAAAAGAGAGGAAAACAAGAATAATATGATTTCAGGAGATACGAACAAGCGACACGTGAGGAGAGCTCTTTATGTTTCAGCGGCAAAAGAAAAAAAAAAGAAAAATATACAGGAGACAGCAACAAAAACACGGAATATCTGTAAACAAGATATGACATTTGATACGGCTAATTGTTTGAAGTGACCAAATGTAGTATGTGCCTTAGTATTCACATTGCCACAAATCCCATGTCTTTCTTTCACTTTTATTATTCCTCACCTTTCTGCATTCTGTCATTCGCACTGCCTGCATACGAACAAAATTGCAAAGCAGCATTTTTCTTTCTAACTCGAGCGAATGGACATCACAAGGCCAACAAAAATATTTTTTCGCTCCTCCGCCGCGAATCATATGACTACCGCTAACATAATAAGCTTTATATACACAGTGTGTTCAGAAATTCAGGATTTTCAGTTGACAAACTTTCTTCCGGGGTGACTACGTTTCTCACAGTAGTAACTTTCACTTTTATATAACTGTGTTCTGCCATTCATTTGCTACGACTAGTACGAACTAGACCGATATTAGAAACATTTTATAATAGCACCACATGACGTGCGAAATTTACAACAATATACTACAGACATTACAATCAGTGGCCTAGTGTATAAATACTAACTATAACCGCCAGAGCTTCGACAGCCTCTCCTTTGAGCGAGATGACGTAATATACGGATCCTGTTTAGGTTAGAGGCAAACTGTTAGTGCTTCAACTTAAACTTTCAACTTTATTTGTGTGATAGTGACTCGTACAGTACTATAACAGAGACCAGTGCTTTTAACTTTGCTTCTGTGTTTAAATATTTTACTGCATTTCCCGTGTATACTGTGACTAATATGCAGATTCTACATAATGGCAAACAATAACCCTATGGCTTATTTTTTCTACGCCCCAGAGGTGTAAAGTTCCGCATGTCCCCATAAAATGCGATAACCATATGTATTACACGTGTCAATAGTAAACAGAAACAACGCAGACGACGGACCCGAAGAGGAGTCGCCCACATTCGCCAGAAGTCGGCAACACGTAGATCACCGATGGCAGCCGACAATCCAGGATAAAAGAGAGCGGCACGCATCATCGAGCATCAATCTATCCAGGTTGATCAAACCACCTAAACCATTCTCTCACGACGCTTGGTCACCGACGCTGGGATTAGTACAAATGAACAGTACTAATCCCAGGTTCGCTATTGTACATACTTGATGATATTGGGAACGACTGTAAATGCTCCAAATTAGACCGACGGTAGTTCACATCTGTTATTAGTTTTGTGGAGATCAACGATTTCTTGACGTAAATATATTCATTTAATTTCCTCTTTACCTTTAAACTAAAGTAAAGACCACATTATTTCGGAACCTTCTTGAACGTCATACTCTTACAAAATTTATCCACATCCCGGTTAATGGCAAAGTTGCATTTTCATTTAACATTGGGCACATAAAGAGTGTACAGCATAAACAGCTCGTTGATTTGAAAAAAATCCTTCTTTTTAGATTGAAAACATCATACTTGAAGACGGTTTTCCTCTACATTTTGTTATAACTCTGATAATAACAGAGTTAACCTATAATCCGGTTGCTTTTGAGACACCTTGCATATTACAGGTATGTTCAATGCCTCATTCAAAAGGAACACATAATGGTAAACAACTTTTATCAGTGATGTTAAGTCTGTAATTTTTTTTACAAAGTCCCATAATTACTCCATTGTTATTATGTCTGCCGTAAATGACCACCAACAGCGACCATATTGTATTTATCGACCTTCTAGATTGAATATTCTTGAGGACTTTTTCAGGTTTGCTTAGAATGTGCTCAGCAACATTTTGGCGCATGTTTCATTTCTGCTGCAATTTGTTCGAGGTAAAATGTCTTTGTTCGTACGTTGGCTGGACTACAGTGTTTCTTTAAGAAAAAATGTTCGGGGGGCACTTAATATTCGGAGAGGCACACTATTTTCACACAGTACTATTATATTTATTACATGATAGGCGTATTATTTTAGTATACGAGGGGCACTCTCAAAGCTCAGGGAGACAGTGCTCCTCTAAAAACATGTCTGGAAGAAACACTGCTTCTCACAACACTACGTAATTACTGCTCTCTACTCTTTTTATACCAATGCTGTAGGAAAAACAACTTACAAAAACATCCCTCAAGAATTCAACACAAAGAAAGACTGTTAACAAACCCAAAACAAAATCTATTAAATCCGCTGCACTGTTAAAGGTTTATCACATGCGTACAAGGGAGTGGTTAGTGACTCACATTGAGTTACTCGCGTAGCGCACACGCGACGTCAGTATTTACGATTTATCAAAAAACAACAAATGCCTATACAAGTTGAACGAGACTGCCTATGAAGATATCAAAAATATGGGTCTCTTATTTTTTGTTACTCTTTCTATTGCACCAAACTTGTTTTTAACCCGATCTGCTCCTTTAACTTGCATCAACTTATAGAAGCGTAGAAGAAACGGCCACGTAAGAACTTGAAGTCCAAAGACTCGCGCTCTGTAGTAGTAGCTGCGAAAAGACGTTTGCTGTGCTGCCTACGTTTACAGGGCTGCATATCTTAATTTTAAGCTGGATTTGTAACTGACAGAATCAGACCGCTATCTCTTCTTTCGACCGACCTCTATAAAATCTTAAATTGCTATAACGTACCCTTGAAGAACATTAGTATATATATATTTTGTCCCTATGTGTCTCCAATATCAGAATAAAAAAAAATACCTCCTAACGAAAAGTTTAGACGTATTGGCAATTCTATCACATTTATGTTTTTTGCGAGAGTGACAAGTACATTTACATGCCCCGACAAACGCCCACCTGGTTCGAATTTTGAAAAGAAGAAACTTTTCGTCTTGGTCTGAGGCCTAGATCAAGGTCCATGTGACCAAATTTCGGTAACTCGGTCCACTCGTCTGGTCCCCTGGATCACACATACACAAAGATAGAGAGATAGACACACAAAAAACTCTATTTATATTAGATTCTTCGCTCAATCATTATGCAGATGAAAGATTTGAAAAATGCAAAAATCTGGTCATTGTAGAACTAATAAATTATAGATTATTCAGTATGCATCTACATATTATTCCATATGGCAAACTGAATAACTTAGTATCCACCTTTCCTAATACTTTTTGCTCAGATCAGCTTAAGAATGAACTTATCGACTTATATTCTAATAGTAACGAACACATTTCTCTTCCTGAATACTTGAAATATATTCTCAGTAATGAACCTCAAAGCATATATTAGGAAACAGCAAAGCTGCTAAATATGGTATTGAGCATTTCATCAAATTCAGTTTTTTTTTTTTTTTTTTTTTTTTTGTAAACATTCAATAAATGCCCTGAAAATAGTGTAACTTACTTAACGAACAGCATGACAAGCTTTCTGAATTACGGACACTTACATTAAAGAACTTGGTATGGAAGCTTTGTAGGATACCTGAATTCAAAGAAAGAGCTATTAATATTTTCGCCCAAATGAACAACAGGGTATGGAGCTAATTTACAAGACTGTAAGGTATTAGGTAAGGTATTTTATATTAGGTATTAAGTTAGGTGTTGTAAGGTGTTTGGCTTTTTTTACTTCTATCGTTTTCTTACTTTACAACTCATCTCTAAGGTATTTAGAAATGAGTATCCCTAAGGAGGATATGGGGAAGTAATGCCCCCATTTCTTGCAAATGTGCTACAATTCAGAAGTCTAATTATAAAATTCACTAGTTATAAAATTTTATACTTAAACGAAGAGAGTAAACATGTGCTTTACAAATACCACACACACACACACACACACACACACACACACACACACACATATATATATATATATATATATATATATATATATATATATAGTGAAACCTGTCTATGTTGGCCAACATTGGTTCCATTAAAAAGTGGAAAAATTACAGAAAATAAGTCTGATTCGTGTATTTTGAGAATAGGATTTCTAGTATTACTTGCTTGTTAATAAGCAGTGGTATGACAGCTACTTTAAAATAATGTGTATACAATTTATTAATAATTTAACTACTTCTTGTTAATGAGCTAGAAGTGTTTTCCTCGGAGTAAAAAATGTTTTGAGAAATTCTTATTCATATTTCAAAACCTCCGTTAACTTTCACAAACTCTCAGGTTGCCAACAGATGACAATTAAGATGGTTAGCTCTAACCTTGAGAATTTTCCGGAATTACTAAAGCTCCCCACTGATGAAAGGAGCTGATACGCTATAGCTAATGATTTTACTAAAACAGAGTAAAGAAATACGTGCAATCATTTCCGGAATTCCTGTACGTGCTTTTTCTTATTAATGTCTTCCTTCACCAACCCTTTGTAAGGGTAGTTTTTACCTCCAAGAACAAATCGTGGGAATCTATGCATCTTTGTCTCCAGTTACAAATATAGAACATCTGCCTCGCAAATGGGAATACGAAAGAGTTAAGAATAAATAACAATATAGTACTTTGCGTGGCCAAGATACGCAGTTAAATTTATCATTATCGTCAAGGGTAAGCATTGTTTCAATGTGGTCAACTTCCAAGATAGGCAGGTGGCCAAGTTAACAGGTTTTAATATATACTAAAGCAGGTGAGAATATATATATATATATATATTATATATTATATATATATATATATATATATATATATATATATATATATATATATATATAGATAGATAGATAGATAGATAGATAGATAGATAGATAGATACAAGATGGCCCATTTTAATTTTTCCACGCAAATATCTCGAGAATGGTTGAACATAACTGAACGGAACTAAAACTCAAATATGAAATACCATGGGCCAAATCGAATGGTAATGGCGCGTTGCCCCAGGGCCGCTCTTCAAGGGGGACCGGGGCCAACTTTAAAATTTTCAATGGGAACATGTGGCGAGTGACGATAGTTAAATCTTTCGATAGATCTTTAAAAAACTAACAAGCGATGTGGCAAAAGGTTTTCATATCGGTCACCGTATTCAAAATGGCCACCAAAATATGTTATCTATATCAGATAAAATTCCAGTAGCACTAATATCAAAACGGTTGAACATAAATGAAACAAACCGAAACTCAAATAGGAAAGCCATGGGCCAAATCGAATAATGTTGTCGCGGTGCCTCCAGGCCTGCCTTTCATGGGAGTCCAGGCCCAATTTAGAAATTTTAAACGAAATTATGGGTCACGTGATACCTCGTCCGATAGATCTTCATACACTAAACTGGATTGTGGCAAAATATTGTCCATATCAGTCACCATTTCCAAATGGACGTCATGACATCTTGTTTGTATCAGATAAAACTTCCAGTACCACTATTATGAAAACGGTTGAAGATAATAGCTGATGAAGAGAATAAAACTCCTATAGGAATTCACAGTGGGTAATTAGTATTCCCCGCCTCGAGAATAATTCACTGGGGAAAAAGATTATTAAAGTATAGGTGATAATGCTAAAGAGGAAATCTAATTCTTAGAAAATTATCTTTCCGATCTCCCTCCGTAAGTGGGAGAAGCGGGAATGAATGGTAAAATTTCAAATAAGAATCCCACATTTACTTGCAATAGGTGTGGTTTGTCTGAAACACTTGGATATACAAGTGACTAGTACGGTAATGAACTAATATTCTGCAGACGACTTTTCAGAAAACCAACGTTTGTTCATATTGTTTTAAAATTGCATTGTTCGACAAATTGGTTTCGCATTTCAATTGATTCATTTTTGCACAAATTATTGCCTGCAATCAAAATGGAAGGTACCGTTTAACAGCAATGTTACCTACTTTTTTCCATTACAGACCTATATTACATAAAAAAACACATTCAGATAATTTTGTTGGGTAGATACAATTTGCAAAAACTAAGGTACTCGTTTGCAATTTCACCGTTCCTTCCCGTCCCCCTTCACCGATGATTTTGTGCAATTAGATTTCCTCCTTTGTATTATGGCACTTTTACTCTAATCACCTTCTCCTCTGTTGCAAGATCTTTGATCCGTGGAATGATAAATACCCTCTGTGATTCCCTATAGGAGTTTTATTCCGTTCATCCCTTCTATTATTTTTAACCATTTTCATATTAGTGGTAATGGATGTTTTATCTGATACAAGAAAGATGTCTTGGCGGCCATTTTGATAACGGTGACCCATATGAACAATTTTTTGCCATGGCTTTCCTGTTTGTGTTTTTGTTCAATTCATTTATGTTCAGCCGTTTTCATATTAGTGCTACTGGACGTTTATCTCATACAGATAACATATTTTGACGGCCATTTTGAATACGGTGACCAATATGAAAAATCTTTTGCCACATCGCTTTTTAGTTTTTAAAGACCTATCGAATGAAGTGTCACTCACCCCATGTTTTTATTTAAAATTTTAAAGTTGGCCACGGCCCCCCTTCAAGAGCGGCCTTGGAGGCACCGCGACAGCACTATTAGATTTGTCCCATGACATTTCCGATTTGAGTTTTGGTCCAGTTTATTTATGCTCAACCGTTTTCGAGATATTTCCGTGGAAAGATTAAAATGTACCACCCTGCTTATTATATGTGTGTCTACCCCGTTTTTAACAATACGCTTTGCCAATGGTTGAATGTCCCGTTCAGCAGCGAGGCTATGTGAAAATAGGTATGTGTGTCACATAAATTGATGTTAGAATCTTCTTACAAACTACATTCATCGTCCGTTTCAAAAGCATCATAGACTACGTTATTTATTATTTCCGTAATTTCTCCAGGCGAAAATACGAAACTATCATAAGAACCACGACTTGTCGCGGTGGTATTTATAGCCAAAAGCTTAACTAAAAAGAGGAAGAGACTCCTAAGCAAACTACAAGATCGATGTTGAAACAACCATACGCACTTCCACTGGCTAATAGAAAAAGGGAAAACAAAAATAGGTAAATATTTTTGCCTTTTTAGTACTCATATCTTTTTGGGAATATATACTTGACACATCATGTAACTTAAATCTACACAATACGTGACCTGTACGCATGAAGGTGAAAAATATTTGTGAAAAGTAAACAGAAGGGAATGGTTGTATGCTGCTGTTGTATTCTAACACTCAACTCCATGTTCAACTGCCGGAATGGATCTTGGTAGGTACACCCTTTACTGAACCCCTTGTAACAAGAGGGCAATCATAATTACCGAGGGGTCTATTGCAGCTATACATCGAGCTGTATGCGTTCTATGTCGCTTCCTCTCTGCCCCTGCCTATGTTTGCGAAAATATTGTTTGCTTTTCTTGCTTTGGGGTAAGGAGTAAGACACCCATGCACACCTTGTGGAGGGGGGGGGGAGTAACATAAAATGATCAAAAGACGACCGATTTTAATGTAGAGTTAATGGTTTAGAGCAGTGGCGTATACTAGTTTAAATCCATAGGCTACCACGGACCTTGTATATTATTATTATTAATCTTAATGATAATAATAATACCAGTAATAATAATACTAATAATAATCAAAATATGCATAACAATGAACAAAAAGTGGTTGATGTGTTTTGTTTGAACTTTTGTTTTGATACCATTAATGTTTTCCACCGTAAATGAAATTCCATCATACATTTGCGTAGTTAATTTCTCGTGGATTGCATTCGTAAAATGTTAATGGTAACTCCCTCAAAAGTCGCCTCTATTACTGACGTTAGTTGTAGCAAAAGTTCTGAGTATAGTAACGTAACGCAGACAGTCATTATAATTATGTTTATTATGTGTATTGACACTACCTAAATCCCAAATTTTTGCGTTAATTTAAAAATGATTCTCGGGCCCGTTTGTTGTGGTGACCTTTTAACACGGGTCCTTTTCATGAGTGTGTTTTGATTCGGGCCTTTTGCCTCCCGCCCTTTTCTTGCGGAGAGCATTTGACCCGGGCCGTTTTGACGCGGGTCCGTTTGACTCGGGCCCTATTGTAATGGACCCCTGTTTGATCCGGACCCGTTTGACGCAGGGCCTTTCGACTTGGATCATTTTCTAGTGGGACCTTTCTGACCCAAGCCCTTTCGATGACGGCGTTTTCATTCGGGCCGTGTTGATATCAACACACACATTAGCCACATTTCAATATCGATCATGTTCCACTAGTGACATTTCTTTAGTTTAGAGTTTCTTTGTTAGTCCCCTTGCACAATTTCAACTTGGCCTCAGTTGTTGCATCCAATTGCAACCTTGCACATCATATTGCATCGGTTTGATGGAATATTATTGGTGAATAGGCAATGGCTTTCATGTTCTTGATGCTATTCCTTACATTTCCGACGCTTTGAACTCACGTTTTAGTATGAGTGATTTTTTTTCTGGTCATTTTTCGTTATGTGTTTTCACACATGTGAATCACCCTGCTTCATCTGTTGTGTTCTACCGTCATTCCAAATATATTTCTAGAGCATTTGAGTACAAATTCGCTACACTTAATACTCAGAACGTCACTGTTGGCCAGCATTCGTACCTGGCAATTGTGCAACCACACACAAAAGCCATGAAGGTGTCCGCCATTTTGTATTTGTTCTAGATATCGACTTAATACAAACGAATTATTGTTACCTGGTAGAAACCCTATCAATTCGTATTCATTTAGACCAATTTTTATTTGGCAGATTATCCGGGACTCCTTACGTTCCTTTGGGGAATCCCTTGCGTGTGCATGGTAGAATTGTGAAACATGCAAAATTCAATACAGCAGGTATGACTTCTTCAGTGAAGTTTTTACCCGCCCTCTTTACGTTGGATAGTTTCCGAGCTATTGGCGTCCGAAAGTCATTTTCCCACGCTTTCGGCATCTTCTAGATCCGAAACTATGTCCGATAGCCGAAAGTTCAAGACAACTTTTTTTCTTGTCTCACTGACAGGAGTCACCTCCCAAGAGTTGTAACACTTATTTTGCAACGCCCGATATATATATATATATATATATATATATATATATATATATATATATATATATATATATATATATATTTGTGGAAGAATCTCAATATTGATGTGGGATACTGTACTGCGGGATACATATGTGCCACCTAAGAAGATCCGAAAATCAGTGTTACAAATTTTAGTTATAATAAGGAAGAAAATGTTTAAAATTTTTGGGACATACCTTAAAATTAGGAGTTGCTATTGTTTATGCTATATAAATTAGATCAGAGAGTTACAGTGATTTTAGTTGTACAACGTTAAGAATATGTGAAGATGAGTACTCTTAGTGAGTAATTTAAGTGGCAGCTATTGAAGTGTTAGTGTAAAAGAACTTTAGCCCTTATCTGTACCTCTACTTAGTTTTTAGGAAAAAAGCAAATAAAGAAAAAATGGAATCAGAATTCTTTTTTATTCATGGATCAAAATTGTTTAGTATCATACTACAAATACGATTATTTATTACATGAAGTAGCTCATAACGAGTGGAACTTGCAAACCTCAGAATATAACATTCAGTTACACTTATTACCTTACATATGAACGTTGTGTCTGTTTCAGTCGTCAGAACAGAACAAAGTGGACGGAAAACAACTATGTCACTAATGATGTGTGGTTGAGGAAATCACAACTGATCGTAAATCGAGACTCGACAGTAATTTAAAGCTACCTTCTCACTTTCAAAGTCAACAGTCGAAAGAGCCATTCAACATTTTGCAGAAAGTGAAAATGATAGAGATCAAGTGTAATCAGGGAGACTTAAATCATGTAACAATGAGACAGTTTCTTTGGATGTGTTACAAAATTTAGTGGAAACTCCGCAAATATCGACAACCAGCGTTGCCAATACGTTGGTGATTTCGAAGAGTTCAATGGAAAGAATTTTAGTGCGCAGTAATTTAAACCCTTCAATGCAAGTTTAGTAAATGAGCTGATGAGAAGTGACTTTTGTCACCGCAATGAACTTTGTAAAATAATGGTGCAAAATATCAATGACGGTAATATTAAATTAAATAACGTTGTATTCCTAGATGAAAGATTATTTATGCTGAGCGGTCAGATAAACTATTATAAACCGCGTTCGATGACGGGACATCTCATAATATTGGAGCGACAAAAACCCGTATTGGGTGATGGATCATCATTTCCAGTCCCGACAGAAACCGATTTGTGGGTAGGATGATAGAAAACATCATTATTTTTCATTCTCTCAATGACGACATTCTGAAAGGTGAGAAGTATTTGACGGTTCGTGAACAATTTCTTTTCTGCCATGAAGTATCTACAACTAATTTTGATCGCGTTTAGCTCAACAGGGCGGGCCGCTTCTAAACTATGAAGTGAATTCTTGACAATAATTACATAAAAGATGACACGTTTTCACAATGTATCATTCTTGATTACGATATATTGGCATACATTAAGGACATTGTTTATAACACCATACCCACACTTCCTAATTGAGTTATTGCATAGGATTATTAAAGAATCAAGAAGACTTCGTCGTGATGTGCTGCAGCAAACACCTTCCAATTTTTATGACTGGGTAGTCTATTGTCAAGCAATTGACAAAGTGCAAGAAAATTGAGTAAATAATGTATTTTCTGTTCCATACTCTCTGTAATGTGTAGTGTACAGTTACTCACAGGAATATAGTAAATCTTTTTCAGATAAGTCTCAATTTTAATGTCGAAAGTAGCATACTCTATGTCATAAAGAATTAGCGATAGGTAGAAAGTAGTATTAGGGTGGCACATATCGTTTCCATTTAAAGAACATTATATTACATCCAATGTGATGGAATCCAAGTTGGTTACCCCGATGTCCGTATCCCCTTTCAGTGCAGTTTTTGCACCAACACCCACTTGCAATATTTGCTGTTCCTCCGCCAGCACGTAGCGTTTTTACTGACCTGTTCTGATACATTTATCTACTACATACAAATATCAAAGTTAACACAAGCGAATGATGAAAGGGTGAAATGAGTTCTGATTCACATTTCGAGAAGGTGCAAGCCTAAATAGAAGTGCTAATATATTCCTTTCCATTAAAATGTATTGTTATATCTAAAATGGCGAAATCCAAAGACTTTTGCTACGATGTGCATATATTCGTTCAATGCAAATTTTGCACTAATGCCCGCCTGCTATCTTGCTTTTCCCTCCTTTCATATCTCGTTAATGATTGGAGGTTCAGGTATTTTTGTCCACTAGACAAAAGTCAAATAGTCTTGTGTCACGCCCTATTTGGAAACGATTGAATATAAATTTAAACAATAATAATTCACATTCTCATTTGTGGGAAACTAATGTGACAAACATACCTCTTTTCATTAGAGGAATATTCAGTAATATCCAATATGGTGGAACCTGAGGTATCTGGCTCAAACTCCATATCCCATTCAATGCAGTTTGCGTATCAGTACCAAGCTGCAACATTCACTTCCCTCTGTCCACTGTACCGTTATTATTGATCCGTCGTTATACGTTTGACAACTTCGTATACAGATCTACGATTATATTCTTTCAACACAAATACGTCAGGTACCGTGCAGAGAATATTTTCAACTAACAAGCATTTTTATACATTTCAGTATATATTTTACTTTTATAATAGGTCATTTCGCCGGGCTCTTTTGTCGCAGGGCCTTTTTGACTCGCCCTTCTATCTCGCCCATTTGTGTAGGCTTTCTGACGTGATACCAGAACAACGGACCATGCTTATCAAACAATCATCTCAATTATCCATTATTAAAACCGAACATTTCACCCAGAATATCACCTTAGAATATATCCTTACAAATATAATACGAAGAAGTAATTCTATAAATTTTTCAAGTTTTTAATAATCAAAATATTAGCCATATCGTCAAAACGGGGCAATTTTGAATTAAGAACATATAAATTCTATGAAAACCGAGAACAAATATATGATTGACTAATATCATTTACATACAGTAGAAAAAACAATACTTAAAATTAGCATGAAATATCACTTATCACTGATGAGTTTATTCAACATCATTTCGACGAAAGATCAAAATTGCCACAGTAAATCCTACTAACCTGTTGCAAAGACTCACATCACATGAAAACCACTTGAACCAATAGCATATCTTCATCACAGGTACCAACATATAATAATCAATATTCATACGTTTTTTTTAAAATAGATAATCGTAATTGCAAACTCCGTTGTCCCTCCGTGGATGCGTTAATCCAGATAATCAATTAGCCACAAATTACTCTCTTTATTCTATCTTTCGCTTAATGATCAATTCATTCTGTACTAAGCACAACACAAACTGAGAAGACAACGCATAAAGAAACACACACAAAAGCAACGAAACACATACAGAGACAGCCAAGAATACAATTACCAATAACTCACATCACTCTCCAAATATACCATTCAAGTATTCTGATGTTCAGCTTCAACAGTCATACATGAAATGAAATGAAATGAAATCTTTGAGTTTTACGTCCCACGGTTATGCCGGTTAGGCTAATGGAGACGGTGATGATGAGTAATGAATGAAATGGTGGAATGAAGAAAGTGGGAGGAAACGGGAGAACCCCGAGAAAACCCACGCACACGGTGTTTGTCCACCACAAAGTTCACTTGGCGGGGGCTGGGATCGAACCCGGGACCCCAAGCACCAGAAACAGTCATACAGACATTCATATTGTAATACCATAGACAGTGAGCAGCAACGCTAGACGTCCCACCAGTAAAAAGGGTAAAATAATACATTTGAATCCGTGACTTCCATAACCATACAACTCCAGCTGAAGAAATAATTAATGAGAAACTTAATAAAAACGAGGTTTTTGTTGGAAATATGAACTTGCAAATCATACTTTTTTCATACTCACACTTTGCTTAAAACCAAATATCACTAACTTTAATTTGCAACAAATATTCAGTTTTTATTGAGGTTTTCAATCTCTTCAGCAGCACTTGCGTGGTTTATGGAAGTCACGGCTTCACTTATTCTATTCAGTTTATGTTAAACAAACCTACTCGTTTACAATAACAAATACTCATGATTATCGTTTTCTAAAAACTCAGCTTGTCTAAAAATGAGTAATAAAACAATTAAATGTATATCTATTAATCTTAATTGAAGATTTCCATTAATTTCAGATCTTTCTAAAACAATCCTATATAACTTCGATTCGCACTAGAGCAAGGAAGATCATTTATGGCTAATCTAGCCTTCATAGGCATATACAACCTTCTTGTTTCCAATATTCTTTAAAAAACGTGAAATATCCAAGCTTTGTTTAACAACTACACTAAAAGAAAATTTATCAACAATTTTCTATCATTCATGTTGCATTTATTATCTTCTGCAACCATAATGGGATAAATGCACATTATATTCTATATACTTAAAACTCCATTTCAAGTAAATAATTAATCCAATAACATTTTTTAATACCATTACTCGAACCTCTGATACTATGGAAAATGCTGTATCTTATGCTGAAACAGCACATTCCGTTGCCAATGGTTGATACAACTTGAAACATACTCCTTGGACTAAAGTTCATTTTATCAGGCAGGTTTTCATTATCAAACACTTATAATTGTAATAGTTATTGCAATTATTAACATGCCAGATAATGACGTGTTTATTCAAGATTACGTAACTAACTTAGTGAATATTTTGCCATTAAAATTATTACATAAGTAGGTGTGGGATGGGGATTCTGCGCCACCTCATCATTACCAATAACAATCTAGCACACCATCAATAATAATAGCGCACTCCTAATAACAATAGCGCATCCCCCTACCTCCAAATAACTTCTAAACTACCCCTAATAATTTCTACCTCACTCCCTATTTCCCAAATAACTTCTATCACCATATCAAATAACTTCTATCTAACTCATAATAACTTCTAATGCATTCTATCACTAAATCTAGTTACAAAAAATCACTAAATCTGGTTACAAAAAAGTCACTAAATCTAGTTACAAAATCACTAAATTTAGTCACAAAATCACTAAATCTAGTTACAAAATCTAGTTATAACCGGTTTTGACTTCAAAAATCACTAAATTTAGTTACAAAATCTGGTTATAGCCGGTTTTGGTTTTAAAAATTACTAAATTTGGTTATAAAAAATCACTAAATCTAGTTACAAAAACAAAAAAAAATCACTAAATCTAACAACATTTAACAAGAATGAACAATTGCATTTTAAACTCTGATACATACTCTTTTAAATGCCGTTTGAATTATCAAAATCGGATAAAAAATAACGAATTTAGCATTTTGCCGCCTGTATTTATGCAACCCAACACAGCACAGAAGGTTTGTCCACACACACATTTACAATTGAGTTTGCTTGAGAGAAGGAATGGCATATATGTACATGAGATTTACGATAATTCTCCTTCTTTCTTTCTTAGCATGGGAACGTGACTTGCTTACATCATCATACACTCATCCACACTCACATTCTCTTCAGTCAACCGGAGCAGCAACAACATTTTTTTTTTTAGTAGTCAAGCAGTATATGGAAAGTGTAATAATAACACCAAAACTGTCACGTCACGTTAGCTAGTCACGTTATGCAGTTACAATTTTCTCTCTCTTCACAGTCGAAAAATTTTTAAACTCTTTTAAACTTCTTACTGGTAACGTGATGATTTTTACTTTCGCGTGACAAACAGGGTTGGAAACTAATTCTTTTTAACATATTTTTCCAGAATTGTTAAAATTATGAATTAAGCTCTGAAACTATTACAAATGAACTAGTACCAAATAAGGTAAATATGATAATTTTTTGGAAACGATAACCAACCCTGTTTTAATGGCGTACTCGAGGGATGTTATTTTTTTAAGTCGTTATAACTTTGTTGTTTATTAACCGATTTTCAAAGTTCAAACGACAAATGAATACTAATAACATAGCCAATTTTCTAAAATGCATAAATTGTTGCATAACCCAAAGGATACTTTTCCCTTTTTCAATATCTCCACAAAATTTCAACAAATCGAAAAAATAAAAATACTATCATAATTAGAATAAAATTTAAAGACTTTTTTAAAGAATAACATTTTCCCGAAAACTCAAAAATAAACCCGTAAAAAATTCCCGAAATTTTGAACTTGCTATAACATCGTCAAATATTAACCGATTTTCAAAATTCAAACGGTAAATGGTTTCTATTTTTTATAATTTTTTTCTAACGCGTTACTGGTTGCCTATGTCTAAGGATAAAATTACAAAAACAACTTTTATGACTTAAAAATATAAATTTTATCTAAAACTAAACTATACATAAAAGTTAATTAAATTTACCTAAAACTAAACTATACATAAAAGTTAATTAAATATGACCTAAAACTAAACTACACCACACATAAAAGTTAATTAAATTTACCTAAAACTAAACTATACATAAAAGGTAATTAAATATGACCTAAAATTAAACTAAACTATACATAAAAGTTAATTAAATTTTATCTAAAACTAAACAATACATAAAAGTTAATTAAATTTACCTAAAACTAAACTATACATAAAAGTTAATTAAATTTACCTAAAACTAAACTATACATAAAAGTTAATTAAATATGACCTAAAACTAAACTACACCACACATAAAAGTTAATTAATTTACCTAAAACTAAACTATACATAAAAGTTAATTAAATTTACCTAAAACTAAACTATACATAAAAGTTAATTAAATTTTATCTAAAACTAAACTATACATAAAAGTTAATTAAATATGACCTAAAACTAAACTACACATAAATACATTTTAACTATATCTTATAATGCCCCCAAGCTAATGTACTTATACCACCCTCTAGTATATATCTTTTATCATCATTCGAATCTAAAGCTAATTTATTTACAGCTATGGTATACACATCATGCTTACAACTTCGAATTAGATTTATATTTTTGTATGTTTTCACATCATTGAATAGGGTTTGCTTATAATCATCAAATTGTAACTCTTTTGATACTACACATTTTGTTATTCCTTTTGCTTTTTTCTTCTCTTTATTTTCAACTTTAAAGGCATACATCTTTGATCTTAACCCAATAAATTCTGTCATTATTTTACCATTGTTTTCATCCTACATCTTTCCTAATACTTTTTTGCTTACTAATGGTATTCCATATTGATTATCCTTTCCATATTCACTTGTATCAAATAAATCAACCATTTCTTTTAAGTCTTTGTAGAAATCATCTGTATTAATTTCATATATAAAACTATCAGTATCCATATAACATAACCCTATATCAATATCATATTTATGTTTCATAATGTTGTAATGGAAGTCATACATTAATAGTTTTGACAAATCTAGCACACTCATACCAACATATATAGGTTTGTTGAAGGTCAATTTTTCTTTTTTCATATGTATCGCACACAAATCTTCAGTAAATATTGTTCTATAATCAAAGTTCGGTTTCGCTATTAACTTTTCCACCCTCATTGGATCACATTCTAAAGTAATTGATGGCCTCTTTCTAATGTTTTCCATTGTTTTACCAAATACACTATTATTCATTAACTTGTAAAAATCTTTCTCGAAATTATTCTTAGCTTGTGTTCTCATATTTGTATTTAGATCAATATATTCCTTTAACCAGTTTGATTGCTTGAACTCTAATACTCGGTGAATTTTCTTTAATATCATTCCAAGTGACATATATAATTTTAAATTTCTATAGTGAATAACATATCTTTCTTTATTGTAAAGCGTTGTTAATAATTTTGATTGTTTCGATCCTGGTGGGCACATATTTTCTGGAGCTAATGGTAGATCTGTATGTTTATCATGTAAGTATTCTGGATATTCTAAATCAACTTCTAATATGTAACCAGTTTCTGAATTATCTGGAATATTCATTATGTTTATGTAAGGTTGAACCCATTTAAAGTCTTTGTAAGGCATGTATTGACTCATTGCCCATCCATATAAATTATTTGCATCTAGATAAGCTAAATACTTTGAAGGTTTGTCTTTGTTATAACTTTTCATATACTTATTATTTGCTTTTACATACCTCTTACTACATTGTGAAATTCCACCTCTTATACCTTTTTCAATCATTAATATTTTGTCATAGTCAGTTAACATTTCTAGTTCGATTTTAGTCACCTTTAACATTGAATCCCATGATAAACCAGGAGCAGTGAAATACCAAGCAGGATCTAAAGCATATGCCTTTAAACATACATCTCTAAAATTTTCAAATACATCGGCTAATATTAATACATCTGTCCTGTTATAAAGTTCTGTATATTCACCTAGATTTTTAATATTGAATGACTTCCAAACATTTTTCGCATGCTCATAATCTTCATCACTGATGTGGGTGTTAGTAAGTTTATTAAAGAACATTTCTTTTGAAGGTAGTTTTGTTTCTTCTAATCTTTCAATTGAGTCAATATAATCATATGGGTACACACCTTTTTTAATTACTAAATCTAATAAATCATAAGTGAAATACTTTGACGTTTCTCTATATTGTTCTTTTGTAAGGTTATTTGCTAGTTCTGCTAAACCCCTTGACATAAACCTAAATGAATCTAGAAATCGTAAATTAATTCCATTCTTTTTATCAACCTTCACATATTTCGAGTATGTTATATATTTTTCTTCATTGTTTGCAATTAGTTTTATTTCATTCTTATCATAAGCAAGTTCTTTAACCAATAGGTGAGTATCATAACCACTTAAATTGTGAATAAATACTGGAATGAAATTAGGATTTCGATAGCTTAAGTTACAATAACTGTGAGCTGCACCTCTAAACTTTCCAGTTAAATGATCATGATCTCTTACTTTTGCTTTATTTATATTTATATTTTTCAAACATTTACCTAATTCATGTTTCCATTCTTCTAATTTTTCAACCATGCTATCATTATTTTTAGCGAATTTTATTTTCTTATTTAACACATTTATTTGTTTTTCAATTGCGGGTGGTAAATCATTCAAGTTTTTCTCACATATATGACAACTATTGGAATTATTATATAACTCTTCCTCATCTTTAGTTAGGTTATTCAACTCTTTTGTTATATATTTTCTTTATTTCTATTGCTTCTTGTTTTAACTTCTCCACAAACACCTTTGCAGCATCTAAACCAATATAACTAACAGGCCTTTTATACACACCATTTGAGTATTTGATGTAATAACAGAAACTCATTGGTAAATGCTTTTGATACTTCACAGTTTTAGAACAATTATGGTCTACTTCCATTTTACATAACAAGCATTCAAAATCGGCATATATCGCAAATGGTACCCTTAATGATCTATTATAATTTTGGAACTGTATTTGATTGTCATATGGTTTTGGAAGTTCTATTCTAACAGATTCATGCTCCTTACAATATAGTTCATGGTCTTCTAATTGTATCTCATTTCTAAAATGTCTTGTTAAACACCTATCACAAAAGTATAATTTTTCCTTATGCTTTGTTACTTGACTTCTTATTAATCTTGATAAATCCTTTATCCAACGAAAGTGATCATTATTTTCATCTTTTACATATAATAAATTGATGTGTTTATCCTGCTTATTTTTTGTGATTTGAAGTGGGTATATATTATATTCATCATCATAGGTATACACGTTAATGGATATGTTACTTCTTTTTTCAAACTTTACTATATCTTTTAATTGTACAGGAAATTCAATACCCTTACAATATTTCTCTTGTAATTCATCCACAATTTCTGTATAGTTTGAAGGCCGTTGAGGATGTGATTGGTGATCTATAGGTTTTAAATAACATGCAATAGAATATAAGAAACATTTATTATCTTTATTTTGAACATTAATCACTGCTTTTTTATCTTTAATTGGTTTAGGAAGGTCAATATAGGAAGAAGCTCGTAATGGTACATATTTATTTAATCTGATTTCTAAATATTTAATTTGATGTAATGACCATCCTGAACCTCTTCCTTGAAATTCCTCCATCTCTCTACATAGTTTTTGTTTAGCATTGGTTATATATTCATCTAAGTCAGTTGATTGTAATATTCTTTCATTCATAGTTTTAAAATTGCGTTCTTGTACTTCTTTATCTTTAATATAATCACAAATGAATACAAGGTTGACTTTTAATGGATGGTGCTTTAATTCTTCCTTGATTTTGTTAATAACTACTTTCCCACTTATATTTAAAAACTTCACTGGATCTTTATATCCTCCTGTTTTCAATTGTGATAGTTTGTAATCGTTTCTGTATTGCTGTTTCCTTTGTTTCTATTTTAATTGGTATTCGTTGTGGTTTGGATTCTTCAAAAACATCTTGTTTAAATGGAAATATGGTTCTAATTTGTGATCTGTTTTGTTCATCTTCATATTTTATAATACGGTCAATAAGTTCAGCCTTTCTTAATTTAGAATAACCTTTTATCCCCTTCCTTTTACAATGGTTTTTTAGTTCATCAACTTTCATTGTGTATATAACTTTCAATTCATCTGGTTCATTTTGGTATTGTTCGATTTTTTTGATTAATTCACTCTTATTTAAATAACTATAGCCGCGGATTTTCTTGACTTTACATATTTGTTTTAGTTTTGTAATTGACATCTCCTTCATCTCCTCACCAGTAAAATTAACATTATTCATACTCATTTTATATGGAAAAACACTGTATCATAATTTTATATTCACTAAATTTTTTAATTCATTTTCATAATATTTTTATACCAACATTAGCAACTTATTTTTCTAATACAGCTGTTAATGTCGACATAAAAAATGATACAGTGCTTTCCATATAATAACACACCTTATATGAAAAAACACTGTATCGTTTTTTATATTCACCAGATTTTTTAATTCATTTTCATAATATTTTTCATGTTTAAGCAAATTAAATTACATTACAACATTTGTAATATTATATTATTTTTATTTATTTAATTATTATGCAAATTATTAAACCCTAACCATTTAATAAACTCTAATTATTTAATTATTATGCAAATTATTTATTTAATTATTATGCAAATTATTTATTTAATTATTATGCAAATTATTTATTTAATTATTAATGCAAATTAATTATTTAATTATTATGCAAATTATTAAACCCTAACCATTTAATAAACACTTTATTACCTTTTATGAAAATATTTATAAAAGTTAAACACATTAAATTACACTGCAACATTTATAATATTATATTATGTAAATTATTAAACCCTAAGCATTTAATAAACCCTAATTATTTAATTATTATGTAAATTATTAAACCCTAACCATTTAATAAACCCTAATTATTTAATTATTATGTAAATTATTAAACCCTAACCATTTAATAAACCCTAATTATTTAATAAACACTTTATTACCTTTTATGAAATAATATTTATAATATTATATTACTTTTATTTATTTAATTATTATACAAATTATTAAATCCTAACCATTTAATAAACACTTTATTACCTTTTATGAATTAGCCATAAAAGATAAAATTTATAATATTATATTACTTTTATTTAATTAACTATTATGCAAATTATTAAACCCTAACCATTTAATAAACACTAACCATTTAATAAACAATTTATACCTTTTATGAAGTAATCATAAAAGATAACATTTATAATATATTACTTTTATTTATTTAATTATTATGCAAATTATTAAACCCTAACCATTTAATAAACTATTTATACCTTTTATGAAATAATCATAAAATATAACATTTATAATATTACATTACTTTTATCTATCCAACTATTATGTGAATCATCAAACCCTAACCATTTAACAAACACTTTATTACCTTTCTTTCTCAATATTTTTTCAACCAAATACTCATCCTTATATTTAGTTTTCAATAATTCTGGTTCATAAAATCTTCCTTTAACTTCTTCATTGTTTAAATCTTTAATTTTATATGTTGGTGGATTAGATGGTATAACCTCTTTAATAACAAACACTTCTGTTGACCAATTTGGTGTATATCCTTTTTCAAACAAACCTTTAATTTTACTTATACGAACATAATCACCAATCTTATACTTTAACTTAACAGACTCATATTCTTTCTTATACACTTTTTTCAATATCACATGCTCATTTTTCTTATTCACTTCTACAGGTTTCATGCCAATTGTTCTATGTACTTTGTTATTATATTCATCAACCAAACCTTGCAATATTTTTAACCACTTATAATTACCTTGAACAGTAAATTTCTTCCACATATTTTGTTTAAGTGTTTTGTTAAATCTTTCAACAACAGAAGCTTTTTTACCACTATATGTTGAGTAATGATTGATATTGTTTTTTCCCATCAAATCTTCAAATTCTTTATTATAAAACTCTTTACCTTGATCAGTTTGTAAATTATTAGGTTTTCTTACTTTTAACACTGATTCAAATGCTTCTGTAACATTCTTACCACTCTTATCTTTAACAGGAACAGCAAATGCATATTTTGAAAACACATCTATAATCGTTAGCAAATACTTATAACCTTTATTTAATTTTGAAACACCTTTTAACACACCACTATCCATTTCCACAAGATCCGCTTGCCATAAATCATCTATACCTTTAACAATAACACTTAACCTAGGATATTTTTTTCTAGATGGTTTATGAATTTCTTCTATAATATCTTCTCTAATACCTTCACCTTCGTATAGTCAATCGCGCTTTTTAATGAATTGGGATTTATTAGTACCACATACAACACATATACCTTTCTTAACATATCTTCCATTCTTTGTTTGTTCTATTCTAATGTTATCTATTTTTGTATCTGTTGATTTCTTACACTTAACACAATACATCAAACTATTTATTATATGGAAAATTATTAACTTCAATCTATAATTGAAACACTATATCAACTAACAACATCATTCTAAAAATCAACCTAATTCAAACTATAATTCAACTAACAATATAATTCTAAAGATTAGCCTAATTCAAACTATAATTTAAGCATATTTTTGTTTGATGCTGTTGTCGATATTTGATGATTAATACTATAATTAACGGGTGTCGATATTTGATGATTAATACTATAATTAACAGGTGTCGGTATTTGATGATTAATACTATAATTAATGCTGTTGTTGATTAATACTATAATTGATCATGAACTTCAATCTATAATTCAATCTATAATCAATCTGTATAATAACTTCTACAATTCAAACATTGTTCATCTATATAATTTAATCAATATAACATTCTATAACTTAATCTATAATTCGAACAATAATTCAATCTATATAACAATTTATAATTCATCTGTATAATTCAATTTAGAATGTTGTTATATATATTGAATTAGAATGTTGTTATATAGATTGAATATAGCAAATGGTTTTATGAAAGCTCTCTTTCTATATACATAATAACTTGCAATGGTTGCCCTTCTTCCATAGCTGAATTCTTATTTGCTTGAAACATAATTATATCACCCTTTTTAATGTTTACAGGTAAATTTTCAATCAAAGTATCACCTAAATATATGTCTAAAAAGTATTTATCCAAACTTAATTCCATGTGCATTATTTTCCCATTATATAGAAATTTGTAACCATTAGAGAGATTAAATATTCTAAAGATTGGTTCCTTAACATTTTTAACTCTCAATCGACATATTAGGGGTATAGTTTCTTTCTGCATAATCAATTTAGTAGTATCCATCCTAATCTTTTGAAAATCATCTTTCTTTATATATGTGTCTTGTAATGTTTTTAATACATCTTCAAATTTGTTTCTATCACCTTCCAATTGGCTATTAACATTAGTATTTATTAAATCTAGCTGTTGTAAAGTTACTACATCATGTTGGTCAATTGCATCACTTACATTAACAAGTCTTTTGTTTTTGAAATCAACCCATGTTATATTTGATGTAAAAACTTCACTTACATGATTGAGGTTTGTAGTCCTCCTTTTAGTATTACCGAAGATGTCCATATTTATTATATAACAATTCAAATTATTTAATAGCAAGTAAAACAGTTATACGAGCTCCACCAAAATCAATCAAATCACCATTTTCATCTTTAATTGAAACTTTGAAATTATTAAATTTATTGTGATGTATTAGGAAAAATATCTTTTCATTAGGTTCATATATAATTGGTTCTCTAAACTCTGCATTTGTTCTAAATGTTGCAATTAAGTCTGTTTCGTTGTGTGTTGTATCATTGTGTTTTAAAATCATACCTTCTGCTAAATCACAGTGAATATTTATAGTATCAAACGGATGAAACCTTGGTGGTTTATCTCCAATATGTTCTATGTTATTAGCCAAGTTTTTATCACTAAAACCTAATACAGTATTAATGGTATCTAAGGTTATATCACAAACCTCACTAAATATTTTAACTCTATTTCTTTTCCTGTCTTCTGTAATTTCAAAAGTATCTTTGAATTCATCAGTGTAGAATGGAAGGTTTGATTTAATATATTCTTCTAATTCTTTTAAACTATATTGACCAGGTTGAACTATGGCTTGTCTTGTAACTTCAGGTTCTTCAGTGCAAAACGTTAATTTATTATTTTTTTCTGTAATGTTTGGAGTTAAGTATGTTGTGTAATATCCTGCAACAGCTACTTCTTAATCGTTTTCAAATGGGTAATGCAATGACATGTTTAATACAGATGAATAACCATTTAAATTAAATACTTTCATTTATTATATAATAAATAATTAAAATGGATAATTGGGATATTAAAGTAAGGTTAACAGAAGAAACGGCGAAGAGTAAGAGGAATGGAGAGTTGTTACCTGATGATATAAGATGTTTAATAGTTGGGCCTAGTGGTTGTGGTAAAACGACGTTAATGATTGATAATTTTTTGTTAGCACCTAAATGGTTAAAATATGCAAATGTTTATATATATTCTAAAAGTTTAAATCAACCTAAATACCAACACTTAATACAACTTTTTCGAGATATTGAACGTAATATTAAAGACACAATAGCAATAATAAAAGGAAACAATGAAGAGATTATTCCATTAGATGAATGTGAGGACTATTCTGTGGTAGTATTTGATGATTTCATATTAGAAGAACAAAATCACGTTAGAGAATATTTTACTCGAGGGCGTCATAAGGGTTTGAACTGTTTCTATCTTGGACAAACATATTCTAAAGTGCCAAAACAATTAATTAGGGACAACTTAAACTTTATTTGTATATTTAGACAGGATAATGTAAATTTAAAACATATATATGATGAATTTGTTGCATCTGATATGTCGCTTGAAAAATTACAATTATCATGTAGCAAGTGTTGGAGTGAAGAACATGGTTTCTTAACAATAGATATGACTAGGAAGGTGAAAAATGGTAAATATAGAAATAAAATTAAAGAATTTCTAAAAGTGTGAACTAAACGTATATGAATGCAGGTGAACGTATATGTTATGTTATGTTATGTTATGTTATGTTATGTTATGTTATGTTATGTTATGTTATGTTTTTATTTTTTTCTTTATATAATAAATGGATGTTAATAAAGCTAAGAAGTATATTAAGTTAAAAGAAGAACTTATTAAAAGATTTAAGGAAATTAAACAAAGTAATCGAAGTAAGTATGAAAAATTTAAAGAACAAGATCAGCCTGTTATTGATGCAATTAAAGATTTAGGGCAAGATATATCAAAAGTAGCAGAAGAAAATAAAAATCTAATTCAAGAGTTAGTTCCAGTTGTACATAAAAGTGCTAGAGTGGATTCAAGCTTATTAGAAACACCGCCTATGTATGATAGTCCTATAAATGAAAGTGATACGCCTATAACAGAAGAAATAAAACACATGAAAAAACAAATTAAATATAAAGTAGAAGGAATAGAATCTTTAGCAACAACTCATTTGGGTAAAATTGCCTCAAGGTATTATGCAACTAGAGATGATAAAAGTTTTGGAATACAACCATATGATGAAGATGGGAAAATTATACATATGATAGGAAATGCGGAAGTTAAAATTCATGGTGATGATTTAGTTATTAATAATCGACATTATACAGGAACAGAAGGTTTATGGGAATTATTGACAAAACATAATTCAACAAATTATAATGATGATGATCTAGAAAAATATAAACAAATAGTAATTGATTCTAGTGTTGCATTTCATAATAATGATCCGAATACAAGAAAACAAAAATCTAGTAAAGGTAAAAAATATAAAGAGATTATCAAACCTATTTGGGATGAAAATATAAAACCAAGAACACCTTCAAAAAATACACCAAAATCTGGAGAAGGAATAAAGGTATATAACGAATTATCAAAAGAATACATATGGATGGATGATGTGAGAAAACTGATTGATCGTTTGATTGTTATTGATGGTGAAGAAAAATCTGGAAATGATAACTTTTATAATGAAAAAGTAGGCATAGTGGATATGATTAATTCTAAACTTGCACAATTTATACCTAATGGTCCAAAAGGTATAGGTTATTTGATTAAGATATTGAATACGCTGCCACCAAAATTTTGGAATAGTGAAAAGTATGGAAAAGGATTAGTAAATGATTCGATTAATAAACTTGCATTTGAGTTGCATATTCCAGGATTTAGATTTTGCGGGCCTGGGACTAAGTTAGAAGAAAGATTAGAAAGAGGTGATGAAGGTATTAACAATTAGATGAGGCTTGTAAAGAACATGATATATACTATAGGGATAATAAAGATACAGAATCAAGACATATTGCAGATAAGGAATTAGAAAATAAAGCTTGGGAAAGAGTTTTTGATAAAGATGCTAATTTAATAACTGAAAAACTACCTGCTCTTGGAACTGCTTTAATGATGAATACAAAAGTAAGATTTGGTTTAGGTTTATAAGTAATGAAAGTAAGATTAGGTTTATAAGTAATTTTTAGATTTAGGTTTATATATGTACTTTTTATGGAATTTTTTTCATAAAAAGCTTTTAATTTATATAATAAACATGCAGTTAAAAGGTTTTACATTTACGATTCCTAATCAGGAACTTAAACAATTAAATATAGATCACATTTTAACTAACAAACAACTCAAACAAAAGGAGGCAAAACTAAGTAAAGGACAATGTATGTCTCTATCTCTTTCTATACCACAACTTAAGAAAATAAACCAAGAAATGAAGGCAAATGATAATCAAGTTCATTATGGTGGTTTTATATTTACAATTCCAACGATTTTAGCTTTAATAGGTGCTCTAGGTTCTGTTGCTGGAGGTGCGGCTGCTATTGCTAAAACTGTAGATGATGCAAAAAAGAATAAAATGGAATTAGAAGAACAAAAGCGACATAACTTAGCAATGGAAGAAAAACAAGGTGGTAAGCTTTCAAAAAACGTAAACTCCAAAACAGTAAAGAAAAAGAAGAAATTAAACCTTTAAGTAATTTAGATCTAATACAACTTGTTAAAAAACTTAAGATAAGAAACTTTAGAGGTGTATTTATGAGTGATGAATTGCCTAAACAACCAAGGAAGAATGAGTATGGTATTGTTAATTTTGATACGTCTAAAAATATAGGAACGCATTGGATTTGTTATTGGAAAAAAGGAAATAGAAAGTATGTGTTTGATTCATTTGGATGTAATCCACCAAAAACACTCGTAAAATATCTTGGTCATAATATAGAGTACAATAGCAGCCGTATACAACATTTTAACGAGGTAATTTGTGGACATTTATGCATTACAGTGTTAAAAATGTTTACAGATGGGTATAGTTTTTCAGAAATTATTAGTCAGTTGAATAGGAATAAGGATATTTGGAGAAGTTATATTTAAGTTTTATGGGTTTAATTTATGGGCTTAATTCATAAAACGATTATATTTTTTTATAATAAATATGGATAAGATAGAATCATATGAATTACAATCCTTTAAACCTAATCAAAAAACAATCGAGAATTTAAATAAGCCAAACAGTTCTATTGAATTTGATATTGACGTGGGTGATGGCTTTATACATCCTTATTATGCTGATATTTATGTAACTTTTGAAATTAGAGGTAGAGATGGTGATGGAGAATATACTACTGGTCAAAATATTAGACTTATTAATAATTTCTTCCCACATTTGTTTTCTCAAATTCAAGTTAGTAAGCATGGACAGATATTAGATATTATAGATTATCCTGGTTTAACTTCAACAGCTGTAAACACATGTACGATTTCAAAACCAGAGTCAAATCACTATGATGAATGTGGATGGGAAGGAATTACGTGGGCAAGAACAGATGAAGAAATAGTGTTTTTGCTAAGACTTTTGCCAGGATTTTGTTAAGATTTTAAAGATATTATGTGGAAAGGAGGATTGAAATATACATTTAAAAGAAGTGGTTCTGATGATAATGCATTTGCTATTTGGAAAACAAAAAAGCAGGATGGAACATATGAGAATGATCAACCGCATCCAGGTAAAATTAAGATTACAAATATGGAGTTAAGAATGCCTATTGTTAATTATGAACCTAACTATGCCACCTTGTTAAGATCAAATATGTTAAAAGAAGGTAAAATTCCTATTTCATTTAACACGTATCAATGTTTACAGAAATCAGTTAGTGGTAAATACTTAGAATTCGATTTAACCACACAATTTAACTCAAGTGAATTTGATATGCCTAATTTTGTGATTGCCTTTTTCCAAACTGATAGAAATGATAATCAAGAAAGAGATTCAAGCTATTTTGATCATTGTAAAGTTCAGAATATCCATTTTCGTAATTCTAGAAATGAATCTTTCCCATTAGAATCTTTAAACTTAGATTTTGCAAAACATAAGTATTTGAAAGTTTATGAAATGTATAGGGTATATAAGCGAGCTACAATTGGAAATACTGAGATGTTTTATTATCCTAAGGAATTTTTAGAAAATAGGCCGGTGTTCGTAATTAACACAAGCAAGCATAAATCAGTAACTGTAAGTGATAGAACTAATTTGAAACTGACTGTTAATTTTGAAAGCGATGTACCAGATAAAACAATTTGCTATGTTGTTATGATTGGTAAGAAAAAATTAGAGTATGATGTTGAGAAAGAAAAAATAATTGAGAAGATATAAATCAATTATATAATATGTTTATTAGATTAGTTTAGTTTGTAAGTGTTTTTATGATAATATCATAAAAACTTATTTAATAAAATGACTATTCCAGATAACATTCCACGTGAGAATTTAATTGTGTTAATTGAAGATACTATATTAAATCTTGAGAAGTTATTAATGAAAAACAAAAGGAAGTTTAAGAGAATAAAATGTGTTTATATTACTCTTATTACATTATCAATTCTATTATCAGCTTCTACAGGGTTCATCAATGTATTTATTCCTGTTACAGTGTATTCAATTATTACAACTGCATTTGCTTCGGCTTCTGCTGCTATCACTGGCCTATCAACACGGTTTAATATAGCTTCAAAGAAAGAATATTATAAAAATATGGTGAATCGAATTAGGCTGTTTAAAGATGAGCTTAATGTAATTAAGCTCATGAATGGTGAATTAACAGATGAAAATGTAAAAGATATTGTTAACAGAATCAATGACATACTTAACGAAATTCGAGGCTATTAGAAACTGATTTTTAAAAAGTTTTAATATAATAAATACGATGGCGAGTCATATTGAACTTTTAAATAAACTTGGAAGTCTTGAACAAAAACAGGTTATTGGATTAAGAGAATTAGAATTAAATACAGAATATAAGATTGTGAAAATGGAAAAGATTAAAACTAAGTTTGGAAAGAGTGTTTTAGTTGAATGTGAAGAGTTTAAGGTATTTCTTCCACCTAGATTTACAAAACACTTAACAGATAAAATGATTGATGAGATCGTTAAAGATGGAATAAAAATTAAATACACTGGTTTAAAAGATAATTATCCAACTGTTGAGTTCTGTATGTGAATCCAAAAAATAATAAAAATGATCAAAATTATGTTGTCAGAAGTAAAAAATGGAGTGAATAGAATGGATCCTCAAAAGAAATTTATACTTACTAATAATTTCAATGTAATTGTGAAAAATGTGCAAACCGAAGTTCAAGTTGTTTTTGATATTAACGGCTGTCAATTCAGTTTGAATTATGATCAGTGGACAGAGTTTAAGAAGTCATTGTTTCCTATAGAGAACGAGGTTAGCAGAAGATTCCATTATCAGTATCCGAACTTGTAACTATTAATATACTAATTTGTAAGTATTATGTAATTATGTAGAATTTAGTTAACTTTTATGGTAAAATCATAAAAGTGTTTTGTAATTTTATTTTACTAAATTTAGTGATTTTTATAACTAGATTTAGTGATTTTTTGTTTTTGTAACTTGATTTAGTGATAGAATGCATTAGAAGTTATTATGAGTTAGATAGAAGTTATTTGAGATGTGATAGAAGTTATTTGGGAAATAGGGAGTGAGGTAGAAATTATTAGGGGTAGTTTAGAAGTTATTTGGAGGTAGGGGGATGCGCTATTGTTATTAGGAGTGCGCTATTATTATTGATGGTGTGCTAGATTGTTATTGGAAATGATGAGTGTCGCAGAATCCCCATCCCACACCTACTTACATAAATACTAGTCACAAGGTAGAGACTAGACTAGCGAATCTACCAGTGGAACAAACTAATATACACTCTCCATTATCACAAGTGCTATGTCCCTCACATTTTCGATATTTTTTAATAAATGAAATTTCAGATAGCTTACTTTAAATAAAAGTAATATTGTATGTGTAAAATTAAACTTGAATTTTTCTTGTTATTATTTACAGCCTTATAGAGTCATCGATGTTGTAACTTGTCTCAAGCCCATAGATTAACGTTGAATCCGATCGTCATGTATAAAGTGCTAAATGGAATTGAACATTTGTGTTTCGTACTAAACGTAGTACACTTACTACTTACTTCAAATGGTATTATTGTTAATAATGTTATACTGAAAAGAAAAATATGTGACAATAATATAAATTAATTGTTTTCTTTTATAGGCACTACAATTCTCTACAGAAGTAATTAATATTGATGATACGGAAGTTTCACAGATTTCAAAGAATGCAGAAGAAATTTTGCATGATTCTTCCAAACCCTCATTTTGGACTTACCTAGGGAAAATCAGGCAACATGTAACAGAATATTGTTCCCGCTCAAGCCTTCATGGTCTTCAGTATTTGGGAGAAAGCAATGCATCCTGTTTAGAGAGGTGTGTATGCATTTCAGAGCTCTGTTCTTAGAGTGTAACATTCATTTATTATCTTTAACGTGACTCAACGATTTTGTGCCACTTGATTAAAATATATACTAGATCACTAAAATGCCAATGAAATCATCGGTTAAGTATATTTAATTGCTTTTTGTACAATTTAAAGCAATAAAAACTTTTAACGTCTAATGCTTCAGACAAATTGCAAGTGGTAATCAAAATTTCTGGGAAATGAAACTGCGCCAGTATGTCAATCGAACCGGAAACACGAAGTTTTAAACATTTCAAATATTTTATATTTGCTTTGTCTGTTATAAGGCAAAGAATGGCCTCTTCAGCTTAGTCGAACAAAGAAAGTTATTAAGTAGGGCAACCCAAAAGCATAAAAGCATAAAAAACATAAGAGCCATTTACACATATGGTTGGTACCTTGAACATGATTGTGGTTGTCTAAGGGTCCAGAAGAAACTAATTTTAAAAGCATAATAAAGCATAATTTTTGAAAAAAAAAAACAAAAAAAACATAAAGCATAATTTAAAATATATAGCACAATTCTTAAAAAATTCTGTTAAACTGCAAGTTTAACGTACTGTATTAATATTTTTTAAACCAATATTTACGTTGTAAAATCATTGAGAACATAACAATGCAAGAATAAAAAGCTTATTTTTATTTCTGTAAACTTTTCGGTGTAATCCTTTGATGTGGAGGGAAAAAAAGGGAATGAACAAAACTTTCCGCCAACAATGAAAAGTATATAAGAACTCCACACTATATTGTTATGTGTACCTCTTGAACTTGAGCACTTTCTGTTGTTTTTTTTTGTGGCATTTTTCCCTTTCCTTTTCTGTATATGCACCTCTAAGACGCACACAAGCAATAGAAAACCCTGACTCTAATAAATCATATCTATTTACAGTGCATTAATTAGAAAGTTCATTAAATATAAAGGAAAGTGGTTGCATAAAATATTAATAAATAGATCAAGATATTTAGAATATTTAATGCATAATAAATATTATACATTATACGCCATTAATATAAAACAATCATTGAAATTAACAATAAAGCATAATAAAGCATAATTTGGAAAGGAATACGGACAAAATCTCGCGGCCGAAACGTCGCCGCCCGAAACCTCGCGGGACAAAACCTCGCGTGGCCAAAATCTCGCCTCCTAAAATCTTGCGTGGCCAAAACCTCGCGGGCTAAAATCCTGCTTGGCCAAAAATTTGCGGAATGAAACCTTTTCTTAAAATTTACCCAATGAGATTCTTAATATTCAATTCCATATTAGCTCTACAACGAATAATAATAATAATAATAATAATAATAATAATGTGGTGTTTGGTTAGGTGTTGATGATTTATAATCTTCATATTTTCTTTTCCTTTTTTTTACATATTTTCTTAATTGTAAGGTCTATGAAGTAATGTGCATATACATTTTTTTTACACAAAAGTCTGGCTTTAAACAATGCAAAAAATGTTTAAGTTAATTTTCATATATTCTTATACTGTCTAACCTACCAATTATTAATGTATCCACCACAATAATAATAATAATAATAATAATAATAATAATAATAATAATAATAATAATAATAATAATAATAATAATAATAATAATAATAATAATATAAAACATCGTGTATGTGGGCTTTCTTGGGGCATTCCCGTTTTTTCCCACTTTCTTCATTCCATCATTTCCTTCATCCTTATCACCTACGTCTCCTTTAACCTACAGGGCATAATCGAGGGACATAAAAACTCACATATTATTTCATACCTTCATAAATATTATTCGATTTTGTTAGAATTTCCTACGGTCACCGTCAAAGTCAAATAAAAAAAAATCCCAGGCTCATACTCCATCTATATTAAAAATTTGATCGAGACAGGTCGGGTGGTTCAAGAATTATTAAGACACAAACGCAGCCAATTTAATTTTTATGTATTTCTATATGTTTCCCCCTTTCCCTCCGCCTTCCCGTCAAAGTGAAAGTAAAAGAAAAAAAACATCCCAGGCGGTACCTGATCTGTCTGGCAAATTCGATCGAGATTATTTTCTTGCTTCAACAGTTATTAAGTTTCATTTATATTTATATATCTCCCCCTGCATTTCATTATGCCGTCAAAGTGAAATTACAAAGTGAAATTACATCCCAGGCCCGAACCTCATCTATGTTGAAAATTTGATCGAGATCGGTCCGTTGGCTCAAGAGGTATGATGTCACAGGCATAGTAATTTTCATTTTTATATATACAGATTTTCAAGGCACGCGTTAGAATATTTTCTTGCCATTATTTTAACATCGTCGTGACGAGGTTTTATACTGACGACATTTCTTCCTAGGCAAGATTACGTCCCGCGTAGTTTAGACCAGGCGAGATTCTGTGCCCAGAGATCAGGAACGCGAGGTTTTATCAGGCGAGATTTTGGGTATGGGGAGATTTTGGGACGCGAGGTTTTGCCATGGCGAGGTTTCGACCTGATGAGATTTTGGACCGCGAGATTTTGGACAGGCGAGGTTTTAGGCCCGGCGAGATTTTCACCCGCGAGATTTTGGACGACGAGGTTTTGGACAGGCGAGGTTTTGGCCTGGCGAGATTTTGTCCTGGGAGGTTCTGGCCGTGAGGTTTTGTACCCAAACCATTTGGAAAAAATAAAGCATAATTAAACAAAAAATAAATCATAATGTGGGTTGCTCTATTAATAAGTAATTGTAACAAAAATGTAAATTGCACAACACCTTCTTGACTATGATATTACGTGGCTGGTATAACAATTAAAGTATACTACTTAGCTTCAATGTGGCACATACAGTAGGTTAAGCGAAATTCTAGCTAGAATCAAATAAAACAAAATGATTCCTAAACAAGATCGAATTCCCAAACATGATATACAAAATTTTTTTAAGAAAAAAAAAGTAAGATTAATAACAATTGAAATTACATTGAGCGGCCACACAGCCATATCTCTGGAAAGGTACCCGATCATATAGATGTTCCGGTTGAAGTGAAGTGTGTCTGATGTATATTATGCAATTCAGGCAGTATAATTTGACGTAGCTGGCCAATAATCGTTACACGAATTCGACTGAGGTTCAGATACGGTATCTTGTACCTTCACATGATATAGCCAGGCAAGAGTGGAGGGCATACAGAAAATGCTATACGACAATATATCAACTATAAAATAACTGTAGTTCCCCTACTAAAAGTTAAGGTCCCGCAAAAGTCTGTTCAGAGAGTTAAGGACGGTACAAAAATATAATGTAATAGTTATACTGACCTGAACGAAACTCTCAACCCTACAGTGTGTGTAGTTTCTTGTTACACATTGAAATGTACGGTACGAATTATGTGTGATGGATGTGACACTTGCTTGGACTTTTCCAGCCACCTGCATATGGATGGAACATTGCCATCCTTCCATATGTCAACAAACGTTTACTAGAATCATTAGATTTTAACACTTTCAGCCCCATATGTATCTTTTTGATACACTGAGGGTTTACTAGTGGACCACGTGTATCTTATTTCCACACGTACATTCGTTGTGCAGCCCAAGCCTATTTGAGTAAAATATATCCCTGGACTAGGGGTGGACGGTTCCTGAAAACGTAAACCGCGGTTTCGGTTTGCCACTGAAACCGGTTTGGAACGGTTAACCGAAACCGAACCGTTTCCAAGCCGAACCGAACCGATCCCAAACCGAACCGTTCAAAAACTGAACCGAATCGTACCGTTCAGAACTGTCCGTAGAACTTTGATAAACTAAGCTGTCCAAAGGGTTTGAAACGTGGTTTCGTTTACTATTGGGTAACCAAAACTTAAGCAAACTCCGTCGAAGCAAATTCAGCTGTGTCTACATGGAGCTGAATTTAATCTTTAACTCACTCGTAACATACGACCAGTTAGCAGATTTGTGTATAAAGAAAAACTAAAATAGCAAAGAGCCTGAAAGTACTCATTGCAGTATACACACACACACACACACACACACACACACATATCTATATATATAAAAGAGAAACGCACAAATCCTTTGTGAACTCATCACGCTAATACGGCTGAACCAATTTCTTTCATTTTTGGGGGGTTATTAGGATTTGGACCCTAGATGGTTTTTATCATATCACTTTAATTTTTAATTACCAGTGTCTTGAGATAATTGACCATTCAAGTGTTCATACGTACAAATCCTTTGTTATTAGTTCATCATAGGTAAAATAAACGTATTTATATGCAACCCGCATGACCATGTGACTCGGCGGGTTAACATAAATGACAGGCGCTATAATTTAACATTTACTGCAATTTGAAAGCGAAAAAGTAAAAATTATCTAAGTAACAAAGTTTATTGCGTTCCGGGGTGACCGCAGCGAAGCGGGTGTGAACGCTGCTAGTCTATATATATAAAAGAGAACGCACAAATCTTTGTGAACTCATCACGCTAATACGGCTGAACCCAATTTCTTTCATTTTGGGGGGTTATTAGGATTTGGACCCTAGATGGTTTTTATCATATCACTTTAATTTTTAATTACCAGTGTCTTGAGATAATTGACCATTCAAGTGTCCATACGTACAAATCCTTTGTTATTAGTTCATCATAGGTAAAAATAAACGTATTTATATGCAACCCGCATGACATGTGACTCGGCGGGTTAACATAAATGACAGGCGCTATAATTTTACATTTACTGCAATTTGAAAGGGAAAAAGTAAAAATTATCTAAGTAACAAAGTTTATTGCGTTCCGGGGTGACCGCAGCGAAGCGGGGTGAACGCTGCTAGTATATATATATATATATATATATATATATATAATATATATATATATATATATATATATATATATATATATATATATATAATGTTTGTATGTATGTAGATAGATAAAAAATATCACACAACTAAATACCACGTATGCACAAAAAATCCTGGCAATACAAGTATTTGATGGTGAAATGATCCCAATAAACTCCTTTAAATTAAAAGCATTTCATATGTCAACGGAATAAAAAAAAATCAGTGGTAGTGATCAGTCTTTGAAAAAGATGAAACTCGTTGGGTTAAGTTCTGACCTGTTAAGCCCCCACTCTACAACTGCTTCAATTCGAAAATGTTAATATTCCCCTTGTTTACCTTCACTTTAATATTCCGCTCAAATAGCAGCTTGCATGTGTGTCTTCATTTCTCTCATTTTTCATACTTTCATTCTCACCGTCGTGATTAATATTTTAAGAAAAGCGTAATTAACTAACCAATGGCGAGGAGACATCTACCATTTCCCACTTTAATTTCTCTTTATTTCATCATCATACGGCCAACGAGTGTGATTACAGAGGTAATGGAGGAGTACGCACATGAGAAATTGTTAAATATCTAGGCTTAATAATAGACCAAGGGCTTTGCTGGAATAAACACATTTCTGAACAGTGTATTTAAGCTAAGCGCATCTTACGACAACTTCATAAATTAAAAGGCTATTTGTCGCAAGAAACAAGACTATATCTAGTTAACACTCTCATTTTGCGATTCTGCGATGCAATATATGGTAGCTCTCTCTCCTCTCAAATACTAGGGCAATTCAGAAAATACAGAATTACTCTATACGCTTCTCTCTCAATTACAGAAAGTATTAGCATATTCTGGCCGGTACTTAATGAAAACAATATCCTAACCATGTCCCGAATACGATATCTCCGATACTTTTGTTTATTCACATAACACAAAATAAATTTACATAAAACATCACCTTACTTACATCATAAATTGACATGTAGATCAGAAATTCACCGTTACAATACCCGAGGAAGTAATAAACTGAATATGCCCCGGCAATCTTGAAAAACTACAGAGAAGGCATTTTCAATTTCGGCAGGAAGAATCTGGAACTCCCCTGTCAAAGTCATCACTGAGAAACCATACAATTCATTTAATCATCACTCCAAACATATTATTTAGAGATCAGAGACAAAGCATTGGCACACATGAAAGGTTTACTACAGTATGAAATTGGACTGAAATTGGTATGAAATTGGACTAACAGTATTAGTTTTTTTTACATGTACATTTACTGAGTGTTTTGTTTATCCTTAATATTATTGAATGTACCATGTTATGTTGTTATTTGTATCTTGTATTTTATTTGTGTCTTTGTTTTTTCTTTCTTTTCTTTGTAATGATGACAAGGGTTAGGTGGCAGAGCAGCCTCCGGCTGAACCTCGCCCGCTGAAATAAAGAGAAAATTCAATTCAATTCAAATTGAGCAGACATTGATCTGGCATACGGGAAATCGGACGGTAATGGCTGTGTGGCACAACGGGTGTACAAACAACAGTTTTCTAACCTTAGAATTCCACACACGCAACGTTTTCAGGTGTAGATCGAAGATTACAAGAAACAGGATTGCTGAAGCACACAGACCCAATGCTGGACGAAACAGAACCGCATGGACTGTGCTTTTGAGGAGAAAATTCTTGCTTGAGATCAGAGAAAACCGTCCACCAGCACACGAGTAGTAACTGTTTAAATTAACACCCATCATCGGCAGGTTTGGAACATGCTTCACGAAAATCAGATGTACTCTTTCCATGTCCAAAGGGTGCATGCATTACACGCAATCCATGTAGGTGGGAGATTGTCCAGTGGCTACGCGAACCATGCTAATATATCCCGCTTCATGTCTTGCATTCTCTTCAAAGATAAAGCTATGTTTTCCCATGATGGAGTGATGAACACTCTCACTAAACATTTGTGGTCTAAGGCAAACCCATATGGAATGACAACTCGTGCCCATCAGGAACGGTGTTCTGTGAATGTGTGGGCATGAATCGTTGATAATTCTCATCAGACCGTACCTACTACCACAATGCCTAACCGGGTGGGAGTATTGGATATTTTTGAAAGAGATTCTGCCTGAACTACTAGAGACTGTGCCACTGGCTGTTCATCAAAACACGTGGTTCATGCACAACGGTGCTCCAGCACATTTGCTGTGGAGGTGCAAAATTGTCGAAACGCATCCTTTCCGAACAAATGGACGGCAGAGAAGGACCGGTATCTTGGCCATCTCGCTCATCCGATCTTAACCACTTAGATTTCTTTTTCTGGGGCCATATGAAACAACTAATCTGCGCGACGCCTGTGCAATCAGACGAGGATTTAGTTGCTCGAAATGTTGCTGCAGAGTGGATCATTCAGGAAACGGCAGGAGTGTTTCAACGCGTCCGCAACGTCTTTCCCTTCGACGCCGCTGTAACCTTTGCATTGAAGTGGTGGGTTAAAACTTTGAACACCTTTTGCAGTGTCCGTTCTGACAACCATCCTCTTTCCATCTAAACAAAGACTCCCCTCTGTACCTTGCTCCCTATAACTACCTTCTGTATGCAGTCCCGTTATACGATTTGGATCCAGAAATATCGGCCCCTGTTACAGTACGTAAAAATATAGTGAATGGAAGGAATATTTTGTTTCACATCCATCAGTTTAGAACATTGAAGAAAACGTACTGTAGTCACATTTGTGTGATGTACTGATCGAAATGAATGTGCTAAAACAGTTATGTGTATTATTATTATTATTATTATTATTATTATTATTATTATTATTATTATTATTATTACGCGTTCTTTATTTGTCTGTAGTTCTTGTTCAATTACTGTAGTTGTAAAGGTAGATGTGTTCTCAAAAGCGTTGCGATATCATTAATATGAGCAGATTAGCAATCGAAATTTATTTTCTGTTACTTATCGGCTTGTGTCGCACGTATTTTTACATTCTAGAAACGTAAAGTTTCCAGCGAGTTCTTATACAACGACTTTACTAGTACTTTTTGAGGAGGTATGCAACCACACACAGTAATTTTTACTTCATCCGCCATCTTTTATCTTCGTGTATGAGTACTGACCTGCTACGTAGTATTATTTCCAGGCAGTGAAATGACCTTTACATGTTGTTGTCCACTCAATTTACGTTATAAACTATCAGGGAATTCCCTGTGCCGCCATTGCACAAATCTGAAAACTGCAAATTTGGATAGAGTAGGTTAGGATATTTTGTCGACATCATGCCGCATCACGTCTGTAGTTTGTGCAATATTTAGCTCTAAAGTTTGTTTTCCCACGTTTTGGCAGCCTATAACACGTAAACGACACGCTTTGCCTTCTGAGTACTGGAATTTTTTGTGTGTTTATTTTGCTCTCAGGAATCACCCTTCTGTTTTTGTACAACGAATTTAGTGCCATACTGTGTAGCGTCATCAGAATCAATTTGACTACACTAACGCGACAAAAGTAACTGTTCTCAAAAACAGCATAAATTTTCTTGGTTACCTGATAATATTACACCACGATATATTCCACATACAGGTGTAAATCTTGCCCCCCTAGTCATTTCAAGACGAATTTAATGTTTCATTCTAAACGTAGCTTCTCCTGGAATAGCATCCACCCTTCAAGTAACTGCCGCCCCTACCACGGTATCTCCTAAATCCGCCCATGCAGTAAAGTTGTCTTCCAACTGATGTTAAGAGTTAATCCAAAGCATCAGTAAAAGTACCCACACAAGTACGACCCCGAAATTGTTTCAATAAAATCGATATAATTTTAATCTGAATAAAGTTATACCGCAAAAACGTAACATTCACCCTTATTATAATGTCTGGGTGGATGATTGCTAATAATGCAAACTGCATTTCTGTCGATTTTCAATATTGAACTGAAACCGAACAAAACAGTCCTCAAAAAGGGCCCAACAGTTCTTAAACCGAACCGAACCATTCTACAAACCGAACCGAACACTTTAGAAACCGAACCGTTTCAAAACCGAACCGAACCGTTCCCAAACCGAACAGAACCGGTTTGAAGTTCAATCCGATTGATTCGGTTTAGACTACAAATCGAACAAAAACCGGTTAACCGGTTCTTGGAACACCCCTACCCGGGATCAGACTACGTTTTGCTATGAAACCAGCCTAGACGTGTAAAAAACTACTTCTGGGTGCATTTGCAATGTGTCTGCCTCGCATCAGAACCAATTACATGTTGTGTGCCATATGGATACACGGGGTCAGGGAAGAAAAAAGAATATTATGAACTGAAAATCTTTTACTCAGACCATGTGTATCAAATCTACTCACGCACGAAACCAATGTACTGATATTGTGCGGTGTAGTTTTCCTCTATTTATCTGATGCTGATAATATTTCTATGCAACAATGTTGTCGCAATTTGTAAAGGAATAATGAAATCATCATGAAAATACTAAAAAGAAATTGAAACATACATATATATTGAACAACTTCTTATTTAGATAACCCTAACCAGAGGGGTTAGTTTATATTAGCTTTGGCTACAAAAGAAACTGAAATGCAATTTTATAAAAATTCATTGGTTCTTACAGTATATTTGTTCTATAAAACTATAATAAACAGACCATACACATACTGAAAATGTCTGTATGAACGAAGCTTTAAAGGGTCTTTAAAACAAAATAAACACTAATTTTACATCACGCAGTGTCTCTATTATTACACTATTAGCAACTCAGTGGCGATTTTATTGTGCATTCATTCACATGCAATCAAAATCCCAACAATTCCCCGTGAATTTCAGGAAAAGTCTCAATTTTCATATGTTAAGTCGACTGTTCGCAAAATTTACGCGGAATAATTATTGGCGGTTTTTATTGCCACTGAATGCGATGTAAAGAGGAAACATACAACAGTTTACAATTCTTTTTCTTTGCTCACTGAGGTATGCTTTTGGAAAAAGCAATCCATACACATAAAGTTGAATGCAGGACATGCACGGCACTGCATGCGTACTTGATGTGCCTTTCTTGATGCATACGATCTGCCGTATTGCTGTGACAATTGTGCATAACAAGAAGAACGCCTTTCGTTTTTAGCAGTTTCTGTCAGGCGATGAGGAATCTTAGGTGAAGCTGCTGTAACAACTTCTTGTGATTGGAATAGCAAATGAAGAACCAATTGTTCCCTAAAACGTACTATGTCAGTCGGTGAATCATTCATCTGCTTCTGTAGATAATGCGCATTAACAACAGCAGTATTCGTTAACAGTTCAAACACAACTTTTCGATACCACTTTATTCCCCTTTTTACAGCTGTACCATAAGACGCCATTTGATCCGATACGTCGATAAATGATTTAGCAGAATTGTACTCAACAATAGTTGATGGCTTTCGCACAGTCCCCCTTTTAGTGTTTACATCTACCATTTCCGGAGCACTTTTTGTCGTCAAAAACAATACGTCTCTCTGGTCTTTCCATTTCCCAACAATAACTTTGGTATTCCTTTCTGGAGCTATCATTTCACCTCTTTTCAATTTCGCTTTCACAATCCCATTAGGATTGTATTTCCTCTTTATCCTTAATGTGCCGGCAAGGTGAGTTTTTTTTTGGTTCAAATCAAGCGCAAGGCTAACATTTGTGTAGTAATTGTCTGTATACACCGTTCGTCCTGCATCTAGTAGTGATTCCATCATATGCATTACAACTTTGGAAGATACCAGCTCTCTATTTGGAGTACTGTCCTTTTGTTCCGGTTTCTTTTTCTCTCTACCAGCATAAAACTCTACATACCACGTATATCCCCCTTTTATGCACAGTTTGAAAAGTTTAGACCATATCTATTCCTTTTTCCAGGGATGTATTGTCGAAACCTTACCCTTCCGCGAAACGGTACCAGACAAATATCGTCTATACAAATATCTTCGCCCGGGGTGACAGCACTTTTGAACTTTGAATTTAGTAAATCAACCAAAGGAGATATTTTCTACAAGGGATCATTGTCAGGAATATTTTCATTATCGGAAATATGCATTAGGCTTTGCAACGTCTCAAATATGTTGCGAGACATTACTTTTGATATCTTCTTCGCGTAAATATGATTTCTAGACGAATAGTCCCTAGGTTTCGGTTTACGATCCAGTCCCATCCACATAACTATCCCAAGAAACGTAAGCATTTCTTCCGTAGTTGTGTCCTTCCAATTTGGCAACTTTGAGTAACGTGCAGCAGCTTCTGATTCTATAGCTCTTATTCTTAATTGAATCTGATAGAATAGAATCATGTCCAGGAATCACGTCAAAAGCATTCACGTCACCAGAAACATCTTTCCAATACACAAACATATTATGTCCTGCTTTATTGGCACCTGTAGCAGCTTCTTTTGATCCATCCATATTGACATCATCAGGAGTATGAATAAACTGACGTTCTTGTGTTGCTTCTGAGACACATTCATTGTCGCTATTTTCACTTGTACTCTCACTCTCACTTTCACTTTCATAATATATATATATATATATATATATATATATATATATATATATATATATATATATATTTTAAGGCTAGCCATGGGCTAGCAACCTTTAAGAGGGCTACACCCTCTTTTAGGGAAGGGAGTTGAGAGGATCACTAAGGTAGTGAAGGATAGGTTGTTGGGCTACGGGCTGTGTTATTTATTTATTAAGCTTTATTATTATCTTCATCATACTGTTGGAAAGGTCTTTATGATCTTTACGATCATAAACATATTTGCGGTTTTTCTGGAACAGAAACAAGGTATAAACATGAGCAAAAATACAACAGGGTTTATAATATAGAAATAGATGTAAAAACACATTCATATATAATCACAATCACATACACATTGACAGGATAGAAAACATATTCATAATCAGTTAGAGTAGAAAATACTATATAATGAGTGGGAGAAATTTAATACAAGAGACAAAAGCAAAGGAAGAGAAAAATAAGGCTTGATGAAAATGAGAGATGAGGTGAATTGCACTTGACGCCACAACACAACATAAGTTTGTTAGAAAGACGAATGAGGTTATCTTCTGCCTAGGGGTAGCTCTAGGCTAATGGAGACGTGGTGAACCCTGTTAGTGAAATGGAATCACTGTGCATAGGATGGAAAAAGATGAGGAAGATGGACATGCAAACGATAGTCTTCGAGGATCTGGAGATCGAGATGGTCTGGATGGTCGAGATGTGTAACAATATAGTGTAAAGAGAAGATGAAGTGGAGTATGGTGGTAGCGTGCAGGTGATGAGTGAAGTGCAAGATGGTGCATAGTTTCAAACAGAAGAGGATGGTGATGAGTGTAGCGTTGAGTGATGAATTTTAAGCGGAGACTTTCAAGATGATAGCTGAGTATAGGAAATGATATTAAGGAATATAAAACACGGGTAGGGGTGGGGAGAGAAATGCGGAAGGCAATGCGGAATGCATGTCTTTCTAAAATGGATAGTTTCTGGTAGTATGAGGAAGGAGCGAAGATCCATGCCGGAAAACCATACGTGAGAATGGGTCGAAGGAAAGCTTTGTACGTGTTGAGAATAACGTGTGCTTTGAGTCCCCAGGTTGTACCGGTGAGTCGTTTGAGGAGGTTTAGGCGGTTATAGGCTTTAGTTTTAACATGAGTAAGGTGAGGCTTCCAAGTTAAATGATGGTCGAAAATGATGCCTAAGTATGTAACGGTGCGTGTGGGAATGATGGGCGTATTATGCACATGAAGTGACAGAAGAGATGGATTCCGGTGGACTCTAGTGCGTTTACGGGGTGGTATGAATACAATAGCTTGAGTTTTTGTGGCGTTAATTTTGAGTCTCCATTTAGAACACCAGTGGGTGAAACGATCGATGGCTATTTGGAGTGAGAGGTTGATATGCTGAATAGTTTTCCCAAGAGCAAGAAAGGCTGTATCATCTGCATATTGAAACAGATGGACGTCGGTAGGAAGATGTGGAAGGTCGGCAACAAACAGGATGTACAATAATGGGGAAAGAGCAGAACCTTGAGGAACACCGCACATAAGGAAAATTGGATGAGATAGCTGTTCGTTAATGGCAATGTAAGAGATGCGACAGACGAGAAAATGATAAATGATGCGAATGTATGCCATCGGAAGTTGAAATTTAATGAGTTTATAAATTAACGCTATATGCCAAAACTTGTCGAAAGCTTTTTCAAGATCGAAAAGGACAAGACAAGATGGTTGAATAGAGTTGTAATGATTTGTTATGAGGGTTGTGAGACGAAGTAACTGATCGTTAATAGAGAAAGAGGGACGGAAACCAGCTTGATGAGTCGGTAGCAGTTGACGGTCTAGGAAATATGGGTGTAGGCGTTTCACAAGAATGCGCTCGAATATTTTGCTGAAAGTAGATGTTAACTGAATAGGTCGGTAAGAAGAAACATCGGATGGTGGTTTAGCTGGTTTGGGAAACATGAGGGTCTTGGATACTTTCCAGTCTGTAGGGAAATAACCTGTGCGTAATATGAACGTATAAATGAATGCCAGAAGAGTGAGTAGTGTAGCGGGGCATTCCTTAATATGCCGATAAGTGATGGAGTCGAAGCCTGGTGAGGTATTGCGTTTGTGCTGGATGACAGAGGTGATTTCTGATACTGTGATGGGAGTGGTAAGAACATGATTGGGAAGTGTGTGTGAGACATGAGGTTGAAGTGAAGGACAGTTAAGATCAACTTGATCTACTGGATGATTGGTGCCTATGGTATCTGATTCGGAGGGTGTGAAAATAGTTTGGAGATAGTCCGCAAAGGCATTGGCTTTTTCGGTGTCAGAATGCAATGGCGTATTGTTTAAAACAATCGGATATGGAGTTTTCGAATGTTTGCCACAGAGGGCATTGAACCGTTTCCAGTAGCGAGTAGGATGAGTTGTATCGGATAGGTGATTACAAGTTTTAACCCACTGGCGCAATTTGTAAGCAGAAACATAGTTGCGGACCGTGCGTTGAAGTTGGTGATGAAGTCTGAGAGCTTCTGGATTTCTGGTGCGAAGAAATTCGCGGTAAGACTGACGTGATCGACGGACTAAGGCTAGATATTGTGGTGGTAGTTTTGGACGATATGGGATAGATTCAGATTGAGGGATATAAAGTGCAGATGCCTGTTGAATTGAAGTGGTTATGAGAGCTACCTGTTGTGTAAGTTCGTCTGGTGAGGTAGGGGGTTCGGAATCGATCAAGGTATTTTCAAGATAGGAACGATATTGAGGCCAGTCTGCTTTGTCATAACGGAATGATAGGCGTGATGAAGGTAAGGATTGTGCAGGAGTAAGACCAGAATGATATATAAGCTTGATGGGTGCATGATCACTGCCGATTAAGTCCAGAACTTCTATAGTGCAACGATTAATGATGGTATTCGAAACATTATATATATATATAGAGAGAGAGAGAGAGAGAGAGAGAAAGAGAGAGAGAGAGAGAGAGCGTTCAAAATGCCTCTATACACCTGAATCGTGGCAAATCACGTTTGGAGGCTCATGGGGGACATTTCCAACATTTGCTGTGAAAATGTGTGTTAAAATGTGTGTATATATGCTACGCCCTGTACATAGTGCTTTTATGCCATAACATATAATAAATTTTCAGTAAAATAATTTTCTCGTTGCTTTGAATATGTGACAATTCAGGTGTATAGAGACTTTTTGAACGCTCTGTGTATATATATATATATATATATTCCACATTTAAATTCGGTGCCATACATTAGTTGAACTTGCGGCCGTGTGCTTACGGATGCCATATATGGGTGCAACTTTGTTTTCCGTGTATTGCCCTTCCCACTCGTGGCCTAAAAGTTTACAAATTTTCCAGTAGATATCCCTTGGTACTCGTTACCTAGTATAATTTTATTATTTTTTTAAAAAAGATCCTTGCTTTAAGTAAGAAAAAATGAAGAAATTTTCCACCCTGGGGCCAATACTATTTTTAATATGCAAGTTGTCATAAACTTTTTAAATTTAGCTAGAGAAAGCGCGCCTGTATTTTTTTTTCGTTTCTTCGCATTACGTGCATCCGTTGAATAATGTGGTAACCCTGGTTGACGTAAGCAGTTTGTGTGTGTGTTTTATTTCCCAATTCCGAAAGCGAAAGGAAAGCGAATTGCAGCGTCGTCATAGACAAAAGTCGTCGTATATTTTAAGTAACATAACGATTTTACTGAGTAAAATGAAGAGGTAGTAATAAATGAAACTGAAGCACATGTCGAAAGAGTTTAACAAGATATGTAGAGCAATATACCGAGTTGCCGTATCTCAGTGGTACAGCATTAGAGTAAGTAATTTGCTCGATCCCAGCAGCCGACCATGCTGGCTGGGGCTTTCCTCAGTCACACCAGTCAAACGCCATGATAATGTTCAACAGAGGCCATGCCTGACACCTTCAAGAACCCTGTCTTCTTCACCTTCATGGGTCTGAGTTATCTAAAATCCATAAATATAATTAAATTTAAAAGCGAACTTGTAGCCTTATTGCACATTATTATTATTATTATTATTATTATTATTATTATTATTATTATTATTATTATTATTATTATTATTTGAGACCCATACATTTCATTTGAATTTTAAAAAATAGTCATTTAATCATAATCTTCTTTTAAAATCTACTGCATGTACAGTTAAAGTTACACTTCATTAAGTAAAATGTTTCAGAGTTTAAATTTTAATTGTGATTTCTCAGTTGTCCACAATTTATTCTTCATTAAGGAAACTCTTCCCGTTAATGCATTTGTGACTGGTAGGTAGGAAAACTAACTTCTACGATTGGTAAAAGACTATGAAAAATGAACGCATTCTTCAAAATGTTTGAATATTTCAATCCATTTTAACATACTTCAGTATTATAGGATGTTTCATTCCTCAAAAAGCAGACATTTTTTTTTATTTATTTTCCTTACCATTCTTAAACTATTTTGAACAGTGTCCCACTCAATAACTTCATTATCCCTAACCTATGACACTATTTAATTTCAGAGAATAGAACGACTATATATTTTCAATACCTCAGGTAAAATGAAGAAAAATGCTTTGTAAAAACTGAAGTATAATTTAATCCCACTTTCTTCAGGATTTATCAAATTTGACTGAACTATACACTTAATCAGAAGAGCAGAAATTTTCTTTTTTTTTTCGGTAAGAAAGTGTTTTCTAAACAATGCTGAATTTCAATCGAAAAGAGTAATGCTAAAGATGGCACACTTGCTTTAGAAGTGGTAATATTATGAGATAAGATTCCGAAATTTCAATGGAGTCTATACTAGTATTGTTCAAAATTGAGTGACTTCTCATCATTTGAGTGTGGTTCAACATGTAATAAGGGTACTAAGCAAGTTTCTTATCCGCAAAGGACCGCGCAAAATCCTTTGGGAAATTGGATTTCGTTCAAATTGCTTCAAACCGTGATATGGTGTACATATTATAATCATGACTAAAAGTCTCAATGGGCACTACTACTATTCACTGAACGTTTGGCCACTACAGGGGCACTTTGCTTTTGAGAACAGCAGAAGGTATCATAGTAGGAAAATTGATTCACCTAACGTTGGGGAAATGATGACGATGTTACATACCAACGTAGCCCAACGTCAGGATTGATCTCTTTGGCAATCATTTCCCACTCAAACCATTACCCAACTAATCAAAGTCCGTTCTTTCGTTTACCCAACCAATCTCCAACCATATTCCAACGTTAGTCCAACCAAAGTCGAACAACATTATGAAACTTGGGCCTTCGTTCACCCAACTAAATCCCACCACTTTCCCTACGTTTGCTCAGCCAAACCTCAATGTTGAATTCTCGTTTACCACACAAATGCTGACGTTTACCTGACCAAATCCAGCATAATTTTCTCTGTGCTCCAACGCATCCTCGCGGCAGGTGGGGGTAGGGTGCTGATGCATTCGGTTTGGCATATTTGACATTTTATATGGTATTCCGTTTGTTTCATCAAGTTAGTGTCTTTCAATATTCGATTAATTTTAATTATTCGATTAATCTAGGAAACAGTAGTGTACGGGACACAGACCCTAATTGCTCAGTTGCCCTAATAGCAAGGTTGATTGCCCCTCTGTTGGGAATGGTTAAAACGGTAGATGATGATCAATTCGAGCCTATGGAGAGCCTATACGTTGGCCCAACATTAGTGAAATGTATGGTTGACCAACCATCTATTCTCCCGGCCTTCACCCAATGGTACTAGAATTGACTTTTTTCCAAGGAAGAAATTCGATACTTTAGCGTTGACTAAATATCGGGGAACCGCTCTACAAAAAGCACCTTCCCCACTACTCGGCCACTTTTTTTTTCGTTGGATGATGATCGCTAACTCCATCATACTTGATGCTGGTAGAATGCGTCACTTCTCATGCGAAATTCTTCAGCGACATCTTGTTGTGTTCCAATTACAAAAGCAAAAGAGGAGTTCGTGTTGTGTGTGTTGAATCATTTTCTTATACATAGTGTATACTGAGCTTTTTTAAACAGAAAATTTACAACGCACCACAACTGTCAAATATCCAATACTTGTAAAGAATGTTATTGTGACCGAGTTGCTCTACCCGCTGGTCAGTGGCTAGCATCTACACCTTCGGCATAGGAGTGCCAGGTTCGATTCCCCCTGGGAGATTTTTTTGAAATTTTAACTGTCCTCGATATTTTTGTGTTCTTGTCGTAGTTGTCCTACGTTATTGGAGAAACAGATAAAATTAGTTAAAAACATAGTAACAAGTTTTTTGTTTTTTTAAAAAAAACGTTGGAAGAATGCCTGCTTGCCAACTGAGCAACTGGGATTCATGTCCCGTACACTGCTCTTTCCATATTTTATTTTCCTGCCCAGTCGAAGTATAACTAAAACTTTATCGAATATTTAAAGACCATAACTCTATGAAATAATAATAATATCTCAGGAATCCCATATAAAAAGTCAAACGTGCGAAGCATTACAATCCTACCCTACGCGCCGCCAGAATACGTCGCGGAACGTCAGGGAATTATGCTAGGTTTGATTAATTAAACATGAGCATTTTCATTAGGGTGAAGCGTTTTGCATTTTTGTTGAAAATTCGATGACTGCTAGTGTGGAAAAGATGTCATCACTGGTACCGACCTTACTGATTTTTAACTTTTTTGGGGACTACCCCTTACCTTGCTCCAACGGACTTAAAGTTTTTTAAGCGTTTGGTTAGGCAACACGCACAACACAAAAGACAGAAAAGCTACTTGTGTTCGTTTTTAGAGTTACCTGATGGCTATAATACAATTATTTCATTAACAGAAATTTGTAGCAATGCCAGTAAATAATTTTAAAATGTTTATGAGTCAACGTACAGCCATATTAGCTCAATTATTGGAATTAATGTCCAGATTTTATTTGGAATGCCATGTCAACGATTATTATAGGCATAGTTCTTGACACAACACGATTTGTTTTTGACAACTCTTCGCTTGTTATGTACACCGATAGCAAATGCCATCTAGCAGCAGGCTACAAAACTTTGTGGTTGCTTACTTTGGCCACACTCTTCGAGCGTCGTCGCAACGTTCAGCTCTGTCCAGAAGATTCGCGCATCTCCCGCTCGTTTCGTTGGCTCCAGAACCTAACCCGACGTTTCTGGAATATTCTCGCTTGAAGTTCGGCGGAGATATAAATGTTGCGTACTTCGCCCAACCAATCAACAGGCCAGTTTATTGCAGATTATGCTTTAACGGTTTTAGTACGCTACTGTTTCTGTTAAGACAGAGAATTTTTTCATTGTACCTAAAGTTACAGTCTTCTTAGTGCGATACGATTCAGAGACATTTTGTATATTTTGGTTTCCAAGTTCGGAAGTAATAGAAAGCAAGATAAACAAAAAGTCTCATGGCAGACCATCTCGGGAAAGTGTGAAACGAGGCTTATTTGGCACTCCAAGTGAAATGAATGAAGTGCAATTACCCACGTGCGCTGACGTTATGCTACATTATAATTGGTTTCGAAGTGGTTTAAGTGGTGACGAAAGTGTAACTAAATTACCAGTGACTGGCACTTGTTAACTAGTTGGACAAAGAGTTTTACATATTTGGCGTAAAACAAGCATTCCTGTGGTACAGAAAAGAGGGTTTTTGACATGCTGAAAACATTTTATAATAAGTTATAATGACATCCTGAAAACATTTCAATGGCCAAGGACAAGAAGCAGCACTTCGTGCAGGATTTGTTGCACACGCGGAAAAGTCTCTTTTTGATATTGCGTTTTGCAAATGTAAAACAGCCGAAAATTCCTACTGTGAGAGGACACGCAAGATTCGAAAACGACAATTCAAGTTTCTTTTGGACCAGAGAACATCACGGAAAATAAGCATTGGTAATATTGACATCCAAACAAACAAATCTCTGTCAAAGATGTTTACCCTTAAAGTGAGCAGATTTAAAGGGCAGACAACCAAGAAAGACGCTGGAAGTGTTGAAGCAAGTCCATCAACTAGTGGAATTAGGCATAGGCACAGGTCAAAGAACTGAATCGTCAGGGGAATCAAGCGAAGCTGTTGAATCGGGAAGCACGTCGGGATCTGACTTCGAGGCGCGACCAAGAAGGAAACATAGCCCAAAGCGCATCTGTCTTCAAAATACAGCGGAAGCAGCGTTTAGAACTGGAGCTGCAGACATACAGGTTGCTTTGATTGCATCTGCCGTACTTCAGGACGCAAGACTCATAACGCCAAAGGACAAAAATCTTGTTGTTGGCAGATCTAAGGTACGAAGAGGAAAAGATAAACTTGGTGAGAAGTTCCAGAAAGAAAAGGCTCACCTAGGCCGGGCGATTACAAGTATCTACTTTGACGGAAAAATGATGCAACTCTTGTGCATGAAAAAATTAACGGCAAATTACGAAGAGGAGAGGTTACAGAAAAGCATATCACAGTTCTATCGGAGACCGATTCAGAATACTTGGGTCATGCCACACCTAAGTCAGGCATATGCAAGCATATTGCCGACTCTATATTGGAGCTTTGACAAGTCTTGAGGCAGTCGGCAGCGATGGTGAAGCCACGAATACAGGATGGGATAAGGGCGTGATAAGTCAGATACAAAGATCCCTAGGGAAATAACTACAGTATCTCATTTCCCTTCTTCATACCAAAGAGTTGCCATTTCGACACCTGGTTACCGAATCGAATGGTAGGACGACTGTACCCAACGCATTTTCCGACCCCATTGGAAAGAAATTAAAGGATTATGAACGTTCACCGTTCTGTTCTGAAATGGAAAAACCAGATGGTTTAAGCAGCGACCAGAATTATCTCTGAAATTTGTAAGGCTGTTGCTACAGGAATGTGTACTATAGGTACAGGTACAGGTCAAAGAACTGAATCGTGAGGGGAATCAAGCGAAGCTGTTGAATCGGGAAGCACGTCGGGATCTGACTTCGAGGCGCGACCAAGAAGGAAACATAGCCCAAAGCGCATCTGTCTTCAAAATACAGCGGAAGCAGCGTTTAGAACTGGAGCTGCAGACAGACAGGTTGCTTTGATCGCATCTGCCGTACTTCAGGACGCGAGACTCATAACGCCAAAGGACAAAAATCTTGTTGTTGGCAGATCTAAGGTACGAAGAGGAAAAGATAAACTTGGTGAGAAGTTCCAGAAAGAAAAGGCTCACCTAGGCCGGGCGATTACAAGTATCTACTTTGACGGAAAAATGATGCAACTCTTGTGCATGAAAAAATTAACGGCAAATTACGAAGAGGAGAGGTTACAGAAAAGCATATCACAGTTCTATCGGAGACCGATTCAGAATACTTGGGTCATGCCACACCTAAGTCAGGCATATGCAAGCATATTGCCGACTCTATATTGGAGCTTTGACAAGTCTTGAGGCAGTCGGCAGCGATGGTGAAGCCACGAATACAGGATGGGATAAGGGCGTGATAAGTCAGATACAAAGATCCCTAGGGAAATAACTACAGTATCTCATTTCCCTTCTTCATACCAAAGAGTTGCCATTTCGACACCTGGTTACCGAATCGAATGGTAGGACGACTGTACCCAACGCATTTTCCGATCCCATTGGAAAGAAATTAAAGGATTATGAACGTTCACCGTTCTGTTCTGAAATGGAAAAACCAGATGGTTTAAGCAGCGACCAGAATTATCTCTGAAATTTGTAAGGCGGTTGCTACAGGAATGTGTACTATCGATCTAGCAAACAGAAAACCAGGACCATTATCACGATGGCTTACAGTGGCCCGTAGGATGCTTCAGCACTACATCAGTACTGATAAACCTCGTTCAAGTTTGTGTCTACTTTGCCAGTACATTGTTAAAGTATACGCTCCCTTCTGGATTTCAATACGGCAAAATTCTTCGTGCGAAATGGGCGCCATGTATCTGTTTAGCATAGTTAAGCTATCATGTTTTCTGCCAGAAAATCTACAACACATAGTTCATTCTGTTCTACAAACAAAGAGATACTACACTCATTATGGAAAGCTGCTGATAGCGATGACAGCAGATGAAAATCCGCATATTCGAACGTTAGGCTGGAGAAGGATAAAGAGTGCCGCAGCCAGAAGACTCCTAGAACAAGCCGCCGACGTGACTTCATTGTTCCGAAATTAAACTTTACAGCTGATAATTATTACGACATGATTAATTGGCCTAAATGTGTAAGAGAGCCGCCAATAACAAGAAACGGATCAGCAGCTTGAAGAAAACATTCGAAATTCAGCTACTCTAACAACAACATTCACTTGCCATAGTCAAGCTGTGCAACGCACATTGAAGCTGCTGTCCGAGGCAGCATCGAAAAAGTGAAGCCAGAACGCAAGAGATATCTACGTTAGAGCCTAACTGAAGTCTAGAACAAGAATGCCCCGCTTCGAGACCAAGAAGAACTACGTGACTTAAGATCAAACGTCAACGTATGCTTACTGGGTGGGTGGGTGTTCGGAACTCGATGTGTAACCACGTTCTCGTGGTGACTTCTGGGTTATTTTACGTACAGAGCAAAATAAGGGAAGAGTTGCACAAAGAAAATTGTGTTATATCAAGGGCTATGCCTATAATCATCGTTAGCGTGGCATTGCAAACAAAATCTGGACATTAATTCCAACAACTGAGCTAATCTGGCTGTACTTTGACTCATAAACATTTTAAAATTATTTACTGGCATTGCTACAAATTTCTTTTAATGAAATAATTTTATTATAGCCATCAGGTAACTCTAAAGAAAGACCACAAGTAGCTTTTCTGTCATTGGTGTTGTGTGTGTTGCCTAACCAAACACTTGGAAAATTTTAAGTCCGTTGGAATAAGGTAAGGGGTTATCCAATATATCAAAGAAAATCAGTAAGGTCGGTGCCACTAATGGCACCTTTTCTACACTAGCAGTCATCGAAATTCCAACAAAAGTGCAAAACGTTCCATCCTAATTTATATGGTGAACCATCATTCAACTTCGAGATTTGGCTAGGCTAACGTAAGGAGACTAATGGGATTTGAGTAGGTGAACAAAAGTCCAACATTCTCAATGTCGTTGGCGTTTGTAGATCCAACGTTGGGAAATGGTTGGAAATTGGTTGGGTAAACGAAGCATCAATCTTCGTTTGGTTTGGGTGTGAAATGGTTTCCAAAGCGGCCAAACCTGACGTTGGACCACTGTCGGTATATTACATCGCCACAATTTCCACAACGTTTTGCCAACCGATTTTGCTACTAGGGTGGCGAGCGGCCATGCTTCCAACTTGTTAAATCCTCTAGAAGTCATGCTGAAAAAGTAACGCGAGTAGTCGCGCACGATCAAAAGGAACGCACGAAAATAATGTGTTGCAAATATCGTTTTAAACATTTTCCATGTATTAGAAACGTAATTTTCTACATAATCTGATTAAGAGGGAATAAAAAAAATATTATTATAATAAGTTTTACAGTAATAGCTATTAGAGGAATTTACAATTAGGCATGAACTGTTTACCTCTATTTCTTAATTGGAATAAAATGTTTTTTCGTTACATATTTCTTTAGATAGATAACTACGCACTGGTTTTATTGAAAATTCTAATTCTGATGACGATAGTTTGTTTTTGTCAACTCTTTGGTTCATCTTAAATTAGAAATGCAAGAGTAAATTAGTACAATAAGTACTATGTAAACATAAAACCAAGCTTCACAACGCATTTTACATTCAATTAGAGCTCACTCGTAGCTAAACTGTTAGCATACGCCCCTGGGGTCGATTTCCAATGGGAGCTCATATGGTTCGGATCCCACGTTAAGCAGTAGGTTCAGGTCTCATAAAGCCATGATGCTGAAAGGAGCGCTAAATTGAAATCAAATCAAACCAAATTTACATTGAATTATTTTACGATCCTATTATTTAGAAACCATCTATACAGCACTACGTTGAATTATTTTAGGTTATCTTCAAATTTTCACTGTTTTACACTTCGTAGTCGCTTATTTCGGCCTCTTCTGCTATGACTACATTCCGGGAATCACTGGTCATTTTTGGGTCTGAGAAAGATCTTCAGACACCCTCGCAGACTCCTTACTTCCAATTTCGTGTTCACTCACTTCTACATTTTTTTTTGTATGATAGTTCTCAGACAAAGCTTCCACGAGATCATCTTGGCTGATTTATCCGAATAGTCCATTCCTAACATTTCGCTCCGTTCTTTTAAGCTGTTCATTTCTAATTTTCTTTTTTCCACACTTGGTATCAGTTTGCTAACTCTGTCGACCTCTCTTCCATTCTTTAAAATAATATTTATGTTTATAAAGCTTAAAACATCTCGAAAGCAAAGGTCACACTCAGAGCGAAACACTGAAAAAAAAAAAAATACACGTTTAGTCGCGTGCGGTGGAAAGCACCGCAGAGTCACTAAACAATCACAAGTAGTTAAACTAAACAACGGATAACGGAGTGATTGAGCAGGAATGTTCTGGAAGGTGAGGGGGAAGATTAGCTAGACGGTTTAGTCTGTCGGACGAACTGAGTGGACACACAATAAAAAATAATTTTCCTGCGATGCTTTTGACCGCGGCGCAACTACTCGAAGGTGAACTGCTTATTAGTACGTTTTTACTTAATTTTGCCTGTTTTACTCGCTTTTCCAGTAACTTAGAACGACAAGGACACAAACACAAACATATCGAGGATAGTTAAAATTCCAAAGGGTCTCACACCAAGAATTGAATTCGGGACCCCTTACCACAGGTGCACGTGCTAGCCACTAAACCAGCGAGGAGGGCAAGTCAGCCACAATCACACACACAGCCACAAGTGTTGGATATTTGACAGTTGTCGTGCATTGTAAATCTTCTTTTTTTAAAAAAAATAAAAGCTCACTATAACACTATCTATAGGAAAATGATTCAATACAAACAACACGAACTCCTATTTCGTTTTCGTAATTGAAACATAACAAGATAGTGGTGAAGAAGTTTGCATGAGCAGTTACGTGCGCTACCAACATCAAGTATGATGGAGTTAGCGACCATTAGCCATCGTTAAAACAAAGTGGCCGAATGGTGAGAAAAGTGCTTTTCCTAGAGCGGTTCCAGGCCATTTAGCCAACTCTAAAGTTACATATTTATGGTTGTGATAAAACAGTAAATTCCAGTAACATTGCGTGATGGTTGGAGAATAATTGGTAGACCAATGTAAGATTTTTTGCTATAGGTTCGGACCCACCGTTTAGAAGAAATCCCACTTAAGTCCCAACGGTGGGCCAACCAACTTTGCTACTAGGGTAAAGGTATTCTGAATTTCAGTGGAATTATTTGAAATCGTGACATATTATAGATATTGTGATCCTGAGAAGAAATCTTAGTCGACACACTCACGAATCACTAACTCTGTGGCCGCCACAGCGCTACTTTTTTGAAAACAGTCGAGAAAATGATATTCTGGATTTCGGTTAAAATGACTGCAACTGTGATAAGTTGTAAATATTGTGATCCTGAGAAGAAGCTTCAATGGACACAACAACCCATCATTGACCGTTTGGCCACTACAGGGCCACGTTTTTGAAAACAGCAGAAGGTAACGGTATTCTTGACTTTGGTGTAATTGCTTGAAATAGTGATATATTGCAGATACTGTAATCTGAGAAAAGTCTCAATCGGTACAACCACCCATAACTGACCGTTTGGCCACTATAAGACCATATTTTTGAAAGCTGAAGATGATGACATTCTGGATTACGGTGAAAATGATTGAAACCTGTTGTAGATATTGTGATCCTGAGAAATTTTTAATTTCCGTAACCACCCATCTATGTCCGCTTGGCCATTACAAAGTCACGTTTTGAAAACAGCAGAAAGTAACAATATTCTGGGATTTTGTTGGAATTATATGCACCTCTGAAAAGGTTTAAATATTTTCATCTTATCTAACAATTCGGAAAATTCTTGGGAAATGTAGCCTCAAACACAATTTAAGCATAGATAATATATAGATATGCGAGACAAAGAAAAGACCTGGAAAACCGTAGAGGTTTACCTGCCCGGGGTAAACCTCTCGAATGCGAACAAATGGTCTACCAACTGACCTACTGTTGCTCGGTACCCAGAAATTAATACTTTTCCTCAGGATCACGACTTCCCGAAATCCAAAATATTATTTTATGCTGTTTTCAAAACAGTGGCCTTGTAGTGGTCAAACGGTCATGATTGGTGGTTGTGCCAATTAAAACTTTCTCTCAGGATCACAATACACTTTAAGTCATTTCCACCGAAATTCAGAATACGATTACATTTTGCTGTTTTTAAAAAGGTGGCCCTGTACTGAACAAACGGTTCGTGATTGCTGGTTGCGCCTATTAAGACTTTTCTCAGAGCACAATATCTACAAAGTATCACGGTTTCAGTTATTTTCCAGAATATCAGAATATCATTATCTTCTTGTTTTCAAAAAAGTGGCCCTATAGTTTTCAAACGGTCAGTGATTGGTGGTTGTATCCATTAACATCTTTTCTCAAGGTTACAATATCTATAACCTCACAGTTTCAAGAAATTCCACCAACATTCAGAATACCATTACCTTCTGCTGTTTTCGAGAAAGTGGCACTGTTGTGGTCAAACGGTCAGTGGTGGATGGTTGTACCCATTGAGACTTTTCTCAGGAGTAGAATATCTACAACATATCACGAAATCCACCGAAATCCAATTTCAATAAGGATTATGTAGGTTCCATTTTACCCCGAAGGTTATCGAAAGACGAAGCCCTTCTGTGAAGTTAATACCGTTTATTTAAAATAATAACAATAGTAGAAAACCCGATTAATTTTCTCAATAACAACAATATACCAAAAGATCTCACAAAGACTGCACATACAATAAATATTTTTGAAGTCGTTTTAAGTACCTGAAGGGATTAGATAATTAGCAACGAATTTATCTTGCAGTTGCCCTCCCAGTGTAGGGGAGAGTGCGTTAGATCGCTGGCTGGGCAGTCAGAGTTTATTTCCTGATGAGCCTAAGATCTTATTTTCATTCATAGGAACGTGACTTTTTTGTTTTTACTTACAATAAGTACTTCATTTTGCTTCTTTGTGGAGTTTCAATATTTGGGTTGCCTTCATTACAAAAGGTTAACATTTTCAAAAGAATGAAAATTTGCAATGGACTATGAATAAAAATTCATGTGCAAACATCACAGTCGTATCACAAAGAGACCAGAAGCCATATCTATTTTCTGACCTGACGTTTCTCACATTTTCTTCGTTGAAAATCCATCTAAAGGAGTCCCTCTTTTCGCTGTCGTAAGACGAAATATTCTAGAGCGGATTTTCGCTCTTCTTGAGTTAGTAGGTAAGGGAACGCAGCTATTGAATAGTTTTGCTTGATATTAACAGTTAGTGCAAGGGGATAAAATTACTAAAGTAAGAGCATAGTAGCACGAAATTCCATACAAAAGATCACGGAAATAAATCATAATAGCGAGACTTCTTCTCTACGACTCAAAGTATGATTTAAATGCCAGACATAGATCGAATGCTCTACAGTTGATAATAGAGTCATTTTGTTTTGCTAAAAGTTGGAAGTTTAGCTAACAAATTTGTTTCGTTCGCAGTATATATGTAAAATAACGAGTATAATTTATGCACCACTCTTTCAATACGAATTTCAATTATAGTTTGTATGCAGTTATTAACATATCAGCAGATGCCTGTAATTGCTTTTTGAGCGATCTTAATGATATTGATCACATTACTCCTACTTTTTCTTACTGATTCACTAACATACTGATTAGTATTATAGGTGCACTAACCCACCGACTTAACTGCTTAACCGCTACACGTTGAAATCTTTCCTTTCATTGATTTTGATTATTTAAGATCTTTATTTGGCACTCTACTCATAGGGCTAAAGTATTGGAAAGTGTTTTGGTTTACATTTTCCCCACCTCAACTCATTTTGTAGCTCAGCGTTGCTCCTGTTTTGCGCCGTCTCATGAATACTGAGGTTAAAGCTATTTCTTTGCAAATTTTGAAGTATAACAGATCGGGCAAAAGGATTGGTCATGCTGCAGTGTGCGAAAGACAAATCACCTGTTCACTACAACCAATGTTGTTTCTTTGTTCAGAAATTATTATTTAAGGAAAAAGCTGGAAGTAAAGAACTGGATACAGTAGCATTACCAGAAGTGTGTTAGTTAAATAATAATAATAATAATAATAATAATAATAATAATAATAATAATAATAATAATAATAATAATAATAATAATAATAATAGTAATAATAATAATAATAATAATAATAATAATAATAATAATAATAATAATAATAATAACTTTGTAAACTTTGTATTTTAGACCATCTGAGTATCTTACGTGTTCGGTTCGTCAGGTCGTTGGAATTTTTATGCCGTCTAAAACCCACAAACATCCATACCCCAGGCGGGATTCGAACCCGGAATCTTGAAGACGTGGACTAACGACTCAGACCCCACGGCTTCCCAGGTTGGCGCCATCCAATTTGTGTTCCGCTCTTGTATGTGTGTTATACCGACTTTCCACCATTAAGCACTGAACCATTCTTGGAGCACTTTTGGGAAAATACGCCACTGTCCGTCCTTCCTGTTTTGTAGATTGAAGCTCTCAGAATTGACACACTTTCTTCTCGGTGCCATCTTCAAACTGAATTAACAGTTGAATTCTTATCTTCTTCAACACCAAGTAATACAATGTTGGTTTGAATTACAAACTCGCGTCACTGTAAATAGCAGCTTAGTATGTCAAAATCCTCATATAGGAGTTATAGCAATGATTGATGTAAAGGTAAGAAAATAATAACAGTACAACTACGTTTATCAAGATAATTCGGATCAGATTTGTAAAATTGTAAACGATTTTCAAATTTAATGTTCACGTAGATAATAATTTTTGGCGTACTGGAGCATCAGCCACATGACACTACACCTGTACCATTAATGGTAAAGTGTTTGCGTGTCGGTGCTTCATTCAAACGCTACACGTGTTTGAAACAGAAGACAGTGGATCAATTCTTTGTTAAGATGTGTTATCGCAATAAAGTTATCGTAATAAAGATAAGTCTACTTATTTAAAAAAAAGTTTTGCTTATTACTCATATTACCACGACCATCTGGATGCATTTGGTAACAAATCAGGATAAACCAGGTTGTACTGCACCTAAAAGAAAGATCTAGGTATTTATTTCATTCTATTTTCAACACAGTGAGAAAAATAAAGAACCATAGGATTTTGTGGTTGAACATAAAATTTAGGCGAATATTGGTTTTCCAAATGACCTGGCTTTTAGGCCACTTCCGGTTCGAAGATGCCTTGTATCGAGTATACTCAAAGACCTGAACTTAATAGTGAAGTCAATTTGTTGATTCCACTTCCGGTTCTAAAGCGGAAGTGACTGTTGGGCCACTTCTGGACACATTTCGGTTAGAAAATACATAATACTTGAGGACCTGAATTTAATGGTGAAGTCTTGCTGATCCGACATCGAATTCAAAAGTTATGCAAAATTCTCCCTCTGAAGGGCTAGGTAGAGCTTGGTAGAGTAAATTATAGTAACGAATAATCAATTACTACTGGTTCCTATTATAAAAATATCCTCTACAAACTGTATTTTACAGAAATACTATACTGATGCAACATTTTAATATAAATTAGCTGAGTCTGCGCTGTCTACTCAGCGCGCCGTTCTGTTATGACATTGAATATCCTTCCCACTGTGCATGTTTCCTTGCTCACACATGTAAAGGACAGGATACTCACAAAGGAAGTGAATTTCCATGTATAGATGTTCCAGTGAGTTTGTAGCAAATTTGTAGAATTTACACAATATCAAGTGGAAATATTTTTTCTAGTAAATCCATATTCATCCGATATGCCTCGTCGCGTCTCTTAAAGCCTTTGAACTTGCCAGCATGTAATAGGTTTTGTCATTCAGATTTAAGCAAAGCGCCTGCAATGTCCGTCAACCCGCCATACGTAGCTTCTATACAGGTTGCCAAACACTAGTTTAGGCTGCAACAATGTTAATCTTATGGGCTCAAAACGGCCCTAAAATGTTGAATAGAACAATAACGAGACAGTTTTTGAAACTTTGAATGAAACCTGGACAATCTACACAAAATTTGGAATCGCGCAGCCGAAACGGCATGTTTCTAGCAAATGAGGATTTCAACGTCACATTGTCGAAAGGATTGGAGACAAACGTATAAAAATAGCATTTTACTATATAGATTGGCTCAACGTGACCCAAGGCCTGAGAAGCCTAGAGCAAGGTCTTTACAGAGCTCCGAGCAAGCTAAGTGGAATAGATTCGGAGTCCCCATTGGTCTGAAGCAAGGAGAGAGAGAGGGTTATGAGTCACAGATCTCTAAGCAAGCTAAGTGACTGAGGTTGGGGATCCCGGCAGTGCTCCGAGCAAGCTAAGCAGAAGGAAGATAAAAATAAAATTCCGAAGCAAACTAGAGGCTTCGGACTGGGTATTCCCTAGAGCTACCGCCAAGCTGAAGGAGATGGTGACCGGCAAAGCTGATACTATCCACGGAATCTTCTTGGTTATATTGGCGCTCTAGGTGAGGTCGCGCAGGTCTTCCCTCGTCGTCATATGATTGGTGATGTAGCCACCATCTCCGTCGTCTGCAACTGTAATAATCCATAGTAAGTGTAGGGAAATGATTAGTTGGAACGGCGGAAAGTGCTATTTAAATTTGTACTATACAGAAAGAAGAAAATTCGGATTGTGTATATGAAAAAATGAAGTGTGATTACTTTGTTAATATTCTTACTGCAGAAGTGTGTTCTATTAATTGGTTACAAGGAAAGGAAATTATCTTACACATTACATATGAACTATGAGTAATACGATGTAGACTAATGAACATGGTTTGTAACGTAGGTTAATTAAAAAAAACTGAATTGATACCAGTTTAATGAACAATTGTTGTGATTGTTGAGATCGGTGTGCGATCGAAAACCATTCTCTGTGTGGTTTTTGCCTGAAAGTTAGGAAGTGCCTTTGATTGACGTTTTTGAGTTGTGTGTATGTGTGCATGATAATTCCCAGGTGAATGTGGTGAAACCTTATTACAAAAAAAATATAGAAATAATACTATTCAATTTAGAATCCCCAATCTTCTAACAATGAAATCTAGTGCAAGAGAAATATTTTTAAAAACCTTATAAATGGAAAACAATATTAGTCAAATAAATTCATTAACAGATATCTCTATTTCAATGAAAAATGATGAAATTTCTTGCCCTCAGTGTCTAAAAAGGTTTCCAACCAGGAAGGATTTGAATATACACAAGACGATAAAACATGTGATAACAGAATCTGAAGTTACTACGCAAGAATGTTGCTAAAGAACTTGCAAAATTAAAGTCAACCGTAGTTTTAATAAGGAGAATTCCAAGAGGAGCTCGAAATATAGTGGATAAGAGATTAACATTTTTAAAAGAGGCATCCGTAAATAAAAATGCTTTCATCTCGTGAAAAACTTTCTTAACCTTTCTGTTTGTTCATCTAAAATTCCCTAAGGAAAGCAGCACGAAACCCATTACACATATTATTAAATAGAATTTAGATGAAACTGTGCCAACAGATTATTTATCTCGTCTAGGGAAAAACGCACTCCAAACTTAGCGAAAAGAATAGAAGCAAAAATTGCCGATTTTGATACCAGAGGGGCCCTAGGGTTGTTAAGTTCCGATGATATTTTGGCTCCAACAAACGAGGAAATATTTCTCAATGTCAAACCCAAACACCCAGCTCCTTCCAGGAACCGATCCTCCATACGACCTGGACCCTAAAATCATAGTGGATAGTGGAATGGTGTCAAAACCTATTTATAGTTTCCCTAGTGGTTCTACATCAGATATTGATGGTTTCATATGAACATTTAAGAGATCTTATTTCCAACTCAGCAGGTCATACGGCATCATATCTGATGGAAAGATCCCAAAGTTAATAAACCTCATACTGGGCGGAAGTGTCAATCTTGAAATATGTAAATACTTTCTTGGTACAAATTTATGTGCACTTCGAAAGAAGGATGGAGGACTTAGACCCATAGCTGTTGGGTGTACATTTAGACGTTTAGCATCTAAGACAGCAGTTTCCTCTGTGTAAGCCAAATGCGCCTCTTATTTGCAACCTCACCAACTCCGATTTCCGACGAGAAAAGGAAACGAAGTTATTATACATGCCACCCGCAGTTGCACACAAGCACATAAGAATTCAAATAACGTATTTCTGAAGTTCGATTGCAAGAAATACTCTCAATTATGTAGAATGAGATTATGCTACAACAAGTGAAAGAAGTACTGCCTTAATTATATTCATTCTTTTCGCAAAGTTATCCTCAACCATCAATCCTATTTATTGTTAAACGAACGATTTCATCACAAGTTGACTGTCATCAAGGTTATAAAGCTGGCCCAATTTTTTTAAGTTTGGCCATCCACCCAATAGTTCGCTCTTTATCGTCTATCTGAACTAAATATATTCTACTTGGATGACAGTAGCTTAGGTGCTTCAAACATGAAAACTCTAATTGAAGAATCAAAAAACTTGGTCTCAAAGTTAACCCCTTTAAATGTGAACTTTTTTCCTTATCTGGGAACTCAAACAAAGAAGTAGAATTCCAGTTTCAAGAATTGACACCTGGGATACGGACTGTACTAAAAAAAATAAATTATCTTTCTTGGGATCAAGTTTCCTTGAGGATGGTTATAAGGAAATTTTTGATGAGCATTTAAATAGATTAAAAATAATAACTAAGTGTCTGAAGACTTTACGAGCGCATATTGCCTTTTTCTACTTAAGAATTGCCAGGGAATACCGAAACATATATATTTTTTACGCACCACTCCCACATGGTCTATGCTTCTAAAGTACTTCAGCTTGATAGTTGCTTGAAATATGCACTACAGTCAATCATCAATTATTATTTGAATGAAAATAAATGGACTCAAACAAGCTTACCTTCGCTTAGGAGTTTCAAGCGTAAGAAAAGTCTCAGATTTTTAGCCTTCCACCTTTCCTGTCCTCATGTGTTAGAGAGAAGCTACTTGTCTGCAACGTACTAAACATTCTAGGTGACAAAGTGGAAGTTCATTACCTGATGGAAGGATTGGAGATATGGAATGATATATACAATAATGAGACTCCCGCTGTGTTGGACTCACAAGAGAATTGGGATAAAATTATATTAACAGCAATATTTGATAAAGAATTCACCCTTAAAAACACATCTGATAAAGCCCGTTTTAAATCCTTACAAAGAAAACTATCTGGTGCTTCGCTGTAGGCTCCACCGTCAAAAAATATTGGAACTTTCATGGACAACAACACGTTTCAAATTTGTGTGGCTCTACGTCTCGGTTTAAATATCTGTCCTCCATCTGGAATGTCCATCTTTAGAACCATGTGGAATGTCCAGAGATGATGGCAAACGACCAGATGGAGTGATATTACCCCTTGGAAAATGGGGCAACGACTGGTATGGGATGTCACATGGGTTGACATTTTTGCACCTTCCCATTTACCTTCATCATGTAAAGAGGCAGGAAATGTTGCTGAGGCAATCTGTAAGCGAAACCACACAAAATATTCAAAATTGAAAGATCATATAATCATCGCCTTTGCTACAGAAACTATGCGAATTCTTAGCCGGGAAGCTACGGAGTTTCTAAAGCAAATTGGGTTGAAATTAAATCTGAAGACAGGAGATACGAGAAATGCACAATTGATATTTGAGCGCATTAGTTTAGCAATACAGCGAGGTAATTCGGTCAGCATTTTAAGCTCCTTCTCTCCTTCAAAAATTGAAGAAGCTTTTCATTTGAAATGAACCGGAATTTATGAACATGTTCGATTGAAAAGTTTGTAAACTAAGTTTTGTTAACTCTCTAAGTTTTTGATATCTCTCATGCTACTTCCAAACATATAGAAGACAGACTTATTAGCTTAGTTGTGAAGTTAATTTGTTCCACACTTGTTTAAAATTTTCATAATGAGCAATTGGGTAATGTAAGGAACAGTGTCTTGATTGCTTGCATTTATATTGCCTGGGTTAATGTGTGTGTAATGTAACTGAACCTCGTCGATTAAACCTGTAAATTTTCATGGTATTCTTATATATGAATATTGAACTGAATTTCGGTATTTTCTGCTCACATTAGGTTAGTTTAAATTAGTTCAGATTAGATTAGGTTAGGTTACTTATTTTATATTAGACTAGCAGCGTTCACCCCGCTTCGCTGCGGTCACCCCGGAACGCAATAAACTTTGTTACTTAGATAATTTTTACTTTTTCGCTTTCAAATTGCAGTAAATGTTAACATTATAGCGCCTGTCATTTATGTTAACCCGCCGAGTGACACGGTCATGCGGGTTGCATATAAATACGTTTATTTTTATACCTATGATGAACTAACAAAGGATTTGTACGTTATGGACACTTGAATGGTCAATTATCTCAAGACACTGGCAATTAAAAATTAAAGTGATATGATAAAAACCATCTAGGGTCCAAATCCTAATAACCCCCCAAAAATGAAAGAAATTGGTTCAGCCGTATTAGCGTGATGAGCTAACAAAGGATTTGTGCGTTCTCTTTTATATAATAGACTAGCAGCGTTCACCCCGCTTCGCTGCGGTCACCCCGGAACGCAATAAACTTTGTTACTTAGATAATTTTTACTTTTTCGCTTTCAAGTGATATGATAAAAACCATAGAAGATTGCAGTAAATGTTAACATTATATCGCCTGTCATTTATGTTAACCCGCCCCGCTTCGCTGCGGTCACCCCGGAACGCAATAAACTTTGTTACTTAGATAATTTTTACTTTTTCGCTTTCAAGTGATATGATAAAAACCATAGTAGATTCCAGTAAATGTTAACATTATATCGCCTTTCATTTATGTTAACCCGCCGAGTGACACGGTCATGCGGGTTGCATATAAATACGTTTATTTTTATACCTATGATGAACTAACAAAGGATTTGTACGTTATGGACACTTGAATGGTCAATTATCTCAAGACACTGGTAATTAAAAATTAAAGTGATATGATAAAAACCATCTAGGGTCCAAATCCTAATAACCCCCCAAAAATGAAAGAAATTGGTTCAGCCGTATTAGCGTGATGAGCTAACAAAGGATTTGTGCGTTCTCTTTTATATAATAGATTATGTTAGTGTAGGGATTCAGCATAATTTTCGCAAAAAATGAGAGAATTTCGCTTATTTCTAATAATATTAGGTTAGTTCAGATTAGTTTGTTAGTTTAGTTTAATTTAGGTTAGATTTTGTTAGATTATGTTAGATCTAAGTACTTGCATCTTTCATTTGTCCCGTAAATTTTGTATTTTTTACGTACTACTGGACTCCGTGTACTAAACATTTACCGTAAATAATTCATTTCCCCTCTTAATATTCGCATTTCAGTGGGTGTCTAATTATTAAAAAATTAATAAAAACATAATATACTTTATGTTGCTAAAACTTTAAAGTTCCCTATCCCCCTATTCTTCTTAGAAGACACTTGTGAGTAAATGTGACGTCATATGGTAAGAGCATTTGATGTAAGTACAAAATAAGTTCCGGACATCAATTCAAACGATTTGCCGATTTCCGGAAAGTAATGATGAACAACACGCAACGTTGATTTCAATGTGGCGAGAAAGCACGAAAATTGTTATTTTTCCTCCGTATAACTGGAACTAAGTAATATGATAGTTCTTGTTTCCGTTTATTTGTAATGAACAACTTCTAAACTGTGTTTTATTTTCTTCATTCGATGGCCTCGTGAGATTATGATATACTCTCCAGAGAAAGTGCTAACTAAAATCTAGATCTAAGTAAGTGCTAAGTTTTTTTTTCAAAATGCAGTCCAAAGTTTACAGTCAATTTCCCGTCACGCGATCACCAACCACGAGAAACATAATTTTTAATGTGAAAGGGAAAAATAGAAGATTTTCTATACTATTTAAATCGAAAATTTTAAAAACCCTGAAACACATGTCCGCTCATTTTTAATGCTGAACTCATATATCAAGTTATATCCGTAGCTAACGGATTCATGTGGTACCCTATTAAGGGTAGTGCGTTTGAATCCTCTTTACCTCCCTTGGGAAACGTATTTTGAAGAATCTGTCTTATTTATTGTTTTTGTGAAAAGATTGTAGTTATCTGTTCAAATAGTACGTTTCTAGAGGATGATATATTAGGGCAATTCATATAAAAAGCGCTGCTTGATGTTCAAAAACATCCTAGTGGACCCTCTTGTCACATCGCTCATCACGCTTGCGCCGTAAACAGCACACAAGCCCCGTTGAGTTGTAGCTGCTTGAAGTTGTTTCAAGCGAAAACATTTATCACCACACACACTTCACATTTGGTGGGTTTTTCTGCTGAAGCGTTCATTTTCAATTATTGTAGCGCACGATTGAACTACAACACAACCTTCTCCTTCCACTGTTCAATGTCTACTGTACCCACCGCCATAGGAGTGACGTCACTCTTTGCGACTACCTCTCGCACATGGCAAATGGAGTTTTTGTTTTAAATTGCCGTTTTATTATGGCTTTTGTCTAAGAGGTAGTTTCACTGTTTCATATTATAGGACGTATAGCTTAGATCAGCCATTTAGGAGCAGAACTTTTGAGAACGCTGAAAGTAGTGTCCTCTTTATTTTTAATTAAGAGAATATGCAAATCGTCCATCTTAAGCAAATCCTTACAAAAGTATTTTCTGAACATTTTCCCTGGTCTCCTTTATAAAGGTAACTCGAGGAAAAGGTAAAATGCATATTCGCTTTTTTCTGTTCAGGGTTTTATATATCGAATTACACATCTTCGTACGATCGACAAAATTGTAATAATAAACGAAAATTTAAGTATTGTAGAATTGGATCCCCATTTACCCTCTGCAAAGCATAATGTTCGAAACCATTGAAATTTTTGTGCCGAATTTCACATCTTTAAAATTAGCAACCTCTAACATCAGAAACATTCTCAATTAAGAGAGCGGAAATTTTAAATATTCTAGATATTATTCAATTCTTTCGCTAAGGAGCTGTATTTTCAGAAACGTTGTAACTAGTATTCAATAATGTTTATTTAAAACTTTACGTATGAATGGTAGTTCAGATATTCATCTAAAGGGAATTATCATAGCGACCACTTTGTGAGCAAAGAAAGAGAAATGTCAATATTACAAAAAAAAAAAAAAAAAAAATTCCGTTTTCCTCTCTTAGGGGCGACATGTTCCCAAAAGGAAAGACAATTGTATTTCCTTATTACTCATTTAAAATCTGTACACCGAACTCTAAATTTTTCGATATAAGTAATCATTCGTTCCGCAATTTCTGATTCAACTAAAAAATGAAAAATATAAAGATGTCAATCTTTCTTTCTTTGGAAAGATAAATATCCAACGCTCTACAAAGTATTAAATTATGTTTAATGGAGGATTTATATTCCAACTTTCATCTTTTTAACTGCAAGGAGTGAAATATACTATTCTTGGGAACAAATATGACGAAATTTACAACCCTTAGGTAGATATTTCAAAATATTATAAATTAACTCTGTTTGTAATAAAACAAGGAATATTCTCGTCCAATTGGACGTTACTGTCTACAGCATTACGGCATGGGCGCTCGGGAATCACTAATTTCTTTCATGCCTGTAACATTTTCATCTTTTAATTGGTTTACAAAATTGTTTTTATACCTCATATCTACATTTTGTCGTCTATGTAATGCGCATACTCCCTTTCTCATAGGAGTAGTTGCATTGATAACTAAAGATGATTGTGATCAACATAGAACTCTTGAGTAGCAAGACGCCACCGAGTTTGTTATAGTGCGTGGTTGCGAACCTATCCAAAGGCATCGTCAAATGACAACTGTTCACTATGATACTAACTTGTTACCTTTACGGTGTTTGATCAATGGCGTAGTGGATGAGGCTTAACCACATGAGATTAGCAACATCGGAATGATTCCCAGTAACAGTCGAGTCGAACAGCGACATATCACGGCGGAAATAACATTTCCGAAGTAGGAGTACCCTTTATAATAATTTAGCACATCAGCACCTACTCGTTGTGTTTTGCAGATACTGATTCAATAGCCCAAACTATAGAGGGAGCAGTTTTCTCAGGATACATTGACCCAGGACAGCATGTGCGTGGGGCTCTTCCTCAGCACATTTACACGGAGAATGTATTATGGGTGCATATGTTGACTCCGAAAAAAGGGACAAAAATTGGTGTGTCATATCCATGTCTCAAGAAGTTCCAAATAGTTAAATCTTCTGGAAGAGTCATGGTAGCTATTTTGGTATTTTCCTCGGCATCCTACACATACACTTTCGGAAATGTTAACCATGATAAACTCTTAAAGCGTAAAACCATTGGAGAAGTTTCGCTCACGATTGTACCTCGTCAGGTAGAATTTAAATGATATTTTGCAGCACGTCTCCACGCGTCCGCACACGAGTCACGCAACACAAGAGAGGTTCCAATATCACCAGTTCCAGGAAGTTGTACCTCATTCGCCGTACAGCATCGACTTTGTACCTTGCGATTTTCACCTCTTTCCCAAGCTGAAGGAGCGGCTTAAGAAACATGGCTTTTGTTTTTAATACAGGTCAGAGTTGCCGCTGAATTCTTGTGTCGAAACGACAACCAGAATTATTTTTTCGAAGAGTTGATCTGACTAGTCATGCGTTGGCCAATGAAGGGAGAGACATCAATAAAGAATAATCCATCAGATAGAAGATAGGCGTGTTTATGAGGTTCAAACAGAAAATTTTGAAAATAAGTTAACAAATAATACATTTGATTTCATTTTGAAGTTCAAGCTGTATGAAAAAAGTGAAATGAAATCTTTAAGTTTTTTTCGTTCCCATGGTAATCCCGGATAGGCCAAAGGAAACAGTGATGATGAGAAATGGTGGAATGAAGAAAGGGGGAGGAAACGGGAAAACCCCGATTAAACCCACAAACTCAGTGTTCGTCAACCACAAATTTCCCTTGGCGCGAGCTTGGATCGAACTAAGGACCCCATGCAGTAGAGGTGAGCGTTGTACCACTTAGCTAAAGCGTGAAGCTATAAGAAAGGTGGACCACCTTAACTTGAGATCGGAAACAAATGAGCTGCCTCTAACGGCTTTTTCCATGAGCAAGCTAAAACAAATAACAAAATAACAACCATGCTAGCATTATTTTTCAAGTATTTTCTAAAGTGAATGTTGCACTGAAATGCTTTGATAATATTGGAGCTATGATTTATGATACTCACAACAAATTCTTGTAATTACATAATTTTATGTAGTATTTCAAAGTTTGCCAATTCTTATAAAATGAAATCAAATCTTTCTGTTTAACGTCTCACAGTTATGGCCGTTAGACTAAGGGAGACGATAATTAAAGTCAGTGCATGATAATTTAAGAATTGATGGAATGAGAATGTTTGAAGGAACGGGAAAAATAGAAAACTCACGGCCATGATGTTGTCCATCATAAAGTTCCTTTTATGGGGATCGAACCAGGGAACTTAAACACTAGAGATAAGGTCTACCATTAGGTACCGCACTCGACCAACGTTTATATCTCGAGAACGGTTTAAAATATGAAATTGCTCTAAACGACATTCTGATATTTATATCTATTGAAAACTATCTACCTAACTGGAAATGATACTTATTGAAACAGTTGTTTGAAGCAATGGCCAAGAAATAGTCACATCTTTTCTTACACTTGAATCCAGGTTGTTTCCCATGCAGTGGAATTTGCCTTGAATATTAAACTGATTTTTGATTCACTTTATTCAGTAGGCTTAGCTTCACATATCTTCCGTTTTTGTAAAATATTTATCGGTTTACTACTATGCTGCTGGTTTTACTTTGCAAGAATTCGAGTACATACTAATGACTTAATATGTTGATAACTCGTATCTCTATTGAGTTCCTTAGTATTAATTTAGTTTGCTAGAGCAATTCCCTAAAGAGGGAAATATTATAACGTATTTCTCTACTGATTTGAGTCTTGTGTGGGAACAAAGACAGAAAAAAATATAATTTGAGTAGGGCTTCGGATTCCACTTTCAATAATTGCATATTCATACTTTCTTGTAGCATGAAAAAATAAATATCAAAACAGACTAACAAATAAAACGGAAGAAATACCAATTTGTGACCACTACGCAAAATCATTCTCAGATACAGCAGCATAAAATGTAGTAATTAAAGAGTACTATCTATATATATAAAAGAGAACGCACAAAATCCTTTGTCCGCTCATCACGCTAATACGGCTGAACCGATTTCTTTCATTTTTGGGGGGTTGTTAGGATTTGGACCCTAGATGGTTTTTATCATATCACTTTAATTTTCAATTACCAGTGTCTTGAGATAATTGACCAATCAGGTGTCAATACGTACAAAAAATCCTTTGTCCGCTCATCACGCTAATACGGGTGAACCGATTTCTTTCATTTTTGGGGGGTTGTTAGGATGTGGACCCTAGATGGTTTTTATCATATCACTTTAATTTTCAATTAGCAGTGTCTTGAGATAATTGACCATTCAGGTGTCCATACGTACAAATCCTTTGTTATTAGTTCATCATAGGTATAAAAATAAACGTATTTATATGCAACCCGCATGACCCTGTGACTCGGCGGGTTAACATAACTGAGAGGCGCTATAAATCACTTGAAAGCGAAAAAGTAAAAATTATCTAAGTAACAAAGTTTATTGCGTTCCGGGGTGACCGCAGCGAAGCGGGGTGAACGCTGCTAGTCATTTAATATATAATTAGAAATTACTACGTGATAAACTTTCTGTACGTATCTTTTTTCTGGTTCTTCCATCTTCCCTCACTACACCGTTATCACTCATCTTATTATCGCCGTGTTCCTTACACTCGGTGCATAATTAGGACATTAAAGTTTAAAGAGGTGTTATGTAAAAGATTTTCCATGCAACAAGTATACACTTGACAAAGATCATTGCTTCAAAGGGGATCCAAATTAGCTTTGTAATCGAAAAGCTTTCTTCTACCTTGAATGGAACCAAAAACCACGCTAGAAAATGAACGTGGATTAGACACAGAAGCACATTACAGTGTGTTAAAAGAAACCTTTCAAATCACCTTACCTACCCTAAAGTCACTTTAAAATAAATGTAATCGAAGAGAGAGCGATTTTTGGAACTTTAGTTAAACATCCAAAGCTTTTGTGGTGGAGGAATGTCCGTTGGATTTTTGGTTATTGATTGGCTAGATAACAAGAATTTCATTACGTATAACTGAGAATGTAATCGGTCCTCAAGTGATATCGAGTACACTATTCCAGGCGTAAATTTGAAGTGTAACGAATGAGAAACGAGCATTATAATATTCATTAACAGTCTTAAGTTAAACATACTTTCAAAGGAAACGACCCTCAGGAGTTTTCTTACAAATACATATCTATAAATTTGCCATAGCAGCAATTTACACGACCATTATTCAAAAGATTTCTTTTGCTTTTTTTGGACAACTATGCTTAGACAATTGCTTTTCCACATATCAATATTTAGTTTCAATGAGTAGTCTTCGAGCGCCTCCAAACATTAATGTCTCTTCCAGCCGTCACATCAATGCTACGAGGTATTTATACAGAACGTATCGATAATTTCAATGAGGTGTAACTATTTCTAAGTGATATACATAACTGGTTAACACAAAATTACATAAAAACGTATGAATGTGAAACTTAGATATGTTCAAAGACCTGTTACATAGATCATGATATAGAACAACATTATGAATGAGAAGGTGCAACAGTTCACAGATACGCTAGATACACGAGACATATTAATGAACAGGTTTAACGCACCACCCTGTATATTTGAGGTTTCAGTGAGTGTGAGTGTGTGTGAAGAGATACAGAGAGAATAAGAAGAAAAATATTATTAATTGCTCTAATACTCTTTCTTTTCTTTCTAGGTTATTTTGGTTGCTGTGTTTATGTCTGAGCTTCACTGCGTGCACTTTCCTTATCTTCAATTTATGGACAAAATTTAACGATACACACATTGTTCTGATGGATACTGATGTTTCTACCAAAGATATTCCATTTCCTGCCATAACTGTTTGCAGTGATTACAAATTGGACAACACAAAAGTAAACGTCTCATTTATTAGAGAACAATATGGTTTAAGGAGACCTAGCCCTGAATAGTAAGTACGTTACATTTCATTTGACAGCTAATAAAATCACATGATGTTTCGATAGAAAATACCTGAAACCCACTTAGCTTTTCTTTCTACACGTACAATATAGTTATAATAAGGAAATTTTGGAAGCAAACTAAAATAATGAGGAAAATACATATTTAAAAAATAACTTTGTATCAGAAGTGGTTCGTGCAATGTCTTCAGAATATAATTAGATTTCATGAGCCATTTGTAACTAACTAGTTATTATAGGTTCCAACAATTCGTAACACTTTTGAAGCTTAAGAAAATAATATAAAAGACTGAAGAATTAAAAAAGCAAATAGTATCCCCGAAATACTAATCAATAAGTTAAGAAAACTTGTTGTTTCCTCATTTCTAAGAGAAAATTATGTGCTGTACCTGATATTTTATTGTCGTACTACTAAATTTCTGCACAACGTAAAATGTTTTGGAGACAAATATCAACATATTCAATAACATTATGGAATATTAAAAATGAATTAAATGAAATCTTTAAGTTCTACGTCCAACGCTTATGTCAGTTAGGCGAAGATGAGAAATGAATGAATGAGTGAAGAAAGTAGGACGGAATAGGAGAACTCCGAGAAAACACGCGATCACAGTGTTTGTCCACTACAAAGTTCACACGGCGCAAGCTGGGACGTATTTGACCAATACTAACGATATGCCTTAGGTATTTATCAATTGCTCGCTAAACATGTTACGCTCCTAGACAGTACGACTCAAGGTTGATACGGCTGGCGTCTCTTATAGAAATGTTTTGGAGGCCATTCTAATATTAGGAGTGCACTGAAGAAAGCCATGTCAACACTAAGATAGACCGAAGCTGAATACTTTCCATTCTATATTACATTGAATATATCTATATTACGAATGATAAAAGTTTCCTTAAATCACCCAGCGGGAATCGAATCCAGAACGACCGAGACGTAAAAAGAACGCTTATGCCACTACTAGAAGAGATCGCTGTTAATTAAGGGGGAACTTGGCGTGAAGTGTCTTCAGCAAAATGCAAACTTTTACAATTCTAATGTTGCAAAATTCTTACTTTGGTCAGAATAAAATAGAAAGTCTTACGTAGAAACAATATTCAAAAGAATTCAAATCTTAATATTCAAATTGTTGAAAATGAGTGATAGAAGTAGTATTATTGGATATTGTTGCAGCATTTAGATATGAGTAAGTTTAACATCCTGCTTGAGCATCGAGGCTACGTGTCACGTCTGTCTACAGTTTAAGTATATCTTTTCGGAAATGAAATCAAATGATATCTTCAAGTTTTAGGTCTTAGGATTATGCCGGCTACGCTAAAGGAGACATATATATATATATGCGTGTGTGTGTGTGGTCAAGCCACTGGATCAGCCAGTGGTTTGACCACACACACACCCTGGATCAGCGCCATATATATATATATATATATATATATATATATATATATATATATATAGGCGCTGATCCAAGGTGTAGTCAAGGCTAGTGGACCTGGACGGTTAGAGGAATCGTAAATCGTAGTTTCGTTTTAAAAACAAACCGGTTTCAAACACTTAAACGAAACCAAATCGAACCGAATATTGGTTCTATTTTCTATTGATAATTAATGTGTTCTTTCCAAGTAAGTTATTAAGAGAAACATGGGGAATCGTAATTTCGTTTAAAATTGAAATAACAAATCCAAAATTACTTAATCTAATAGGAAATCATTACGTATAATTCCGGGCTTTGTTTCAAAATATATAAGAATATTCTCAGAAAGTTCAATCCAATGAAGGCTCTATGTTTCAAGCAGAAGAAAACAGAACCAATTATGGTTTGGTTTCTAAAATAAACCGACACATTCGGTTTGAAACTCAAACCGGTTAACCTATTAAACAATACTTTGGAACATTTCTAGTGGATAGACTGTAGCCAATCTTTCTATTGTCTATTGTTTTGAACCCATCGGGCCACTTGAGCAGTCAGGTATCATGTTGCTGGCAACAATTAAAAGAATGAAAGGAGTGTCGTTTAAAAAATGACTTTCTTAAGAACATATCAACTTTTTGTAAAACTTAAATACCAAAGTCTGAGGTTTAGTAGTTGTCTCAATTTTAAAAGTTGTTATTATGAATTTAAACTCTGTTCATCACGACTCTGGAACTCACTAAAGAAATAATAAACACTTCTGACGAGAGTACATACACTTGTTTATTAAAAATTGAGTTACAGCGTAACGGTTTCGACAACATAACATTGTCTTCATCAGACACTAACTGAAAGGTATATCTTAGAGCATATATATTTATACTAAAAGTGAAAGTACTCAAATTCCTTGTTTGCATGGGAAGCCATCTGAATCGTACTTCCCCGGGCGTCATCTGTCGGCCACCTACCCTGACCTAATTACCCTCCCAACCTTGTTTATCTTTCCCAGACATCTGTAACACAGCTGTTGTTTATACTTGAACAATTGGCAACTTTCTCTTAATCTTCCTTTGATGCCTATTATATATAAATTACAGACTATACTACATAGAACTGATTATACAAACTGATTATACATACAGCAATATATATACATAAAAATAAACTATAAAATATAACAATATATAAAACTCTATATAAGTATAACTACAAGCAATATTAAACTATATATATATATATATATATATATATATATATATATATATATATATATATATATATATATATATATATATATATATATATATATATATAATTAAATATATGAATATAAATTACATATAAATATGTTCAATCTTGGTCTTTTACTTCAATCAGTTCCAATAATTTATCCCATACATCATGTATTAACAGTCCACTTGTCCAGTTCATTAATTTGTCACTTTTCTCTTTCTTTATCTTTCGTGCTTCCTTCCATTTTCTTATCATTGGTCTACGCTCCCTTTCTAGCCCCTTTACACCTTCCCAATCTATATCATGATCCGTTTCTTTAACATGTTTATATATGGCATTATTTTCTCTCTTAAGTCTTACATCATACCTATGTTGTTTAATTCTCTCCTTAAGTTTTTTCCCTGTTTCCCCTATGTATATCACAATCCTTACGCGTCACTTTATACACTACACCTTCATCTTTCTCACATATTTCCTTCGTTCTACTTTTCGCTTTCTTAATCATTTCCAAAATTCTTCTTCCTCCTTTTCTGTACGTCCTTCTTCTGTTAGAAAAGGTGGTGTGAAGACGTATAGGATAAACTAATATTTGTGTGTATTGTTAGTTGAGATTTTTATTTCATAGAATCAGTGGGGTCTTTACGATTTTGTTTCGGAGAGCTTTGCTTGTCTCGAGAGGGCTTTTGATAACGTTATTCCTGGAAATGTGAAGATTCTGCAATATACAGTATATAAAACAACAAAAAGTTGCGATAAAATTTTGGTGAGTGCTTAAGCCAATAATACAATATTGAATATCTTGCTTTGATTCAAATTAAATTATTTCTCACAAGTGATGGTCACGAACTGGCTGCGCTGAGATCAGAACGAGACAATTGTGTTTGCATTTGATATGTTATAACTAAACAAATTCCAAAGTCATGAGTGCCACCGGCCGGAATATCGTGGGTTAGAATATATGTTGTCATGTAAAAGCTATCAGCTGCCAGAATAGTTTGAATCGGGTCGTTTATTCGGAAACTGTTACGAAGATGAAAAACTCGGCAAACACGAATCCCATCATTTTCAAGGGCACACTTTTGGGGCTAAAAAAGTTTGCCCCAGTGTCCGCGTTAGTTTGCAAGACGGTTCGAAATCAAATGTTTCCAACGACAAGGGTGGCTAAGTAGCAACTCGTTTGAAAGCTAATGTGAAATTAAAGGAGATGAAGCTAATCTCTACGACACCCCTATACAAAATGGCGGCTTTTCAAAATGTAAACAAAGACTTAATTGAAACCTCCATCGCCATCCCTATAAATCGGAAATGGTGAGACAAATATAAAAACAGGAAAGATGTGTATTATTATCATGAAAGTACAACGATTTAAAGTAAAACCGTCTTGTGCCAGGGCACATGCAAAAGTTTCGAAGGCAAGGGGGTTAAGTAGCTTATCGTTTGAAAACTGTTGTGAAATGAAAGAAGATGAGTTCATACATAATGCCGGACTAATTTATGTATGATACAAGCAGAATAGAAAATGAAAGTGATAATAACAAAAGAGTAAGCAGTTCTCGAAATAGTGAAAAAAACAACTTTAAAAAAACAATAGTAATATCTGTTCTATGAAGCTTTCAATCGTCTGCTGCGGCGTTTAGAGCTTTTACCTGGTTCCAACAACATCTTACTTCTGTCGGGTCACTCGTAGATCTCTTTATTTCAAAGGGTCGAATGAATGAAGATGCAACATAATTGTCAGTTGTGATTGTCAGATGCAACATAATTGTCAGCATTTACATATACAAACTCATTTTTCACGATGGCAGCCATATTGGATTACGTCTTTGACTTTTTGTGGACATCTACTATTGACTATCAATTTAAATATTACATTTCGCTTCTCCAGCTCGAAGGCCGTGGTTGAGCTAGATATATGTGTGATAATAAAGCGGCATTTTGAAATTAAGATGTCGCGTTTTTGAAAATTTCGTATCTTTCTTCATCTAAGCATAGTGATCAACATTCATGCAAAATTTGGTTTCCCTATCATCAGCAATTTAAAATCCCTATATTTTCGACATAGATTTTAAGCGGCGATCTGAAATTGAAGGTGGTATTTAAATTAAATATTTGATTTTAGGTCACGCGTTATGCTGGCTCTGCTAAAGGAGATAGTGACGATGGGAAAATGAATGAAAAACAGTGGAATGAAGAAAGTGTGAGGAAACGGGAGAACTTCGAGTAAACCTACGTATACGGTGTTTGTCCACCAAACGTAAAGGGGTCATAGACTTTTCAATTAAGTTTATGTTTACATTTTGTCCATCCGTTATTTTGCACAGGGTTATTGTAGAAACTCTAGACTTGGTCCATCTTCTTTCATTTAAGAACAACTTTTAAACGATATGTTTGAGCCCCACTTGCTACTAGACAACTTTGAGTTGGGCCATACCTGGAAACCCTGCGGAGACCCAGGAACAAGACGTTCTTACCTTAAATCGTTGAATTTTGAAAATAATGCCACAGGTGCTTTCATGTTTTCACATTTGTCTCGCCATTTCCGATTTTGAGGGGTGGCCATGGATTTTTCAATTAAGTTGTTATTTACATTTTGATCCGCCGCCATTTTGCATAGAGTTGTTGTAGACAGTCGAGATTTGCTCTGTCGGCTTTAATTTTGCAACAGCTTTCAAGCGATGTGCTACCTAACCTAGCTTGCTATTTGAAACGTTTGAGTTGAAACTCGTCTGGAAACCTGTGGAGGGCACTGGTGTTAACTTTTTAACCCAAATATCTGTCCTTGAAAATGATGGGATATGTGTTCGCCGAGTTTTTCATCTACGCAACAGTTTCCGAACAAATGACCGAATTCAAACTATTATGCCAGCTAATAGCTTTTACATTACAAAATATGTTCTAAATCACAATATATAGGCCAGTCGTACGTATAACTTTGGGATTCATATATTTATAACACATAAAATTCATATATTTATAACTTTGGGATTCATACATTTATAACACAATTGTATCGTTCGTATCTTAGCGGAGCCAGTTTGTGACTTTTACTTGTGAGCATTAACATTTCTAGTGATCTCATTGTCACGTGATACATTAAATAAATGCAGTATCGCACTTACTTTAAAGTAGGAGATGCAAGTAACAAACGCTCATCCAAGAAATATGACAGCTAACTGTAAGTATGTGCTTTCATTTTCTTTCCTTTCATTTTAAAATATGCAGGAAATGAAAACAGCAAGTTCCGAGGAAATTCCAATCATACCTCCTGCAAATCCAAGACAGAAGAAAATATGAACTAGACTTCAAAACATTTTTAGGGAAGTTAAATGGGAGTATTCCATTAATACATTCTGACTATAATTTTAAACATTTTATGATACATTAAATGTTGTAGGGCTATCCTACTTGTGATATTACGCTTCGCCACTGGTTGAAATCTACATGGAAAAGTGGGAAATTTGAAAATATCCTTGTTTTAACATTTGTTCCCATAATGGACATTATTAATACAAATGTAATTTATTTCAAAGCTATTTTCTGTTTCCTAGTATTGCAAAAGCGAATGGCTTGAGTTTCAGGTTTTTTACAATAACGAGCACTGTGATTGGCCAAATTGAAAACACCCTTAATGATTTATCCCTCTACATGCCTCCGTGACGAAGTCGGAAGAACACCCACCTACTGAGCATAAGGTTGGGGTTTCGCGGCCAGTCTGGAGTACATTTTTGTTTCTAAATTTCTAAAACTCACTTTAATGTAAACAAATTAGGCTTATAGGTGATTTAACCTATTTTGGGTGAGTAATTTTGTGGTCCATTGGCTTTTCGTCGCGCCTCTGCCGCTGGCGGAACTCTCGTGGTACAATTTTCAAAACGGAAGTGGGACAACAGCGGATCGTCGCTCCAGGTCATCCAATTTTTCTTATGTCTAGTTGCATATTGCTGGCCCACAGATGCTTTTTGAATGTAATAGCTAGAGTATCAATTTGTTAAAATTATGTTTTCTTTTCCATTTCACAAAAATGCATAAAAGCCCTTACAAAATAACGTAAACAGAAAATATGTATAAAAAGTACGTTTTAGTGCGCGACCACACATCACGTTTTCGCGAGGCAACGGTTTGAGGTTTTTATTTTCCCAATATCGAGTAGACTGGATAAAATGTTGAACTCGACAATGTGCAGTGTATATTAATGGTTCGTGAAAGAATATAATTATAAAGAAATACCCGAACAGATATATATATATATATATATATATATATATATATATATATATATGTATATGTGTGTGTGTGTGTGTCTCATGTAGCTTAGCCGGCATAATCGTGAGACGTAAAACTTAAAAATTTGATTTAATTTCATTTCCGAAGAGATATACTTAAACTGTAGGTTCACGTAACGTTAAGTTTCTATGCTCGAGCAGGGTTTCTACGCTCGTAATAGAAAAGTGAACTGCAAAACACTTCTGCAAGATGACGCCAGCTGTATTAACCTTGAATCGTACTGTGTAGAAATGTAAAGTGTTTAGCAAACAATTGATGAATATGTAAGGAATTTCATTAGTATGGGTCAAAAATACGACCACTAATAAACTTACTCATATCTAAATGTTTCAAGAATATCCACTTAAACTAATTCTATCACTCATTTTCGACAAGTAACTTTGACTATTTAGGTTTGAATTCTTTTGAATGTTGTTTCTACATAACATTTTCTATTTTATTCTGATCGAAGTAAGAGTCTTAGATTTTAATTGCAAAAGAGTGCGCTCTGCTGAAGAAAATTAAAACATTAAGTTTTTCTCCCCTTAATTTACATCGATGTCTTAGAGTTGTGGTGTAAGCATTGGTTTCACATCCCGTTGTTTCTCAGTTCTATTCCTCCTGGTTAATTTAAGGAAATTCTTATCATTTGTAATATTGATACTTCCAATCTAAGATAGCATGGGAAATATTCAGATTCTCTCAGTCTTAGTGTTGAGGTGACTTTCTTCAGTGCGCTCGTAATAGAAAAGTGAACTGCAAAACACTTCTGCAAGATGACGCCAGCTGTATTAACCTTGAATCGTACTGTGTAGAAATGTAAAGTGTTTAGCAAACAATTTATGAATATGTAAGGAATTTCATTAGTATGGGTAAAAAATACGACTGATAAAGCACTAATCCAGCATTCCTTATAAATATCTATTGCTTCTTCTACTACTGCTAGAAATATTAACATTTTAAGCAATTCACCATTTAACATACGTTCTATACAAATTCCATATAAACACAATGACTTGAAATCCAATCAAAAACTTCATAAAATATAACATTTGTGGCCAAGTCTCGACTTTCGAATAATAATAATAATAATAATAATAATAATAATAATAATAATAATAATAATAATAATAATAATAATAATAATAATAATAATAATAATAATAATAATACACGAATAACAGAATTACAATAATAATTACGAAAACAATACCTCAAACAAAGAAAAAGTATTGCCAAGGCCGGATTCGAAACCTGGTCTCTGTCATGCAAGTTTCATATTTTACCACTTCATTACACATTCCTCGTACAAAGATAAGAAAATAAACTAGTAGTTACGGAAGATAAAAGTAGAAATTTCTACTTTTACACGTGTTAATACAATTCGAAGAATGAGAAAATATCTGCCGTTTTTCTTCTTTGAAATTACAAGTTTAAGTGAGCTAGAATAGTAATGTACGAGGGTCATTTAACTTGAAGTGGCTATATAGTTATGAAATGGAATGTAGTGAATCACTCACCTCAAGAAGTTTACAGTCATTCGATGTAGTCTTCGCCAGTTTGTTGAACCATTCGTCAGATGTCTGGTAACCGTTGAATACCTGTTAAAGCCCCACTTTATGAGAGGGTGTTCACAGTGCGCCCTAAGGCACAAACAATGCTGGAAATGTCTTTGAAACGTTTGGCCCTGAGAGGTTCTCTAATTTTTGGTTAAAGATAAAAATATCAGGGGCTCATATCCGGGGTGTATGGCGGATGCTCCAGTACCTCCCAAACCCATCGTTGTAACAGAATCTGTACTGGGTTGGATGTGTGCATCTGGCATTGTCGTGTAGAGGAATTAGTCCAGACTTCAGGAGGTGTAGAATTTCGCAATACTGGTCGCAAATGGTGAATGAGATAGGAAGCATAGTATGCAGCATTGACGTTAACGCCGGGTTGAACTTGATGCGACAGAGTAATGCCTTTGTGGTCGTATGACATTATAATCGACCATATACTGGTCATCTTTTCCACGATGTGTTTTAGTAACGATGCCTTATATTGTATTCTTCCGGCACGCTTACAATTTGTTCACAAGTCAAACAAGTAATTGTACCTTAATTTAGCAACAGAAATACGCAACTTTCCATTTTTCTTTAAAAACATACCGCTCATTTTCAATAGTTTTGTTTTTGGTGGTTGAAGGTTTTGATAACGATATTTTCCTTAAAAATATTGTAAACCACAATAAAATTGCTTAGGTAAGTTAATGGCTAGTTCACCGGGGTAGACTTGCACACCATCACTACAATTCATATACACTACGCACTGCGTGAAATGACACTGAGCTCGGCTATACTGAGATTGAAAGTAGAAACTTGGGTGCACAAGTGACTAACGGTATCACAACTCCCGTGCATACATGGAAATTTGACGGGGCTGTGACGAACTAGTCCAGTTGCCTTGAAATTATATTTCTTCTGGAAGGTGAGAAATTGAGTGGAAAAATAAATCACAGAATTGCCGCAAACAACAATCAGTTTACTCATTGTCTCCAAGAAATTTTTTCTAAAAAAGCATTTTTCTTCTTTTAAAAAAGTACAGAAGAATCTTTCACTTCCAAAAAAGTAAAACTAAACATGGGACACTGGGCAACTTTGATACAGAAAACAACTTCAAGGAGCCAAATAGGCCGAAGCGTTTTTCATTCAAGAAAGTGCAGAAAAATCTTTCTTTCCAGAAAGTAAAACTAAAAATGGATCACCTGGCAACTGCAATAGAGGAAAAACTTAAAGCAGTCAAATATACCGAAACATTTTTTCTCTCAAAAAAAGAAGTGCAGAAAAATCTTTCTCTTCCGGAAACTGAAACTAAACTTCGGTCATTGGGCAACTTCGATGCAGGAAAAACTTCAAGCAGCCAAATAGGCCAGCGGGCCGCAGAGCAGTGTTTCGTCACAAACCAATAAGTTTCCTAACAATAAGAGAATTGCTTGATATATATTCATTTGCGAGAGACCGTGTACAAATTACTTCAAATTACCTCTAGTCTACATTAAATAAATTCTTTTCTTATATAAGAATACTTAAAAGGTATTATCTTTGCTGATCGTCTCGTCATACGTTCATTCGTGAGTATTAAGTGTTGGTAAAACATCTTTTTATTGTGTTGAAAACCTTTCCGGTGGAGCGCAGTGAATCGGTGGTAAAGCGTTTAGGCCCTGTGTATAGGTCCCTGGTATAATTCCGGTCCGCATTAAGTTAACTTCGTGGTGAACAAACAACGCGTGCATAAGTTTTCTTAGGTTTCTCCCGTCTCCTCACCGTTATAACTCACCTCCTCATGACAACATTGCTTAGCCTTGGTGCACAATGGATGATGTTAAAAATAACGTACCTGAATTTCAGTCTCACCTAAAACAGTCACTCCTTCCTTGCCGTCCCATAACTAAAAGGTGAACATTTCTGCCAAGTGAGGTTAAGATACGATTCCATATTTTATCTCTCCATTTGTGTACTAACAGAATGTAATAATAGTAGCCCTACTCTGAACAAAGAGCTAAAAATGTTAGCCGGCATTCAATTTCACTTTTCAAACTCGTGCTGAATTTCGTAGCGCAATAAATTACTTCAAAAGTTTGTTTTAAGACAACGTCTTGGGTGTCTCTTTCTGATCGGTTTGAGATAGAATTTGAGTTTCATCTTTGCGATAATCTGCATAGCTGTTATAATTACTTTCGATTGCTTTGGAATTCACTAATTCTGTGAACATTACAACTAATGAATTTCCTGAGCATATAGTGATGCAGCTCTAGTGTTTGTATAAGAGGAGACCAAACCATGATTAAGAGAAAGGAAGGATTGTAAATGATAATCATAATTATTACAATTCCCTTTATTTAACACTAACCCTACAAGCTTAGTACATAATATCAATGCAACTTTAAAAAATCGTGTTACCATTACTTTTTATCCATTATTCTTTTTCTTCTTTTTCACTCTTCACTTTTTTGAATACAAAATCTTTATAATATTGATTATGGTTTCCTAAAGATATAGTTAAATGCTGGTAATTTCAAAGTGGAATTAAGATTCTAATATAAATACAAATCTCATAAAATAAGTTAAACATTTATATATTGACAAAAAATAACAAATGTGTATATTCAAATATTTATAAGATGAACAGCGTGCTTAATGTACTACACACTTTGCAACTCAGCGAAGGATAGAAAGTCACAGAAACACACAATAGCAAAAACGAAAGTCGATTTCCATTATATTAGAGACAACGTTAACAATAACGCTTAAACTTAACGTTTTTGTATAATATAAGGATATCATAAGTTTAGCAATATTCTTTAAACAGCATACCTGTATTTATTACAGCACAATTAAAGCAAATTAACACCCGAAATATGCCTATAGCATCTTAAATTGGACCATATGGGGCTCCCTTCATATTTCCTCGTTTCGCCAATATCTTGTCTTGTCCTGAGAAGCAAACGAGCCAATCACTGTTGTTTTCACTTCCTCGATGTTTATAAAGCATCGTGAATTCAGAAAGAACGACACGGACCGAAACAAATAGTAATTAGAAGGGGCAAGGTAATGCCTATATTTGGGTATGACATTGGTTTGATGCACAGGTGCCCAGAGGGGTATAGCATGAAACACAGAGCGTCATCAGAATTATGAGGGGACAATTATTTCAACTAATTTGATTTTTCGTCCAAAAATTATTTGAAATTTTATCTAAAACTAAGAATAGCCATATGGCATTAAAACTAACTCGTATCTCCTCCGACGAGAACGATTATAACTATTGAGGGGGTTGTGTTTGTTTTAGGGAGATGGTTATAAATTCATCACTTCGAATATCTTCTCTAATTCTGAGTTCCAAAGGACAGTCTACGAGTAGTACTGGTTAATTTTATTTAAAATGATCAATTATTCACTGTGAACCATTTACTGGAAAATTTTGTAAATGAGATGGGAAACAGTGATGTTCGGAAGGGGAGAATAATTTCCTTATTATTATTATTATTATTATTATTATTATTATTATTATTATTATTATTATTATTATTATTATTATTATTTCTCTTGGTAAGCTTTTGGGCTAATGAGATTTTTCTTAGGTCCTGGAAACGTGTCTTCTACGTTTCTCAATCTTCAATTTATTTTGAAATCCACAATACTTTATTCTATTTGTTAAAGTAAAAATCAGATGTGTCCTTCTCCTTCCTGCTCCTTGCTTTCCTTACATCTATCCTTCTATAACAGTATGAAAAAAATCTTCACAAGATATGTCCAATCCAATTGGACCTTCTAGAAAAGGTGCTGGTTTAAAGCGTCCACTTCTTTCCTACCCGATTTAACACATCTTAGTTTGTTACTATCTTCGTCCATTTTATCTTCTCCATATTCCTTCAATACCACATTTCGAAGCTCTCTAAATATTTCTTCTCTAACTTCCGTAATGTCCAAATCTCTGAATCATATGGTGTAATACTCTATATATATTACTTGACTAGCCTCTTCCCTAGTCCAATATTAAGCCCGGTAGTTAAGAGTGATTCTTTTTTGTTGAATATCTCTTTGCCACGCGAATTCTTGACCTTATCTCGATGGGCAGTAAACGTTTGTAGTCACTCTCTGCCAATGTATTTGAGATTATCTACCTCTTTTCTCTACTCTTACTCGTATGAGCGGGTTTCCATCGAATATTCTTATGGCTTTTGAATTCTCGACGGTTACTTCCATTCCATACTGTTTTTAAGTGTCAACTATTTTGTCCATCATCTTGTGTAGCCGTTCATCGTATCTAGCTACCTAGGATATAATAATCATATCTTCTGCATACCCGACCTTGTTAATGATCTCCCTTTAATCTTGAAATTTCCAATTCCCATTACACACTTCTTTCATTAGAAATTCAATTTAAATATTGAATAATTGGGGTGATATGTTACATCCTTGTACACAATGAAAAACAAATTCTGACCAAAGCATATATTATATAATCAATAATTGAGTTATAGTTTCGCCAAATTATCATTGCCTTCCTCAGACACATTATAAGATAATGTCTGATGAAGGCAAAGGTAATGTTCGGAAACTGTACTTATATTATTTATTAAATAGTATATGCTTTGGTCAGAGTTTGTCTTTTATTGTATACAAGAAGTTCCAAAGCTAAAATGAGAAGTATTCAACTACATCCTTGTCTGGCTTCTCTTCCAATCTCCACAATATTGGTTTATCCTTGCTTCAAGCAAACTTCACTCGTTGTGCTATGAACACTTGCAAATAGGTCGTCGTTTTCTCCAGTTGAACCAGATTTTTTTAGGCAGTTTGAAAGTTTGGTCCAATTGAAACGATTCAAAGCTTTTTTCAAGACAATAAGGCACAAACACAACTCTTCCTTCACGTCAGGAATTTGTTATGACATAATTCTGATCCGCCCAACAGAACCTCTGGTGCTCTTTTCTTTTCAGAATCCAAATTGATCTTTATCCAACATCTCTTCTATCTTACTTTCCAGGCGTCTGTTGACTATGTGCGCAATAATATTACCAGTATGTGCCATTAGGCTAATGATTCTGTGATCACTGCACTTCTTTGCTCGCTTTCTCAAGGGTAATGCAGCTCTTGCAACATCAACAAAATGCTTTGTCCACTTTCCACTCACTTTTTAATAAGTGAAGTTAGTAATTCCATTATATTGTCTCCTAATCCTTTCAGCAAATCTGCTGGTATGTCATTGTCTGCAGTGGCCTTTCTCCTTCGCATATCTTTGATAGTTTGTATTGTACTTGTTCAGAAATGATTGGCACTACAATTATTTTGTTTTCACAGGAACCATTTATTGAACAAACGATTACAGATTATTTTAGAGGTATTCTCCAGCAATATTTTTGCACCTTTACCACCGTACTGGAAGCTTCCTTATTTGTGTAGCAAACCATTCTTTGGGGTTATCTCTCTGCCACTGGCGGACAAATGCGAGGAGTTCATCATTTGTGTTGAACTTTTAACCTCTCATGCCCTCTTTCATTGTGACCAGACGCTCAAAGAACTCGGTCGAATTTTCACTGTACTGTTGCATCAACTGCTGGCAAATCTCCAAACGTCGTTGTTTCTGTGCAACGCTGAGGTCATGAGGCACCATTTGTGCACACACCTTGTGCAGCTTTAATTCCATATGAATGATAGTGTATAGGGAACCCCGTGATACACCTGCTTCTTTCTCTAGTTCATGAAACATGATTCTCCTGTGCTACATTATCAAATCATTCACTCGCGCGGTATTGTTAGGTCTGTGTGCAGTTGCAGGACGCCCAGTGCTTTTGTTCTTTGTAGCACTGTATTTACCTTCTATTTAATTCGGATACCCAACGAAACACGGATCTGCGACTTGGTGCTGTGCCCCACATACGGCTAATAATCTGTTGTGGATGTCTAAAGTATTCACTCCTTCCCTCCAGAGAAATCACACTGTCCACCGTTTCCCATGTGTGTCTTCTTCCATGCTGTCTTTTCACTGTCCACCAGCGCCCTGGCAAGTTCGAGCAACTGCTGCTACAATGTGCTACCTACGGAAAGAAACAAAACCATCTTAATGCATAGATCAACAAACATTTCAAACTGCTACTTGACACCAGTTATAGGGGGGAGTGCCAATCATTATTGAACGAACTAAATACTACTCCCACTTTTCAATATACTGGGTCCTTTTTCATGTTCATCGATCTTTTCCTATCCTTCGATCGCAATACTTTTGGGACAGTTCTTCTGATTATACAGATCCTTTAGGTATTCCTCTCAAATTCTAAGATCCTTTGTTGGTCAATGACTACATTACCTTGTTGATCTTAAATTCCGTAAGTGCGTATACTATTCTTAGCTTTTCCTCCTAATTCTTACATACTCTGATACATTATACCGTATGTACCGCGTCACTAAAATTCCATTATTTCTTCACATATCTATTCCATGTACTATCCTTTGGATTTGTCTGTCTTGTTTTTCTAAATTCATTATTCAGCCTTATGTATTCTTTGATGTCCGTGGTTTTCGACCTTCTGCGTTCCTCTGTCTTTTCAATCATTATTTCAGTTATTCATGGTTTTCTTGGTGGTCTTTCAATTCGGCCAGTGTTATGGAATGTTTTTAACACTATCTGCTTAACTTTTTCTCAACTTAAAATAAGAAAGTCGAAGGAAACGAGAGAACCCCGATACACACGCTGTTTTTCCACTGAAAAGCCCACTTGGCACAAACTGGGATCAAATCATGGAAGCACGCGCCACAGCTGAAACAGAACAAATGTCTTAAATGTATTTAGTGCAATTTCCAAATACATTTTACACTAGGGTTGGGAGATTTTTCAGAGGAAGATCGGAAAGATTTTAGTGATATGTGATATTCATATATCGATTAACGGAATAAAATACGCTAGAATAGTGTAAAACTTTCAAGGAAACGTACAATCTGGCAAATTTCAAAACTACTTTAGACAAAATCATATCAATAAACAATTCAATTTGGGAGGCACTGCAGCTAATTTGACCATATGAAAGAGTTACAAAATAATTGAATTTAAAATAAATTAAATCATGACTTCCAACATATGATGGTAAATAAATACACGGAATGGCTAAATAAGAATATCATTCATATAAGGCAAGTCCGTTACTCTTAGTTCTATGAGCATTCACAAACCGAATATATGCACCTATACATCCAAACTTCTGTAGTGGTACGAATGTACTTGTAATCATTCGATAAATAACCTATATTGATTAGAGATGTCCAACATAAAATACAAAATATTAATTTGCGCCAATAATGGCCGCTTCGGTCGTAAAGACTACCCCATCAGGATCCTGCCGCCTACAGTCGGACAATTTTCCATGGCGACCAAATGCCGCGGTCGGATTGCCGGCGCCAAATACCGACTTCTTTCCGCGTGATTTCCGACCGCGACGAGCAAAAAGAGAGTCGTTCACCGAAAGAAACCAAAGAGTGTTAGAAATTAATTTGTTGTTTGAAAATACGAATTACGGTTTATACTTTCTTCGTATAAAGCTTTCTCGAAACAGTCGGCAAACAGTCAAACGACGACTGCAAAAAAACACTGCCGGAAATTTCTACGCGAAAGTTTGAATATCGCGTACCAGTGGCAACGAGTCGAATTCGGAAAATGAATATATCCTTATCTTCTTTAATGACGAAGTAAAAATTGAAATTGTCCGAAGGTTTTTCTTGCCAGCGTACACTAATTCCATTAAATATGTCTTGCGAAAACGGAATCGGCAGAAAGTCGGCATACAGCGGACTGAACGACCTCAACAAATGATTGTTGTAAAGACGTCAAAACGCGGATGGCGTGCCGACCATAAAGAAGGTAAATATATGAAAAGAAATGTAGTGAAGGGACTGCACGTAAATGGTATATGAGAAGTAAATTTTTAAAATTAAATTACAAGTACGAGAGGATCCTTGACAAACATTTTGGAAGAAGGTAGCAAATAGCGGATGGGTCAATGTTGTCGGAAAGACGCCGAAACGCTGGCGGCGTGCCGACAAATAAAGGAGCCGAAAGATGGTCGGCGAACAGCGGACGAACCGACCTCGGAAAGATGCTCGGACATGCGCCGAAACGCTGGCGTATCGCCAACTAGTGAGATAACTCTTGTTCTATACACACAGATACCAAAATGGGTCCAAACGACTCAAAAATGCATGTGTTGAAATTTGGACATACTTTAATGGTTTTTTTTTTTTTTTTTTTTTTTTTTAGGCTCAGGCCCGTCTTTCAGAACCGGTATCTGAAAATTAAAACCGGCACGGGTTATCATCATTGCCTTTTATTTCTTTAATTTATTTGTTTTGCATTTTGGAATAGGTGAAAGGGGATTTGAATAAGGGAGGGAAAGGAAACCACAAAAAAGAAACAAGAGACAAAAAAAAAAACGAAACAAAAACAAAACAAAACAGAGAATGAACAAAGAATAAACTATTCAAAACTCAACTATTGACTGTTGTAATTTCCAAAGTGCTATAACCGTTGAGCTTGACCCTAACATATTCTAATATTAAACTATGCAATACTCAACTATCTACTAATACTATTTCCAGGGTATTTGACCATTGATCTTGACACTAACATGTTCTGATACTAAATTGTTTGCTAATCAAATCAAGAGCATCTAAACTCTTTCTGATCTGCGTTGTCATTTCCTACCTCTGTTTGGTACTTTTATTTATTTGATTTTGATCTTGTTAGTATTTGGTTAGTTACTTCTAACTGTTTAACTACTTCTATTTTTGGTATATTTATGTCTATACGTAATATTAGTATTATTATTATCATTATTATTATTATTATTATTATTATTATTATTATTATTATTATTATTATTATTGGAGTTATTTAAACTTTGTTTCTTTACTTAGCTTGGTTGAGTCCATATTTATTAACAATGATTATTATGTTTTTTAATTTTTATTTATTTATTTATTTATTTATTCTATTTCTTTTTTATTTAATTTATTTTTGAATTTAATGTTTATTTAGTGTTTATTTTTTACTATGTTATTTCATTAACTTTGATGGACTTCTTCTATCTTCAGGTTTCCCCTGTATGAGCTTGGTTTTCACCTGCTATTTCAAGTTTCTCTCCTGTGATCATATTTAATTCTTTCACTAATTATACACTGGTTTTTCCCTGTATATTTTGCCCGTTTCACACATTAAAAGCACTAAGAACACTAAGTTGACACATAAACCGCATTCACCAAAACACACTAAGCCACACTAGTCTTCACTAATCCATACCGCATTCCTCTTAATAGTCCCTTGAGCCTTCGTTTATTGAATGTTCTCGTGGTTGCAACAGATTTCCTCCAAATATCACAGGTTTGAGGTCCAGGGCCCACTCAGAGTACTTAGAGTGGACCCTGGTCCGAGGTATCCTTCCACCTGTGCCGATATAGGGATCAATCTCCATTAACATGCCGTTATTGAGTCATTCACGAAGTAAACTTGTCTCCTATGGGGACATAGTCACAGCCAACACGCACACGGACATACAGATGGACCCGCCACCCGAAGGAAAGACACTTCCAAAAACACACTCTAGTGCGTCCGGAGTTCCGTTCCAAGTCACCTATGCCTGGAGACGCACTAGCACAATCACACTCGTCCTCCCCGGCAGATACGGAGTTCCAGTATCTTCCACGAGACGTTCTGAAGTCTCCGGTCCTGAGGAGAAACTGGATTCCATTCATCCTTCCACATTCATTCTGCTCTTGTTTTTCTTATGTGTTTTTCTCTATAGAATTGTTCTTTTTTTAGTTTCGAGTAAAGGTCTGTTATTTTCTTCAGGATATTGTAATCTTTCTCGCTTCTCATTATATCAGCTATCGTCTTCTGTCTTATGTCCACTCTTTCCTTAAATAACTCTTCGAGAAAGGGGCACCAGAGTATATGATGCTCTGGTGTTCCCGTTTCACCACATTCACAAATTGAATTGTCTTTGGCCTGTATTTTTTGTAGGTAGGTTTCATATGGACCATGTCCCGTTAGAAAATGAGTGAGTCCTGGGGCTGGGTCAAGAAACTTTATTTGTTCTCTGATTTCTACCGTTGGTATAATATTTCTAAGTCTTTGTGACTTAGCAGAGTGCGTCCATTCAATATTCCACATTTTTTTGATTCTTTCTTCAATCTCTTGGGCGCTTTCAAAAACATCACCCAACAGTGCCCTTACCTCTTCTCTATTATTCCTTTTCATCCAATAATTTGCCGCTCTCTGTACTGCTATTAAGTTCAAAGGCTTGACATCAAGTAACAAACACAGGGCATTGTTGGGGGTGGTGCTATATGCACCACTTAATCTCATCAGAAGGTTTCTTTGTGGTCTGATAAAGTTTTCTTTTATTCTCTTGTTTTGAAGCAGTCTGTGCACCCATATGCTAGATCCGTAAGTCATTGTAGCACATAGCAGGGTTTCGTGATACAATTTTAATATTTTGTTAGGCAATTTATATTTATTTTTACCTAGGGTTATCAATTTATTTGTCACCTTATTTCCTCTCGTAACGGTTTCTTGAATGTGTTTACCATAGTTCAGGTTTTCATCGATTGTTACCCCTAGGTATCTAAATTCTTTAACTCTGTCTATTTTATGATTGCCTAGTTTTATTTGTGGGCCTCTATTCAATTTTCTACCGAAAAGCATGTATTTTGTTTTTTTGACTGATAATTTTAGTTTATTTTCTTGACACCAATTGTTTAGGTCTTCAACTATTGCATTTGTTTTCATTTCTATTTCTCTTCTTGAATTGGCTGATAATATTATCGCAATATCGTCTGCAAAGGCTATTATTTTGTCTATTAGATCGTTAGCATTTAATTTTTCTAGGCAGGGTTGTATCAAAATGTCCCACATTAAGGGGCCTAATATTGAGCCCTGTGGGCAGCCTTTTTCATTACGAATTTGCAGCTCCTCTTGCTCCATTTGTACTGAGATCCGTCTGTTCCGAAAGTAGTGTTTAATGATATTTATCAAGTAGGTTGGCATTTCTAGTTTAACTAATTTATCGACCAATGATGGGACCCATAGGTTGTCAAATGCTCCCTCTATGTCTACGTAGAGCGACAGGACATATTTACTTTCTGAATTACTCATTCGAATTTGTTCTATGTACTTATTCAGAGCGTCTTCTGTTGATCTGCCCGCTCTGAAGCCAAACTGTAGCGTATCTTCACTCATATTCCTATGTTTGTTAATCCTATTTGCTATAATCTTTTCGTATATTTTACTTATGTTTTTTAGCAGGCAAATTGGGCGATATGAGCTTACATCAGTTGGGTCCCTGTCTTCGTTTTTTAGCAGGATTATTAATTTTGACATTTTCCATGAGTCCGGAAATTCTTGCCGTTGTAGTAGTACATTGCAAAGTCTTGTCAGGTACGGGGTCCATATTTCTCTATTTTTCGTGAAGACTTCATTTGGTATTTCATCCAATCCTGGTGATTTTCCTGTTTTTAGTTTCCTAATGATATTTTCGATTTCTTCCTTTGTTGCCATGTCTTCCTTATTTACCTGTTCTACTTGTGTCGGCTCTTCGAATTTTCTTCTTATTCGTTTCTGATCTTCTGTTTCATCTTCCATTATATCATTCGGGAAAAACTTTCGTGTTAAATTTTCAATGGTTTCCTTTCTAGTAACTGTATAAGATCCGTCATTTTTTCTTAACGTGCAAAGTGTCAAGGGGTTTATTTTCTTCATTATTAATTTGTATGGAAATCCCCACTGATCAAGCTGTATGTTTTTGGTTAGGAATAGTTCCCAGCTTCTTTTCTTTGCTTCTATGATTTCTGTTTCATACTCTTCTTTGGCATTCCTATAAGCTAAGAGTCTTCTTTCTTTCAAATTTGGAATTGCTGTGGCTTGGTAACTTTTTCTTTTTGCTCGCACGATATTTCTTAATCTTTCCAGTTTAGGTGACCAAAAATCGCCATATCCTACTCTCTGCGTGGTTTTAGGAGTGGATGCCTCTATTGCCAATTTAGTAGCCTGTTCAATTTTTTGTACTAATTCGTCACTACTTTTGTCTATGTTTAATTATGGTAAGGTAAGCTTCTTTTTAAAATTTTCCCAATTTATCTTTTTAATGTTTAACCTTTCTTTATTCCTACTTGGTATATTTAATTCCAAGTTAAATGTTATTTCGTGATCGCTTGTTGTTTCTCGATCCCATGTATGCCAATCTGTAATGTTATCAACTAAATTTGGTGTACAGAGTGTTATATCAATATAAGATTCTCCTCGGGAGCCCACAAACGTTGGTTTGTTTCCAGTATTTACGATTACTAATCCATTCTGGGCTATGAAATCTTCCATAATTTCTCCTCTTGCATCTGTAGAGGGTGATCCCCAAGCAGTACTCTTAGCATTCGAGTCTAGAACAAACAATATTTTCTTTTCAGGATTCTGCCAAATGATTTGTTGAAGTTTACCTATAAATATTTCAATGTCTTTGCTATACTGGAAATATGAATTGACTATCCAAAAGGTGTCTGTTCCTTTCGTTATTTCTATACAGATTATCCAATTGTCACAATATTGTGAAAGTTTTAAAGCTTCAATGTTCCTGTTCATTATTACTGTGGCTGCTTGGGGTTCTTCACCTCCGTATATGATTTTACTTGTTACAGGAAAAGTTGTTAACTTGTTGTTATGCAGATATGGCTCCTGTATGGCTAAGATATCTATGTTGTTTGTTTCTGTAAATCTTCGTAATTCCATTGTTGCTATTTTCGATTTGTGCGAATTGTTTTGTGCTATTCTAATTGTTGTTAACGTGTTATGCATATTTGGTATAAACGTAGGCATCCATCCCCGTTTTACTGTAGTCGAAACAAATCCTACCATGCGCATTTACCAGTTGTTTATAGACATTCTCTAGATCCCAGTGGATGCCTCTTCTTTCGTATACCTCATCTATTAGATCTAGCAACTCCCATCCATTAGCTGGCAGATCAAACGTTCTTAGTTCCAATCTATCTATATCTTCTAAGACCGGATATGTAATCGTTCTTCCTTTTTCGTGGATGTCTCTTACTAGTTGTCTAAATGCTACATTCAGTATGTTTTTATCTTCAAGCTTGGCTAATCTGTATAAATGGTTCATATTGGGGTATAACATTTTGGGCTCATTAAATATTGTTTTCTCTTCTTCTTCAGTAGAGGTTATCGTGTTGTCTTGTATCCTTTTCTCTTTTGGTGGAAACAGATATTTCTGTTCTCCCTGTGTGAATGAGATTAGTGTTTTCTTCTTTGTATGTCCTTTCTCAGTTGGTGTGATGTCTGTATTCTTTATTCTATTTTCTGGTTCCATTTCAATGTTAGTCATCCTAATTGACCCTTTTAATTCTTTTTCTTCTTTTATGTCGGTTTGAATATATTTGTCCTTGGTTGAAGTAGTTTGTTTTCTCTTTTTGTTTAAAAAATCTTCTAATCTTCGTTTATCCCTTTTTTTCTTACTGGGCGGTTTATTGCGTTTCTTATTTTTTAGTTGTGCTCTTTTATCCATAATTTATCTTGCTTATTATCCGTTCTCGTGCCATCCTGTACGATACACATTCTTCTGTGTTGGGTGTTTGACATTCCTTATGTCTCAACCTGCACGGTACGCATATGTTTTTATTCTTATCTTCACACTCGTCGCTATTGTGTCTTTTTGAGCCACAGTATCTGCACACTTTTCCATCCTTAGCATCACAGTACTTCATTACATGGCCAAAATCCTGACAAACGTAGCACTGTGGTACTACGATGAAATCTTTGACTTTGTGTGACTCGTAGTCCACGTATACTCTATCTTTGCTTATTAATACCTTCCTTATACCTGGCGTTACTTCAATCATCAGATGGCATTTCTTTTGTCCTTTCTTGTCTGCTCTAAATCTGGCTTTGATCTTCTTTGCCTCTTCCATTTCTTCCTCTTCAAAATTCTGTTCTATTATGGCAGCTACAATTTCCTCGTTTTTGACATCTGATGGTATGCCGTAGACTATCATTAAAGGGTTTCGCCTCCTAGTCTCTTCGACTCTAAAATCCTTCTTTATTTGTTCTTTGGAGACAATTTTATTCAAGTCTTCCTTGGTAGCTGTTTTCAGGAATACCAGGTCTTTTGTTGTTCTCATCCCTGTGATTTTTAGTTTCTCTTTCCTAGGATCTATTGTCTCTGCCAGTCTTCTTACTGTTTGTTTTGCAGTCTCTCCCTCGTTTGGTCTAATTATCAACGCAGGTTTTGTTCTTGCCGTGACTTCCATTATTTTCTTCTCTCTTTCCGTTACCTTTCTTCCCATAACCACTTCCGACCATGTTAGGTTTTCATCCTGTTCCTTTTTTTCATGTGTATCTTCTATCTTCTTTGAAAGAGCCTGTATCTCTTTAACTACAGCTTCTGTATCCGTGCCTTGCTTATTTTCCAATTCTTGTAGCTTTTCTTGTAAGATGTGACGTTGTTTTTCCCAGGCGATTTCCGATCTACCAAATGTTTGCTGAGTCTGGATCAATTCTTCTTTCAACTTTTCGTGCTTCTTTTCCAAAAATTTGTAGTCCTCTTCTGCTTTCCTTAATTTTCTGGACGTTTCCTGAAGTTGCTGCTTAATTTCATTCCTGCTTTCTGTTATCTCTGCTATTTCCGCCTCCAGCCTTTTATATTGTCGGTCTCGGTCTTGCTTGATCTCTATTTTTTCTTCTCTGAGGTCTTCGATCTCTTTCTCCAGTTTTTCATTCTTCTGTTTTAATTCTTCTATGATTTTTTTGTCTTCTATTCGGCTACCCTTTGCTCCCGACATTAGCTCCATTTCAGTGATAAGTTTCTCCTTCTGCAGGTCAGCATATTTACTCTCAATCTTATCATTCATCCTTTCTAATTGTTCGATCTTTCCAATAAGCTGTAAACGGTCTTTGACCCAGACTATTACTCTTTTCTTGAGCTTTTCTAAATGGCCCCTACCTACTTTTTTCCAGTCGAGCAGTCCTTCCAAGTATGTCATTTCCTGTTCCATTTGCAGAATTGTGTCAAAGCCCGGCTCCTCCGTTGTGGCTTTTTTGGTTTGGTGTTCAGGCATCTCCATCTCTTCTCTCCCTTTTTTCTTTGTTCCGTGTTTTCGTCAATTTTGGTAGTTCTTACGACTGGTGATTGATCCCTAGCTGGCGTGCCCGGTGGCGATCTATATATAGCCATTTTCCACGTTCAACTTGTCTTCCTATAAGTGTAGTTTAGTTATGATAGAGTCACTGTTTGAAAGTTATGAATAGTATACGTACTGCACTCGCTAACACAAAAGTCTCGATGGGCAATTTTTTTTTTGTTTTTTACGCGATTTCACTGAGACTTGGTGTGGGCACTAAGGACGTCTTCCCCGATCGGGGGGACCTGAGAGGGGTACGATTCCCGTGAGTGAAGGGGGGTTCGATGGTGGATAAAATTTTGACCCCGGAAATCAAAAAATATAGAAAATGTCGCGAGGGGTTGGGGAAAGGGGTCACATATTCTTCCGAAAATGGGGTCAAAGGTCAAGACCTACCCCATTTTTGGTCGAATATGTTTTCGGGAGAGGGAGGGGGAGGACCATGGGGAAGTAGGGAGGAGGGTTGAGGATCCACCTAAAAAAAAAATCAGGTCCCTGGTCCTTTCGGTTTGGACTCCATAGTGCCCTAGAGTTGGCTTAAAAGCCCATGTTATATTTCATTGTTTCTTATAAGAAAAATTCTAAGTTCAGTTTTGTTGAAAATATACGGTACTTAGTTCAGACTTACCAGAAAGATGTGATCCTATGTTGTCTAGTGTTAAGCCGCACTAGTGAGTTCGTTTACTTGTCCTTGGTTGCTTCAGCAGGAAATGCTGATCTTTTATTTTTTACTTTTTAAAAATTCTTCCTGCTCTCGCCACATGTAAAAGCACACACAACGTATTTAGATGGAGAAAACTGGTCCAGTTTTTTGTCTGTATGTTCTAAACGGTTGGCACGATTTTGATGCGGTTCCTTTTGTTGGACTCTGGACACATTCACTGTTTGAATGGTATGTAGCACTACACATAAACAGCACTTTTACCCACTTTTTTCGGCTCCTACTGTGGAGCAGAAAAATACACGTCTTTTCACTCCAATCAATATATCCGAGTATCCATACTTTAATGTGTACAATGAATTCCCTTCTAGCACAAGGAAATATGTCGGTTTTCTGATATTACGGTTATGTCTGCCATGAATGTTAAAATTTGACCATCTACTGCAAGTCAAAATAATCTACTGCCTTGTTTTCATTAGTCTTGACGGATTAGTATGTTGTCTTGTGAGGCTATTTTTGAGTTGATGTATTTGTATGTCATATTAACACATGTAGCAGTTGTCTCTTGTTACAAACGTAGCACTTTGTCGCTTAATTTAAAAATATTAAAGCTATTTTCACAAGAACAATTGGTTCATTTATTATTGTTAGAATAGGAATTTAGAAGCTTTTAAATGTTGTCTAACGACTAAATTATCATTATTTCTATTAAAATTAATGGGCGGTATACAGAGATACTTTGTTAATCGATGTGTAGTCACAGACTAGTAGGTTGAGTAACTTCTACTAAGGAAAGTGCAGTTTTTGTTATTCAGAGTCTACTTTCAGTACAACTAAAAAGTTAATTTGGGTATGATTAACTTATATAACCGCAATCCATCGGGTGAGAAAAATAAATGTCGCACGCTGAACCGTTGGTAAAAGATTAGTCTCTGCTCTAGATTAATTAGTCACATATGATTAACTTCGTCAAATACTACGTCGTAATCTGAGACTCTGAATACAATTTTGATAACCATCCTTTAGTCAACCTGTAGTATGGCTTTAATCAGACGTCAAAACGACTCTGCATAAGGCACATTATTTTTAGGGTCTTCTTGCAGTATGTTTAGCGACAACATTGTTCACGGTGTTGGCAATACTGCTTTTCAAAGTTTATTATGATTTCAGAGATACATATTCTCAGATGTATGTATTTTTCCTTTTTCTTTGCTTCTTACTTAAAATGTTCTGCAAATAACTTCAATAACTTTTGAAACTGTTTGTGTTTACTTGAGCATATGCGTCAAGTGGTTTATTACGAACAGGACAAAAAGAACTGTAATATATTAATTACAGATAATCCGGTTAGAAGCACTGCTGCTTGCATTTTAGTTCCAAAACCTGCCGCCTGCACTCGTTCGCTGGTCAGGTAATACCAGTGATCCCACTTATATCTTAGTGTTATAACGTTTAATTATTAATAAATTAACTTTACTTTTGGACAGCAATAAACAACAGGCTATTTTAATCAAAGTTCGGGCCAATGAACACGGCATTTACGGATGTGGAAATGGAATGGAATATATATATATATATATATATATATATATATATATATATGCGATTCATGCAATGTGCAGGTACGTGCTGTTCAAATTATTAAAAAAAAGTTTGCAGACAGATATGTTTCCAGTATCACCAACAAAATTCGCTAATATTATTATGAATTAATTAATCTATTGCATTGTGATGCCTAATATGCATTGCCGATCGGGCTATTGTTAGCTTTGGGGGGCAGCTGTTTAACCTACTTTTTGGCGATATTCTATTCACATTTGATCGTGTCGTGGTTTTATACGTTAAATTAGGTTAGGTTATGTTAATAAGATTTAATTCAGACAGTAGGGTATGTTCTAGAACACATGTCGCCCACTATAAAACTAATGAAATATATTTTAGTTCCCTTGTTTTGTTTCTTTTTCGTTCGTTTTTCTTTTCTGTCTTCTTTTCTTCCATTTGTTGGACTTTTCTTAATCCAAGAAATTTATTATCGAAACTAAGAATACTGAACTTCAAACGGAACAGTTCGCAACAATGTTTGTTTGCTTAACCACTGGCTCCTGTCTGTACCAAAGTTTAAGGGTTAATTCACATGGGATTGCCGAGCGAGCGTTAGCGAATGAAGGTGGGTTAGAACATCACAGGGCACGTTGTTCTCTGTCTTTGTTACAGCTGTGGGACCCTTCAGGTGCGAGTGGTTCCGGGTTCGATTTCCGGTGGGGACACTCGGTCGAGAAAGCGTAGAAAGCTTTTTCTGGCAAGTCATTCGGAATGAAGTTTTCCCGGATTTTTCTCATTCACACAAGGCAAGTGCTGGGGTGGAATCTAACTTATAGGCCGCAGGCCATTTCAATCCTTTTACCGGATAGTATGCTCGCCCATAGACGTCATTCCTCATACTTGACGGACTAAATGGTCATAGATGCCGAAATCGCAGAACTCAAAATCCTAAATCCTTTCATTACACCTAAATGGAAAGGGGGACCTGTGTTCTAGAACCTTGACTAGGCAGTATTGCAGAGCGAGCGTTAACGACTAGATGCGGTTAATAGCGCCTAAGAGCACGGTGTTTTGTGTCTTCGTTAGCTATGGAGCCAGATTTGTACCTACGTTTTAGGGATATTCTACTGATATTTAATCATTTCATGGTTTTATACGTCAAATTACATCACCAGCTTATAATTCAGACAGTATGACCGAGTGAACGTCAGCGAGTGAAGGCGGATTAGAGCTTCACAGGGCACTCGGTCGTTTCATGGTTGTATACGTTAAATTACATCACACCAACATTTAATTCAGACAGTATTGCCGAACAAGATTGAGCTAGTGAAGTTGGGTTAGAACCCCGCAGGGTACGTTGTTATGTGTAGATTGTATTCAAATATGTTGAAATACGTTCAATAAAAAGTTTTCCTAAATGTAATAAAATGGGTTAAGGTCTAAAGCTAGTCGCCCTTTTCTAGCAAAATTTTGAAAATTTACCGAGAAGAAATGAATAACTTGCTTGTTTGTGTGCTTGATAATGTATAAGGAGAGTGAAAGTTGCCTTTATTTTGTTAAATAAGCGGTTTTGAACGTGGAAGTATTTGGAAGCGGAGGGAACTACTTGGCGCAAGGTCACTGTATGGGAGGATTGTGGGAATATAATGAGTGTCTATAGCTATGAGTATCTATCTATGAGTATCTATTTTGTAAACATGGCTGCAGGTATACAGACACGCAGCCCTGGATACGAGGTAACAGTATTACAGTTTGCGAAACAATACGGTGATAATCAGGAATATCTATTAAAAGTAAGTCAAAGTCATCGTTTAAGAAATCTAAAAGTAAATTGTAAACATTGTGGTAAGGAAATAAATTTAAAGAAATGGGAAGAAAGTTACAGTTTTCAATGTGACGGTACGAAACAAAATAAACATGGCGCAAGGTTCTAGAACACAGGTCTCTCTTCCCATTTACCTGTAATAATGACAAAACAGCGTGCCCTCTGAGGCTCTAACCCACAATCACTCTCTAATGCTCGCTAAGCAGTAGTGTGTGAACAAAATATGAAATTTCGTATAGAATGGAACCAATTATTATGCTTTTAGCCAATAACTGGGAGGACGACCAACTTCAGAATAAATGCATAAAAATAATTGAGAGTAACTTCTGAAAAACAGTAGAGACTTGTTCGTAGACTAATTCATACTATCTGCACTTTTAATAATAATAATAATAATAATAATAATAATAATAATTATTATTATTATTATTTTAATGATAATAGCTTGCATTTATACGATACAGATTAAAAATATGGTGACATTAAAATTTACAGATTTAGTCTGTTAATATAGAAAGGAATATTTATGTTAAGGATTTTATGTGTGAAGGCAGAGAACATGTACGTCGCCTTTGAACATGAAAGCTGGGAAGGTTCTATATCGCTGGCCTCTACATATAGCTTAGAAGCAAGGTTTTTCCTTTCCGTACCAAAACCCAATACTGATTTCAGATAGTATTGCTGAGCGAGAGATAGCGAATGAAGACATATTAGTAGGGCCGTTGTTTTTTGTATTTTACAGTTCAATGTAGAGAGTGGTCAGTGTTGTTGAAAGCTACCGAAAGTGCCAGTAGTGACCACTTAACATAGGTTGGTTTGTGTTTTTCTCACTTGTTTTCCTTAATGCGCGTACCCAACTGCGCAGCTGCTCTACAAATAAACCCGCGCGCAGGAGTACTAGTTTCGCCCTGCCTTGAAATGGATAGATAAATCCGATTCGTCTTCTTGTTATGAGAAATAGTGACTTCCAGATATTCTAATTTAAGACAAATATTAGTGTATACCTATTGATTTCAGAGTGCAAGTTAAGTAGATAATATAAAGCTTAAAACTTCTAGTAAGATGGCAGCAACATAATAAGAGGTTAGAATGAACTAGGCGATCATTTTTGAAATAATTTTACTTTTTAAACGTAATTATTGGGTCTGGTTTAGATGGCATACTTCGGTGGAACTTTACTAAAGTGGGGATTGCCATCAATTAACAATATTTAAAGGAGAAGGAGAGTAATTTAGCTATTTTGTATTACGTGAATGACATGAACTAGTAATGTCGTCAGCGATAGTCGTAAAAAAGAAGTGTGGAATAGTATTTTTTGTTCGCCATTTGCTTGTTACATTGTGGTATGCAGATTCACCTTAAGAAGTTCTGTGCAGAAACACGAACCAAAATATGCTATGTGGCCACTAAAAATCACAAATGATATCTAACCGAGTCAGGGTACTAGCGCAGGAGGGGTCGGGCGCTGGAGTGCGAAAAGTTTCTGCAAAACCAACCAGCCTGTGCTGGGTGCCCACTAAAAACACGAATGACATCTGACCAAGTCAGAGCGCAGGATCCATGGAAGGATGCGTCTCTAGGGAACAAACGCGCCAGTGATCGTGGGTATACGGCTAAACAAGAATTACGGAAACTACTGCCTTCACAATATACAGACTTCTTATTGTTAAAGTAATTTGCTATTTCCTTTTAGGTTTGCACGTATACTCTCGGGTTTTCCGCGCAAACACCATCGTACCTGTGCTAGGTAGCCACTAAAATTCACAAATGCTATGCAACTGAGTCTGGGCAGGAATGCAGCAGAGAGCCTGAGCGCGAGTATGTAGGTCTTGGGTATAAACTTTAAACAACCTCTGCTAGGTGGCCGCTCTCAAACAAGGAGCGGAGGATCGGTCCCGCGTGGGGATGCGTTTGTCTAACTACTGCTTTCACAATGCAAAAAGTACATATATATGTTGGTCTTGGACA